>NW_016690344.1:408328-786777 GCF_001604755.1 Lepidothrix coronata | reverse complement strand
CTTTTTTTTACACCTCTCCTTGAATCTTGGAGCCGGATGGGAATGGGGTGGGAGGTAGACGTAACAGCGATATGGGGAGAGAGAAACATTATTTCTTGAGTCTGGAAAGTGACACTTCTCCCGGCAAGAGCCCTAAGTCCGGGCCGGAGTGGGCGAGGGCTGTCGGGCTCGGCTGCGGGGAGCTCCCCGTCTTCACCCCGCTGCGGACCGGCTGGAGGGCCAGCTCCGTTCCGCCGGTTTGCTGAGGTGTTGTTTGCTTGGAGAGGCTATTGTGCTATTTCTATAATATTTCTACACAATACACGGTAGAAAAAAGGGTCCCGCATTTCATGAACACGGTGAAATACCTGGCGAGAGAAAAAACTCTGCCCGCCCCCGTGGTCTTCGGGGCTGCCTGAATTTGCCGGGAGGAGAGGTAGGAGCGCCACGTCTTTGTTTCTTAGGAAACCTAGTTTTATTCTCTTGCCAGGTTGATATTAAGAGTGTTTAGCGATTTGGAGCAATACTCATCACGTCCTGTTTACCAGAGATGGCTCTGGGAGAAGTTCCCCCCTCCAAAACGTCCCATATGTGGGTCTGATGCTGAGGAGTCCGAAAGAGGCTCGAGGCCGGACCTCGGTGCCCCCCGTCCGTCCCGGAGGGGAGGTGTTTCCCCCAGCTGCGGTGGATATTTTTTCTCAAGTCTTGGGAAAGCACCCCTAGGGGAAAAGGAAAACAGACAGGTAATGGAAGCTCCTTCTCCCGTCTGTTTGATTAGTCACTGTGCCTGCCCCATCAAAACAATGATGCTGCACCCTTTGGCCTACCAGGCCTAACTCAGAGCTGGGTCGGAGGGTGATCCCATATCATCTAGTGGTGATTGCAGTAAGACCTGATCCCTACTGTTCCTGCAGCCACAGCTATCGAATTTCCCTTTCTGTCTGCTAGGCATCATCTTAAAGTGCAGCTTCACATCTAAAATTAGAAGTGGCTCAGCAGCCTTTCTCAAATCACTGTGATTTGTGGTTAGAATAACCCTTGCTTGGTGAACAGTTGGGGTGGAGGAAAGTCTCTGAGTTTAACTGTGCTGGGAATATTCCCTTTTTGTTTCAGTCACAGAAATTGGTTGTTTCCTTTGCAAAGTGCTTCAGGCCTCTGCATGGTTAAATTTATCTGCAGCATTTGCAATGGGACATTGCAGAGACAGAGAGTGAGACTTGGACTTTCTGCTGGATTACAAGACTACAGGCATTGTAATTTAGAGAGTATTAATATACCAAAGGATTATCCCCCCACCTCTGTGTCTCTCTCCTTCCTTGTTTCCCCTATGACTGTGAAGGTAATACAGGGATAAGTACAGTGTTTATATCCAATGTTCAAGTCAATCGCACAATTTTTGAGAATAACTAGTAAGTATTAAAAGACAGATTTAAACCTTGTTCATCCAGTGTATGGTGCCATCTGCTTGAAAGAAAGCAAATACTGTGTTGATAGTGGTGATGATGATTCCTTTATTTGCTGCAACATAAGATCAGAGGAAACAAGATCAATACATTTTAAAGTAACAGTGTACCTCTCCCTGACAGCTGGTTTCTCTTTTTTTATCCTTCCCTCTGCCATTCCCAAGATTACAGTTTTAACTTCGTGATTTCCCTCCTTCTCTGGTATCAACATGGTACTTGAATAAGATCACTCACAACCAAACAAAGGCTTCTCTGCCAATAGTCTCTGCACTTGTAGACCCTTTTTAACTTACCAGCTCTATGGAAGTCCTGTAGTTTCTGAGATCCAGTGAGTCACCTGACCCCTCTTGAAGCATTTAAGAAATCTACTCTGATTATTTCTCCTCTTCCTTCAGGTCATTATGTTTGTCTGCCTGAGAGAATGCAAACCTGAAAACATTTCTGCTGATCTATGGGGCAACAGTCCCTTCAAGTTGATCATAGTGCATGGAAAGAACGAGTCCTCTCAGAAAACTACTGTGTTAAAGCCACCAAGGTGATCTGATGTGCCCAGTTGCAGGCAGAATGCAGCCTTCCCTGGACTGCCAAGTCAGTGTAGAAGCTGCCTGGCACTGGCATGCCTCACATATGGTGTCTGACACTTCCACAGTCAAGCCAAGGTTTCGAGGTATTTTCTTTCTGGGCTTAGTTCCACCATTATGCACCAAAGCAGTAACTTATTCAGCAGTGAGTTTCACTCAGTCTTAGTCATGAAGATTAAATTGGTCCTACAACATCAACAATAACAGCTTTTTTACCCGCATCCTTTCCAACACTCACTACATGGCATTGTAAGACACCAGGCTCTGAGCTATGAGCTAATCAAAGGGGTTTTACTTTAAAAATACACAAGGCTCCAAAAACTTGCCCACTGAATTTTTTTAGAGGGCCTTCAGTTCTTTTATACCTTGAGATAGCACAAGGGAGAAAGTGCCACACACATTTTCTTTGGAGGTACTTTTATTGGTAAACTTTAGAAAATAAAGGAACTTGTCAAAAAGTTTGAAGAGCAACATTCAACCAAAATAAAGCATTCCACAAAACATTGACTTAGCACATGCTAACCCATACAGCCTAGCAAAATCCAACCCATCTGGTTTTATGTTACCCAAAATATTAAGAAAGGAGATTAGGAAAAGAAGAAGAAGTAAAGAAAGAGAGAGAAAAAGAGAGAATTATAGGTATCAGCCTTAGATCCAGTGTAGATCCAGCTATGAAGAGTCCAGAAGATGGCAGGGTCTGAAGGCAGGGAGACCACATCCCTGCTTTTATTTGTTCCAGCCCCCTGCTGCCCCTAGGTGAGACTTTCAGTGTGCTATCCAATCTGGGGCTGGATCAGGCATTCTGAGGTGTGGTGTGGGGCAGTGCTCCCAGTGTCCATTGACTGACAGCTGATCCAGCACTGCCCAAAGAGGCTCCAAGGGACTGGATTGTGTCAGGCACTACCTCACCTTTGTGAAATTTGACCTATCCCTTCCTCCACCCCACACACACACTGAAATTGGTCCAAGCCAATAATTAATATAAGAATCCAGCATCTCACAGGCCTCCCCATCACAAAAGCAAACATAAGATCCCAGAAAGTGGCAGCAAGTTCAGAGAGATCTGGTTCCTCACCACTTCAAATTTTGCCAAGTGGTGTTTGCTCCAAGAGCTCGAGCTATAGTATGTCCTTTCTAGTATCAAACTCCTGGGAAGACATGAAGTCCTTAATGCAATGGAAAACTAGTCACTTTTTAAATAAAACTGTCTAGTAACCACCGACTTTTGTGTATGCTGCTTCTAACATGAATCTACCTAGCCTCTGCTTTCAGAGATCAAAGATTAAAATTAATTAATCTTCTAGATAAAAAGTCCTAATATTTGATAACAGGAATGGATTACAGCTCTGGGTCTAACATCCCACTCTCCCTCCCTCCTGCCCTTCCTTCTGTTCCTGTAGTGAATTTTGGACATACATGGACATTGTGAAAGAGGCCTTGTGCCTAATTAGCAGCTACAAATGCCTGAGTACCTCAAACCTGCTGCACAGCAAGTCAAGTCAGACCACATGTAACAGCTGAATAACTGGGAACAGCAGCTCAGTAGCAGCTTGCTCTGTGCACGATTATTCATTCCAGATATTTCTGAAATACTTCTAATTTTTTGTTGTCTTCCATTTTGGTCACATCCAACTCTGTATTGTAAGGTGCTGAGTAACAGCTTATGATCCCTATCAAGTAATGGCTCCAGGGTTTGTTTACCAGCATCCACTGGAGACTTCACCTTTTCTGTAGAAACAGAAACTGAGCCCAGGCTTAACCAGGTATCCAGCTGTCACATTCCTTGGGGCCAATAGAGCAAACTAGCTTTTGTAAAGAATGTTTACCATGACTGTAAGGCAGCTATGTTTGGAGAGTCATTTCAGGAAAGTCTAGAAATAACCATCTGGATCTCCATAACAGATTTGTTCCTAATTGTAAGGGAAGAACAGCCGTTCATCAATTGGAGCTTTGCATCCATCACAGGTAATACAATGAAATAGCAGTAACAAGACTCAGAGTCAGACAAGGATGCGGGAAAGTCTTCAGAGTCAACTCTAAGCCAGGTTTTAATTTATCAATTATTTTAGGATCTGTTCCTGAAACATTAAGAGATTAGATAATTGGTGTAGTGCTAAGAATTCCCTCTCAGTGGGACTGACATTAACTTTAGATTCTGCTGTGTGAGCGTTGTGCCTATAGCCTTTTTTTTTCTCCTATCTCTTAAGTAACTGCAGTTCAAGTATTGTGGAAATACTGGAAGGGAGGAAAATTAGTCCTCAACTGTTACTGCAGGATTTCACTAGGAGGAGCCATACCATATGTAATGAATGTGCAGAGCTATTTGCAATCAGTATACGTCTGAACTGCTCTCAAGGCAGCATTTTTGCCATTGTCATTTGTCTTTTTAATAAAGACTTTTCAAATGGATCAGAAGGTAAAATAGACTCAAATTACTGTGATCCTTTTGTTTCTCAGTATGTTATTCTTATAGATTTCATTCTGCTACCAAGACGATAGTAACCTAACTACCACATCACATACACGGTATGTATTTTGTTAAATGTTTCTGGATCTTACTATATGTTTTGTACAAGAGTGAGCACAAGTGGGCAGGGTCCTGCCTGATGCTTCACCTGCAGTCAAAACAATTAGCAATAATATTACGGGGAGTCAGGAGTAGGAGTGTGACTTATCACTTGAGTTCTGAAGTTGTTCATCTGTAGGGAAAGCATAGCTATAACTTTAAGGTACTGAAAATGGCACAGACTCACCCTACTCCAGGTTGGAAAACACAGGAGAAGAAATGTGAGTAATAATGCTGACTGCCTTTGGAAGGGAGGTTACCATCGTGTTCCTTCATGAAGCCCAAAAGTCCTTGTGGACATGTCCTTTCCCTGTGGACACGACCTTGGAGAAGACAGCTGCAGCTCACCTTCCTATTACATCTTTGACTGCTGTGTTCTGCTGAGGTGAGTAATGCTACATGTCAGCTTCTAGGGGCAGGAGTAAAGGTCCATAACTCCTTCCCACTTCTGATTAGAAGTTTTTCCTCTGGCAACAGTAATCACTTTTCCCAGCCAGTAAAATCCTGAAGGCTCATGGCTGATGGGTGGCAATACCATATGCTGAAAGTACAGCTGCCAGTATCTACAACCTGGCAAGACACACACCAACATGTTCCAATGTCCGAGAGTCTCAAGGCATCTGCTATACTCCTCAAAGAGTGGAGGAAAAAATCTGCTGTTGGAGTGATCCTCAATGATGGTTATTGTGTGAGCTGAACCTGTATGGGTAGCTCACCCTAGACAGATATTAGCATCAGGAACCCTTGCTGGGTCGCCTTCATCAACCGTAAGGGACTTAGAAGGTCCAGTGAATTGTCCACCAGCACTGTTCTGCATTTCTCTGTCATAGGAACCACAGCTGAAACGTTCAAAATCCATGAAGTGTTTAATTTTCAATTCTATACGGTATTAGGGGTCCAAGCTGCGCTAATAAAAATGTAAGAGAACAAAACCGAAACATCCTGTTTGCCTATTTCCAGTGTAGACAAAGACATAAAGTTTCTTGCACAAGTGGAAAAAGGTCACATATGTGACTCCTTGAGTATGTTTTTAAGGAAATAAATTGCAGCTTTCTTCAAAAGCAGCATTTAAACATTCTCCTTGCAAATGCAGGCTACAGTCTTAGATGTCACCCTGCTTACACCTACTGTATCAGTTCTGTTTTCCGACTGACTCCATTAAGATCTCTGTGAAACAAGTCACTCAATTGACCAGTATCAAACGAGCTGTTGCAGGAATATTAGCAAGGCACTGGAATATGGGGGGGAAGGAGAGGGGGAGGAGACTGGAGACTTTCCTGAGAAGGCTTTACCCGGTGATGGAAAATATATTTGTGTTATTATTTTAGCACAAGTGCCTTCTATAATGCTAAGGTTTGTTTTCAAATAAAACATAAATTGCACATCTGGTTGGAAGAAATAAATGCAATATTGCTTCAAAGACTATATGTCAGGCCTAAAAAGTAAAGAGATGAGGATTTACCAGTGTTTTTATTATTAACATAAAAGCCTTGGGATCTCAAAATAGAACAGGGTTACAGGTAAATACGGCTTCTTTTTTCTTCTTTGTTCACCCTAACATATTATTAATATCAAGCTATAAAAAGATCATCTAAATGATAATATGTTTACAGTGCGCACTTAATCAATACATAGATGTATTAGCTTAATCAATACATAGATGTAAAAGACTGTAGAGAAAAATATACATTGCAGGTATATTCATCTTCTTAAACATTTCAGACAGTATCTCCATTCTAGAGGTACTATTTGCAAAAGAAACCCCAGTCTTGTACTTTCCCAGTCTTTCAAGACCCTTGTGAAGCAACGGTGGGCTACTTCTCTGCAAAGGCTTAGAATAGAATTCTATTTGTAATTGAATGAACAATGAAGGAAAGAGGAACTTCTAAATTAAGTGTCCTATAAAATCATAATTTTGGAGAGTTGGGGTAAAAATAAAATTTCCAAATCAGCAAATGTAAGGTGGCTTGACAACCGACATGTAAGATTTCCTACCTGAATTGCTGGTGCCTTCAGCCTCCTTTCCAGAAGAAAATTCTCCTATGCAATGCTGATTAAAGCCTTGCATGAGTCACTGGGAGGTGTTGGAAGGAGCTGTACAAATCCTGGCACCCTCTTTCTCCTAAAAATTTTCTGCAACAGGTTCACTTCTGCTTTGTCAGGACTGGGTTGAATCTTTCATGGGATATAAATTGAATTCTGTGGCAACCTCTTTGTTAATTTTACAGCAAAATCTGACCTATGTGGTGTTAAAGTGAGGACACTCTTTTGTTGGGTTATTGCTTAATTACCAAATAAAGAAATATTAAGTACGAATTTAATGACTCATACAATATTTCCAAATGATATGTACTATAAAGTCCCCTTTACATCTACCACATTGGCTTTTAACTCACTTTTCATTATTCTTGAGGCTATTAATGTCAGTAATTACAGGAGGTAACATTAATATTGTGTATTGTGGAATAAAGCAATGTTGAGCTCCTAGAGTGTGTTTTATATTAAGTACAAAAAGCTTCTGATACAGTTAATGTAGCTATAAATCTTAACTCAAATGCTTATATGTATCGTTTATGACCCGAATAAATTCTGAAGTAGAAGCAGGGCGGTTGAACAGCTGCTCACTGCCAAACCACATATTCAGCTGAATATGCACTTACAATATCCTTTTCATATTGAACAATAACAGAAAGACAGAAAACAGGTTGAATATTTTCTCTAAATGGAGTATTTTTTTTCCAGAACACTGAGTTTAATGGTAAAAAAAAATTCCCTAAATAAACACAAACTTTAGAATCATAAATATATAAATAAAATATGAAACTAAAAATAGTGCAGAGGTTTTTTTTCCCAGTGGAAATTCAGCCTGCGCTTATGATAAGAGCTGCTCTAAAGGTTTTGATGTATTAAATCTTGAACACCCTGTGGCTTAGGGAACGCTCCCCTTTGGGGAGGCTGCCAGGCTGGTCCAGGTGTGGAGGTGACCAGAAGCCACAGTAACCTCTTGAAGGGCAGGCATTTGCTGTCTGTGTGAACTGCCAAAGGAAAACTGGGCTGTGAGGGTGAAATACCTTTTGTAAGGCTGCACTGGATTTGGTCTGGCTTTGTGCTTGCTTGCAAACCCCCAAGCAGATAGCCTGAGCAGGAAGAGTGTGTGCCAAAGGCAAGGTAAGCACCAGTTAAGGTCCTGTCAGAGCTCAGGCTTCCAATGTCTTCCCTGTGTGCTGTGACACCCATGTGTCTTCATGTCGTGGTTTGAGAGCCCCCCCCCCAACACCCCTGGAGCTATTCATATTTCAGCCCCGGGGCAGGGGGGCTCTCTCAAACCACGACACTCCAAAAATCAGTATGCATTTGGTTAGGTTTCAGCCTGCATTGTGACGGTGACTGTAACACGGGATCCTGCAGGATGAAGCAGGGAGTGAAATAATTTGACCCACACAAAATAATAGGTGCAAATTGCATTGGAAATCACAAAATTAAGTCCAGAGAGAGATCAACTCCCAAAAGCAGAAGCTCTACTTCAATCAGTTCCCACTGAAATCAACTCCTTTGAATGAGAAATCTCCTTAAAGACCTTTGGTACAGTATGACCCTTTAATATTAAACTTGTCAACATTTAAATCGATGATGCTACCTTTTTTAGAACTATTTACAAGGGGAGTATTTCCCTCTGAATATGTAATAAATCGTGTAAGACATCTTTTTGTTCCATTCCCCTTTAAAAAGAAATATTTGTAGTTTAAAATGTTTAATGTAGTGGAAAATCTAAAGGGAAAAATAAAGCATCAATAGGCTATTTCAGCAGCATAAACCATTTGGGACCTGCTTAACCTCCTAAGCTCTTCTCCAAATTTATTTGGAGAGGGGCATATAAAGAGCTCATCACTTTCCATCTCCATTTTCGTGTGTGGAGCATATGAAATAGTTTAGCTTTGTACTCACACTCCAAGCTGGTATTGACAGTGAGCTGAAGTAACTTGAGATCACTATTTCTTCTTCCTATGACAGTTCTGAAACATTTGGTTGACTAATTACCTTGTTACTAGTCAGCTTTTTTTGGTCATATTTGACTTTATTTATGAATGCACATGCATATAAAGGGTAGGAGCTACATTTTAAAACAGAGGATTATTACATCATCACGTCTGTGGGCTCTCCCTGTGCTTGTGACAGGAAAACTACACAGATAAAATTTTACTCATGTCCAGTACTTCACCCTGTCCATTGCTCAGTACAGACAGAACTGAAGGATTGACGTAAAAGCATGACCAAGGTCTTCCTCAGTTAAGTGCAAACATTCCCCTGATTTCAAGGGCTGACGGTCTAAACTTGAAAGCACAGAGATTATGGGATATAAGGCCCATAGTATGGACTGTGCCTACTTCTGTACAGATATATACGTAAATAAGAGATATATACATATTTACTTACTTCGTGTGTTGAAGATAAAAGCTTTGCTGTACCCAAACATTAAAACATGACTTTTAAAAGTCAAACCCCATAAACAGCAGTATGTACTTTCTTCCCACATCCTTATTTTGATTTATTTTTTTTCAGCAATGTCTGGCTTTGCAGACTCTTGCAGGAATGTCGGTTCGGCATTCTTCGGAGGTAGCTCAAAAATAAATCCAGACAGTGACCCCACCTCTCAGCCCTCCCCTGCTGAAAGCCCACTAAAAGGCTACACAACACCAAATCACAGCATCATGTTAAAAGTACGTACATACGCATTTATCCAGCCAGAGAAAATTATGCTCCCTAAAGATTACTATCTTCTATAGGGTTGAGTCACATTAATCTGACAGACTACTTCCAGAAAGAGCAGCCTAGCTATAAGGTTAAATAATGTCTCACTTATTTATAGTAAAAATGTAAGTGGACACTCCTGAAGGGATGCAATTAAAAAAAAGTAACTGCAGTAAGGAGGGGAGACATGCTGGATGACAACAGGTGGTTTTATCCCAGTGGAAGGTAATTTACTTCAGCACTTCTTGGGAGGCTCTGTGGCTGCAGGAGGACTACAGTTGAAGAGGATGATGAGACAGAAATACAGACCAGGTATCAAAGATAACTGGAGAGCAATTGGGCAAGGAAATAAGGGATAAGGCTTTGAAACTTAACATACGGTCAAAAACCTGGAGCTAAGAGGTTGCATTCAGGAGGCGGAATGTGGGGACCTACAAGGATTTGGACTTAAAACCCAGATGGGAGAAACCAGCACCTTCAGGTAAGAGGCTGGCAAAGAGAAAGAATGAGCAGTTGGGACTAGCTGGGAGACAGGAACAGCAATTGGCTGAGAGAGAAAGTGGTTGGAAGGAAGGAGCCAGAGATGAGGAAGGAACAGGACTGGGACCCGGATGGTTAGAGGGGAGTAAAACAGAGCTAGAAGAGGAAGGATTTGTAAGAGACTACAGCCCCTTCACTGGTCACTGCAGGGCAGAGAATAGAGCATGAGGACCCTGAGTCATGGCACTACTCTGGTCTCAGCCCTTAGAAAAGGTGTTCTCTGGTCCACGGAGAAGCTGGCAACTTACTATTGCTACAAATTACCCTGTTAACTCAGAGGGCAGAAGTCCATATGGAGAAGGTAAGAGCTAACCCCAAAAGCATGAGGCATAGAGGTGTTAATAGGATGCCACATAATAGGATTTTTGTTTTTCCACTTTGCTTCATTAAGAACCTAGGAAATTACCTACAAACACTCTCTTAAAAGAATTCTGCGAGCTGCCAAAGCAAATATGCAAAGTTAGAAAGTGCCAGAGCTGAAGTTATCTGGGCAGATTTTTCCCCTTTCACAGCTGGGCACTGGAAATAGAGGAAACCATCCTCTTTTCCCACAGAGGATGTGTCAGCCTGTGTTCAGTCCTGGTCCTGCTCAAGATAAGTCAGTATTGTGTAAGTATTGTGCTCAACCCACTACTCATTTGTTTCAGATAGAAGGGTGTGTTTTGAATACTGTTCAGGGACTGGGGAAAGCAATGATGACTGTATTAAAGCTACTGAATGTCAGCCTGTAGGACTGGATGCATCCCTCCCTGTTTGTGCCACATATCACTTGTACAACATCAGTAAGTTCTTACAGCAAATTTTGCACACATGGTCACTTGCACGTTCCCTGTCATATGGGTACCTGAGTTGAGAGTCCAGGGTCTGAAAAATTGCTGAGCACTTCTTCAAAACTGCAGTAGGACTCAATGGGAGCTCTGCTCTGAATATCTGAAAAATTACATAATGGTAAGTACCCTGGCAAATTAGATCCTGGAGTCTTAATCTGAGCACCCGAAATCACTGCACTTCCCTGTTCTTCTATTTTCCAGCTGTAAAATGAGGATAATAATAACAGGTGTGATCTGAAATAAATACACATTTTTGAACTGCTTAGAGTCTACAGTCATCAAGATCATGGGAAACCTCCCAAATTAAATTAGAAACTCTTTCTTAAGATCAAGATTGACTAGTTTGTGGTAAATAGGGGTTTAGACCACATGTTAAACACACGGAGAAAGCAAAATATCGAATGGTTTTTTAATAAAAGAATGACACCCATCCAGAGCAGTGAATGAGTCAGGGATCCTGTCAGAAAGGCATGAAGTGGTCATGTATGTAAAGATGGCATCTCAAACATGCATATAGAGCAAGTATATTTAGACTGTATGCTCCTAAGGCTGGTTATTCAAACTGTTGCACACTTAATAGCACATTAAAAATTGCTAATATGATTCGTGTGTGTGGAGGGTTAGGGTTAATAGGTGCTTTAGACTTGTCTTTTCTTTTGAGAGATTTTCTGATTAAAATCAAGCTAAATATTGCATGTATGTGGTTTTAA
This sequence comes from Lepidothrix coronata, assembly GCF_001604755.1. Classification (NCBI taxonomy): domain Eukaryota; kingdom Metazoa; phylum Chordata; class Aves; order Passeriformes; family Pipridae; genus Lepidothrix; species Lepidothrix coronata. The sequence goes on along the minus strand of NW_016690344.1, from coordinate 775,359 downwards.
CCAACCCTTACCCAGCTCAAAAAACTACCCCAGTATGTGTATATACTGTTACCAAAACCTAATAGGAACTGGGTGACTGCCATATATTGCCTGGCACACTGAAACTGTAAAGTCTGCTTTCACCATCAGAGTGTGACTTATCATCTGGAAGTGATTTAGTTGTGCGGTTACCTTTGGACTGCTGTTCTTTTTGGCTCTTTACTAGCAAGCAAATAAGAATGGAGAATAAGACTTTAGCACTATCGAATAAACAAATAATTGGGCTGGAGATTTCAAATTCAGAGGTGAGAAGTGATTTTGAAGCTAATCAAAACTCCACAGGTTTTATCCTCCATGGTTGTTATTAAAAGTAGTCATAAAATCCAGATCTCTGCTTCCCCTCGCTCCCCAGCCCCCTTTTCCCTTTACAGCATGGTAGGCAGGGAACATTGCTTGAAACATACTGAGCTCAGTGCTGCACAATCTATGTCCATAAACTGAGTTTGTTTTCCAAAGCAATTTGCACAGTACAGATCTATATTCTCCTTTAACTGCACACACCTGTGATTTCCATCAGCATCACTAGTAGCTACTTGTAAATCACGAACAGAAAATGTGTGCTACACTGGGCACTTTGCAAGAGCATCTCCAAATGGGTTCGTGTTACCTGCCTCTGACTGGAAAAAAGCCATGGAAAGCACCTCTGATGAATTTCTTCTGACTGGTTCACATGGCAGATGGTCCTCTATTAGAAATAGAATAGTTATACCTGACTTCTCCAATGTTTCTGAACTGAGGACAGAAATGTCAAGAACATATCAACCCAAAGGTATCATTCTGTGTGGAATCACAGTTTTCACACTGCATTCCAAAATGCTTTTGCAGAGTTAACAGGTACTGTTAGTTTAACAATAAGTTAATGCAGAAGAAAAGAGAAATTAGGAAGTGATGACAACTGAGAAGATACTCACTGACAGTCAAGGTTGAATTAAGTTGAAGCTGAGGAATACTGGAAAGCAGTTTCAGATGCAGGAGCTCCAGCGGTTTTATACAATACCCACTGAGGTGAGGGTGTAGAAAGGATCAAAGGGGACATCTCAGCTACATTCACAGGAAGAAAAGAATGAAGAGGGGAGAATGTGACTAAAACAAACAGGTGAGGTTAGAGAGTTGAACTGAATTTTTTACCATTTGTATCAAAAATAGTGTGAACATCAGGACAGTGAAATGATTGTCCCTCTGTATTTGGCACTGGTGAGACTACACTTCTAGTACTTGTCCTTTTCTGGGCCACTCACTACAAGAAAGACATTGAGGTGTTGGAGGGTGTGAAGAGAAGGGCAACAGAAGTGGTGAAAGATCTAGAGAGTAAGTCATGTGAGGACTGATTGAGGGAGCTGGGGTTGTTTAACCTGGAAAAAAGGATGCTCGGGGGAACCTTATTACTCTCTACAAACTAGCTGAAAGGACGTTCTAGTAAGCAGGGTGTCAGCCTCTTCTCCCAGGCAACTGGATAAGAGGACAGTAGCCTCAAGCTGCTGAATTTCTTCATAGAAAAGTTTGTTAAGCATTGGAATGGACTGCCCAGGGAGGTGTTCAATAATCAACAATCACCAGCCCTGGAGACATTCAAGAAATGATTGGATGTGGCATTTGGTGCCATGATATGGTTGACAAGGTGGTGTTTGGTCCAAGGTTGGACTTGATGATCTTAGAGCTAATTTCCAACATAAATGATTCTGTGATTCTGTGATTTTAAATGTGACATCACATATTATTCTTTAGTGCCTTCGTAATCCTCCATTCTCACGTACTCACTAGAAATTCTCTGAGAGGAACTTCTTAGACTACTCTGGGGGGAAAAAAACCCAAAACAGTAAAACTTGAAAGATGTTACAAACACATTGGGCTGAGGTCACATTTTTGAAGATATTTGCAATTATTCAGTAGAAGAAAAAAAAAAACATCTTTTATTCAGATCACATTTGAAAAGAAAATTCTTTCATAGGAGAGTAGTGCAGTGCTGGAAGTCATTACTCAGAGTGGTTACAGGTTCTCTATCCAAGGAATTTTTCAAGGCTGAGCAAGAGGCAGTCACAGCTGCCCTGGTCTGCTGCTGGGGATGGTGGGAAGTGCTGACAAGGATGGGCAAAACCTTGCAGTCCCCTATTTCCCATAACCAGTAACGACAAGGGGAGCAGGCACCCTGCATTTTTCTCGGTGGAGACCCCTCTCTGGCTCTGACACCAGCAATCAATAGAAAAAACTACCTTGAAATACAAGCTGTGAGAAAGTGCCACAGGTCACAGGAGAAGAGTTTGATACATTTTACCTAATATGTTTCACATTCGCTTTGAAAGCTATGGCTTATGAGTGACATGAAGAATAGCTTCAAAACCATCAAACTGAGTCAGTTTTGAAAAGTATTTAAAATAGGTTCAGTATTAATGAGGGGTCCTTAAGACTGGCAGCCCTAGGAACAGTAATGTTGCCTCAGATCCGTTCCATCCCTGAAAGAGGTCAGGGATGCCAGGCAAGACAGGTGAAAAGATACTTGTTCTGTGAATCCCATGATGCTTACATGGGAGCTGTTTCCTTACAGAAAAGATTTCACTTGCTCCTCACATGCCCAGCAAGAGAAATGTGGGCATGCAGGGGATTTAGATTGCAAGTACAAGGGGTACCTTCAGGGCCAGGTAGCAGCCGGGAGGGTATGGAGCGGGGGTGTTGTGAAAGTCAGTGGTATGGGCTGCTGGACATAGGCACTTAAATGGGTAGAAATGCATTTACACAATTTCATCCTTTTGTAAGTTCTGCTCCACATAGCTAATATTTAATATTAATCTTTTCTGGGACAATTTTTCACAAGACACTCCCATCCTTATATGTGTTAATGCCTCTGACATCCTGGAAAATAGTCTTTTTAAACTAGCTGCATCACTTCCTGTAGGAGGAATGGGTGTGTAACACAACAGCATGTTTTGCTCAGCAATTATGCTATTGATACTCATTTCTTAACTAACAATCAGACAATAGCTGAGACTATGCCTAGAGCAACCAGACCAGGAGCAGACCCAGTATGTGTCAGGCTGATAGATCCCATGCAGTTAGCAAAAGAATGAATCACAGAAATAATGCATTCAGAACAGTTTCACAAAAGGACCAAGAGAATCAGTGGCCTGGATTTCTGTTGCCTCTCTCTGGAAACATTCAGAAAGCTTGCACTCCTTTTCTTTCCTAAAGAAAAAAAAAAGCTGGTCCCACTCCACTGGCAATGGGGCCCACGATGGTGGCACAGCCCTGCAGCCCCTTCCACCCTCTGACCTTCACGGTCCAATACAGTCCATCATAAGCCCAGCATGTGGGACAGCAGAGCTATAGTGAACTGGTACAATTCAGCCCACTGAATTTCACCTCCAGACCATGATCTCTACTGTGTGCATCTGTGACTGTCAGGATAAACAGGCTTTCGATTCCTTTTCTTCAGTCTCTCAAAAGCATGAAAGACCACAAGTCAGATTTATGACCAGCTTTGGATATAGGTAGTTGCACAGATTAAAGTACTGAGTAACAACTGACATCCCATCAGCTGAGCTGTTGTAGTGGAGTGTAGGAGTGCTCTTAGCACACTCCAGCTGCAAGGAATGATGTATTAGGTGTTAAAGCACCCTCATGGATATGTGCAGGGCTTCATCAGCAAACAAAGAGCTGGTAATTCTTCCAACCTTCTTCTCTGCTTAGAGAGATTTGCGAGTACAAGGAGATAGCTCATTTATGACTAATTCATTAATTGGATTAAGATGTGATTTACTTTACCGTGCAGATCCAAAGAAGAGTAAGGTGGTATAATATATCACATCTGCTCCTCACCCAGAGGTACAGTTATTTTAAGGGTTTTTTTAGTTATAGAGCCATAATTGGCTCTTTGGTTAAGGGGTTTAACAGAGTTACAAAACTAGTTGGGTGAGTTACTTCTTAAGAAAAAAATATCCAAGCTTGGAACAATGCAGACACTTCTAACTCTGTTATATTTCAGTGCTTCCAACACCTATGTAAGATATTTGGCCAACAAACCTAGAGATACTTTTTGATGAAGTCAATATATGTAAGTATACATATATATTTAGTGACCAAAAGTGACAAAAGAGGGCTTATGCCACAGATTCCCTTTGTCATATTAGTATTTTATGGCAAAGCCTGATCCTTGCAATATTTGCCCTAATTTGCCTGAAGCACCATAACTGCATGTAGCAGTGTGTAAAGTTATGTCCAAAACACTTCTATCTAACAATGAAACAGATCCCTGTTGCAAGCAGGCACTGGCTGATACCACAAGAACACGTGCATGTTGCCAGCTTCTAAACTTTTAGTGACCAGTGAAACTTCCAGACATGTTCTTTCTGCACTTTTTTATTGGTTAAGTTCACAGAAAACCCACTTAATTATTGCATAATGCCTTCATGAATCAAATTTTTACTATGCTCTTCAAGTTGCAGTAAAATAAGTGTGCTTCATATGTTAACAATTACAAGCTAGATTTATAAAACACCACACAATATTTGCATTGGCTTTTCTAACTACTTTATTCACATAACAGTGTTAATACACCTAAAATAAATTCACCTTCCATCTGAAACTCATTAAACTCTTGTGCCTCTGCACAGATAAATCTTTAGTCACCATATACTCTAGGAATGCATCCTGCAGAATAAAGATGTTATGTTCTTGCTCACTCTGTTTTCCTGTTTAACGATGCAGATGTATTAGATATGGCTGGAGCCAGGTCTAAGCTGCATCTCACAGGGTTTGAATTTACAGACAGATCGTTCATGATGGACTCAGTTCTAAAGAACAAAAGGTGAATTACAGTAAGGATCTAGTCCACTATAAAAGAACACCAAGAAGAATTTTGCTTTGAAATTCTAATCTATGCTGTAAGTATGAGTTTGCTCTGCTTCCACTGGCTTCAATGAATGTCAGCTGTACTTACACAGCTGTAAAATGTTATTTATAAAAGTCTAGTGGGGTCAGAGAACCACAGAAATAGTGTAAGAGCATTGCCTTCCCTAAGCAAAGGACTGTCTGCAACACAAGGCAGGCCCCCTAGCAATAGATTTTGGTTTTGCAAATCATGTTTCATCTAGATGAAAACTTCAATTAGATTTATTTTGTAAGAAACATTTATTTTCCTATTTAATGTAATCTGACCTTTTAAAAGTACTTTTCACTTTTATGCTAGTAAGACAAAATAATTTGCTTTCTAACTCCTTTTTTACAAAGTTTGGGTTGTTTTGGGGGTTTTGTTTTTTTTTTTTTTAATAAAAACACACATATTTAAATTTATTTAATGTTTTGTGGAAGAGGCAGGGAGGAAGAAATTTTTGACAGAGAGGACACTGCATAAGCAGGACATCACTGCTTTTTGACTCAGCCTTTCTCTGAAGATCCATAGAAACCACAGTATTTTTTTGCCAAGAACCAAGTGAATTTCCTGATTGGAACATGCGATCAGCTTGGGGAAATTGTGGGTTTGTGCAATCTGTTTCCTGCGCAAGTACAACTATGCCTTTGGCTAAACTAGCACCACAAGTCATAATCAATTAAAATTCTTGTTTTTCCTTTTGGAACCGAGCTTTTCGTGTGAAAGTCTTAATGGTGGGTATATGTGTAAGTGTGAATGTTTTTATATGTCATTCATATTAATGAAGGCCTGCAGGTGTATTTGTAACACATTTTCTGAAGTAACTTGCAGAAAATATTTTTTCTTTTCCTTCTCTTCCTGGAAAGCCCTCCCCTAGCATCTGCATATAAAATCAAATTTTGTAGCAAATCTGACATTCCATACTCCCAATCAAACCATGAACTTGTTCCTAGTTTAATCTCTTCTCTGGAAAAATGCTCTAGGAAAAGACTCAAACAATTTATTCTCCGTTATGGAAGAAATACACTACTAAATGAGGCATGGAAATACTCCTTCAGATTGACCTAATCAAAACAAATTTGTTTCATCTTCCATCACTTGCCTAATAGATGTTGACAAAGTCATTGAATTATTTGGCTCCAAGTCTAGCTGAAATTTCTCTTAATGGTGAGTACAAGATAAATGTTACAGATGTGGCTCAGCCTTGAGCAGCAAAATGAGAATTCCCTATTTATAGGTGATATAGCAGTCACTCTTGTTACCCAGGGTTCTGAAGTTTTCTGAAATAAAAGCACAGAAATCTGGTAGGAAGGCATGCAATATTTGCCAGAGTGAGTAATCCCAGGGAACTCACCAAGCCTACAGAAGTTAACTGAGAAATTTTTTCCTCTTTTCTCTGGGATTTGTGTCAGTGTTCACATTTTCCCACAAGCAGTGTGATTCAAAGCCTAGGAGCCTCCCTGGACTTTTAGGGAATCTTAGACCAGGAATTTGGAGGGAAGAACCCAAAGGTGCTCACCTAGTGAGGTTCTTCTGCAGAGCATTCATAAAACAAGACTCACTGTGTTTAAAACCCAGAGATTAACAAGGAATTAAATTCCAGTCAGAAGCAGAACAGCAAAATGAACCTCCCTCAGGAAAGCTGAGATTTAATGGTGATTTAACACCATTTATAGGCTGCAACCATGACCACAGTGAGCTAGGCACTCTGCAAACACAGCTTTCCTAAAGCCATTGCAGAAAGACTCTTACTTCAGACTGCTCAGGCTGGAACAACATGTGTGCACGTGCTGTTTTCTTCCTTCAGAGTTGACTTTGTTAGGACACATGATGGACTCTTGCTTCACCACTTGATTCCAGTTGTGTGTTAATGGGATTCACGGTTTCCTGGTCTCACAGTACACTGAGTCAGTGGTGCTACATTTACTGGAGCCTTTTATACCATAAGGAAGAACAATTCTGCATTAGACCAAATGTCGAATGACCCCAAAGTATCATGTCTTCAGCAGTGGCTCAAAATAGTTGTGTGGAGGAACAAAGGAAGAAAGAGCTCATGTGACAATATGTACCCAGAATACTCTCTAGGTCTTGAGCAATCTTTGGGTTAGGAGGTCTCTTGCCAGAGGTAATGTCTTGTATTTAATAATGACCATATTTTACCACATAAGTAGGATTTTACAGAGTCAGACATGAGCATTTAGAGGTAACTTGTGGGGAAACAGCACCATGACAGACTCTTAACATATATAGTGGCCACTAATTTAACATATACAGAGCTAGCACAGAAGAGACAGATGTGTTGATATGTAAAATCCTCTCCTTCCTCTGGATACACCTTCTTCCTTACACTATTTTGCAACACAAATGTCTTGTAGCGGTAAAAGCAATATCAGCATCCTCTTTACACTGCAACAGTTGAAATGCAGGAAATTTCATTTAAACATAAAGAAAAACAGATTACTTTGAGTGTAGCAAAAAATGGGAACAGGTTGTCTGGAGAGAGTGTGGTTTCTTCATAAAGGAAATATCCAAATCCCAAATAGATGTGTCCCTGAGCAACTTGCTGTAGCTGACCCTGTTTTGAGAGGTGGAGTTGGCCTAGGTTTGGACTAGGTGATCTCCACATGTGCCTTCCAATATCAACTAGTTTGCAAAAAAACAAACAAGACCACAAACAAACAAACAAAAAACAAACCAAAAAAAACATACCAAAAATTTAGGACCTTCTCCCAGCTCTTCTTGAACTTTCTGACCACCATGAGAACAGGGAAGGTAGAGCCCTCTGACCAACGCTCACAGACTTACACTTTTTTGATTACATATCCATAATGAATTTCTGCATCATCAGGGCAATATGTAATGGGCTGCTCACACCAGAGTATGTTCAAATGAAGCATACTCTTGTATATTTGCGATTGCACACTTGTACTTTGAGAATCAAATTTACGGATCACAGAGTCACAGTATATTCTGATTTGAAAGGGACCCATTAGGATCATTAAGTCCAACTCTTAAGTGAATGGCCAATAGATGACACACCTTCTTTCAAAGCCTTTCTATCCTTCCAGTCATGACATCTTTGTGTCATCCAAATTGACTTCATGCATGAACATTGTATCTATGCTTATTTACTTCTTTGCATCATACTCTGAACATAAAGCAAAGCTCACCTTGACTTTTGAGAACTTAAGGGCTGCAGTAGTGGAATCTTCTGATAAAATAAAAATTCAAAAGCTTAAATTCAAGACTGTGGTGCCTTCTTGCATATCAGTTTTAATGCAATAGTGTGATTTTTGCATTATTCCACATGTTTAAAGGATGGTACATTATGGGGTAAAACATTTATCATGATAGATCTTACAGTTTCTTGTGCCTGTAATATTTTCAAGCCCACCATCATCAGGTGAGTCAGACGGGTTTGAAACAGTCATGCAACATGTTTCCACGTTGGCACTAATAAATCTGACATGTGTCTGCATAGTAATTGTGATACCTGCAGGGGTTTTGTGTCAATCCAGGGTTCCTATGAGGTGCTGATTCTGTTTGGAAGCGTGGAGCTCAGAGCAGGTCAGTCACAGGGGCTCCACATACATATACATATATGTACATATGTATGTATGCGCTGCCTTTCTTAAGAGTTTGACAAAACTTTGTAGGCTTGTGATTAACATGCAAAAACCCCAAACACAATTATTCCCTTTAGACATAGTCAGTGACTGTATGATTTATATTGAATCAAAGAAGGTAAATTATTAAAAAATACTTAAAACTCCTAATATACGTTCTGGATTTTTGTACTATGCAGTGAACACTGAGTCAGAAACCTGTTTTCTCTGTTGTCTATTACCTTTTACAGTTTTCTACACCTGAGCAGAGTTCTGTAATTTACAATCATGCTGAAACAGTGGTGGGTTTCTACCTACTTTAGGCAGGCGCACAGGGTTTCTACAGATAGGAAATACCGGAGATGTGAGCATTCAACCTCTGCAGCAAGATATACAACCTGAGTCCTTAATATGTTACTTGTGTGGCAACCAGGAGAGTCTGAACTATCCCAGTAACCTCCGATCAGCTTTTGCTCGTGAAGCAGATGCTTCAGTCTGTGACCTCTAGAGGGGGGTAGATACCTGTGTACTGCTACCAGCCGCGGCAAGCACAGCTCTGCTGGATCTTCCCTGCCAGCTTTTTTCTGCCAAATTCTCTGTAAGTGTCACTGAATCACCTGGAAAACATCTTTGTTGCCGGAGTTGGAGGCGCTGGCCTGTGGGAAGCCTTTAACCATCCTTGTTCTAGTACCAGCTGGGGACTCTGACATCATTTGCTTAAAGAGCAGCCGCAGGCTGTGAAACTGGGCAGAGCTGAACAGGGGGGCAATGACTTCTCCACATAACCTGCTCACTTGTAGTTGCTCCTCTGCTGTCTTCAGAGCCCTCCTTCACTGTGACACTATGAAGGCCTGAATACTTCACATTCTCCTTGTCATGCCCTGAAAGACAAGGCAAAAAATTAGGTTAAGACATCACATTTACTGCATGCTTACTTGTCTCATGGGCATTCTGGGAGTGAAGTGTTGAGTTAAAAATTGGACTTATTGTGAGCAGAGGGCATGTTGCTCTTGTGGGAATGTCTGTCCTGTAGTTCTGCAGAAATCCTGCTTGTCAGTAATGTAAAATACTCGGTTTATGCAGAATATAAACAAAATTAATGAATATAAATAATTCCTCGTCTTCCCCATTCCAACCTGTTATTCAATAGACAAGGGAACAGCATGACAGCTAGCGTGGATGTTGTATACAAATTATCTCCAGATGGAAAAGGAATGTTGCCACTTGGAGTTTCCAGAGGTTTAAAAGCCTTGGACAACTCACGTGTGTACTTTAACAGCACAGACCACGTATAAGGTGTCTGGAGATGCTGAACACCTCTGCTGTGCTGTTGGCTTATGCACATGTAGTAAGCCACATACATTTGCAATGTGCTGAATGTAGTGCACACAGGCTGGTCATGTATGCACCAGCTGCTCCACCTTGGAAGTGCAGGTCCAAGGAGCCCCTGATGCACAACACAAGCATCCACATTTTGGACCTGGATTCTCCCAGAAGAAGAGGTCCTCCTTTAGCAGGCAGTGGAACCAGCAGATTTCTGGGGGCCTGTTTTGACCGTGGGAAATATTTCCAACTTGTATTTTCTTGAAATGCAAGCTGAACCACAGGTAACTGGTAGTACCAGCCAATATCCAAAACTAGATTGATTTTCAGAAGCTGAAGATACTGAAAAGAAATTCACCTTTTTTTTCTGTTCTGGATAAAAACTAAAAATATTGATAGAAAAATATTTTTTAAAAAATCAAAATTGGATTTTTTTCCTCTTCAGGCACAGAAATTATGTATAATGTATATGGATTATGGATTATGTATAATTTAGTGGGCATTTGGAGACTCCTACAAAATAAAATTTTCAAATAAATAGATATTATATAATGTAAAACATCTTAGGACAATGGAAAGTGTTATACTGCATGTGAAAGTACAACATCAAGTTCTTTTTCTGTTGATACACCTCTACGTTAAGAAAAATCTTATATGGGAAAATAGAAAATTTAGTCTCAGTCTCTAAGTCTTGTGAGCTTACAAACACAGTATTACAAAATATATGTAATATTATCAAGTTCTTCAGTTCTATTTTGTAGAACTGAATTGCAGCAAAGGTACCGTCAATTTTAAATTTTAAAAAATCAATACCTGTGTAAAAAAGATAAAAGTCTTCTCCTTTTTTCTTTTTTTAAAAGAATTTCCAATGTTCATTGTATGTTGGACCATTTTAATATCCAGGTGGACAGACTGCTGGGCCATCTTGTCTTTTTGACAAGAAAGGTTGGACAAAATGATGCTTGAGTTCTCCTTCCAACCTGCTATTCTACGATTCTATGAACATCCATTTCCTCTCCGTGTTCAGAACCAGGTCCGCTTGCTGGCAATGAGGGCTTTCTGCCCATGTAAGTGTGAAGCTAACATACAGTATATGTCAGTAGGAGTTAATATTTCAAAATTCCTTCTTTGGGATATCTCTCTGCGTTTATTGACCCTCTTCACACTACATTTTTTTTCCCTGCTGAATCTTTTGGCATCAATGAGGGAGTTGTAGAGCTTTACACTGATTTCATTAAAACATGAGCAGCTTCGAAGAGCTCTTCATTATTTTTCTAGTGAGATCTTCATATTTAGTAGTTCTCTCGCCTATGCAGTATCTTTGGCTGGTTTTGGACATAGTAACATTTCAAAGCTATGATTTTTATCCGCAACACAAAGACTTCCCTCTTTAATCTCTGTATGTGACAATTCAGCTGATTACTCTTTTAGAAGTCATGAATTACCTTGCAGAAATGGGGACAGACCTTTGGCTACATGGACTCCCTTGATCCCAATCTGCTAGGCTGAAAATCTCACTTACAGAGAATGAGATGGCAGTTGAGTTGCAAAAAGTCACAGTATCCCTTTGACATTTTCTTTTGTGATTTTGAAAGGCCAAGAAGACACATTGTGATCAATAACAGCAAGATTTCCTAGGCTTGTTAAAATTCTTCCTGGAAAACAAAATAATTACAGCATTTCTAAGTACTCTCAGATTTACTTCAGAATTGCTGTGTTTTGATCATATACATTCTTTTTTCTGATATGAAAAGTGACTTGGGGTAAACAGACATCAAATAAAGATAAACGTGGTCCAATTTAGTATAATTATTGTTGATTCCATAAAAGCTATAACTGAAGTAAAGGTTTTAAAACATTTTATTTTATATAGTTAGTTGAATTGACTCATGATGAACCAGCCGAGGAAAACCACACACCCTTTTTCACTCACGTGCAAAGGGCTTTTCATCCCTTGAATGAGCTGCAGTCAACTTCTTAGCTTCAGATAATAGATTCTCTTCAGTTACTAGTTGCTTCTTGGAGCAATTTAATTTTTTACCAGAGATAAAAGTCTAGAAGATATTGGGAATGTAAGTCAGCCCTTTTATGGCTGTAAGACAAAGCTAGTGGCCTGCGTGATTCATCTATGTAACTTTTCTCATTTGAGGACCAAAACCAAATTAAATCTCTGCTTTGGTTCTGAAGTAGTTTAAGTAGTTTATGGAATACTGGGATGACATGAGTTGCCTCGCCATTCAGCTAGAAGATAATTTCACATTACTTGATTTCAAACCCTAGACCCTTCTGCAATAGAAGTTACATCACTGAACGAGACTGGCTTTCACTTCTGTACATGCTCTCGAGCTCTATGTTTATCCTGGTAACTACAGAAACATTTCAGGTACCAGGCACAGACTTCACAACTTACTGAGTTACACAGCCTACCTCTGTATGGCCTCACCTAGGGCTTGGGAGGAAAGGCAGTCTGTCAGGTTCACACACCAGCCTCATGGCACAGAGATGAGTGATGGAGAGTTGACAACATGATGGTGACAGGGCTAAATTTAAAGAGAAAGAACATTTTCTTCATTCTGGGAGATTTCCTGTGATTTGGGGATCCTGTGGCCAGCTGAGATGGGAGAGGAAGAGTAAGACCCTAATGTTTTGAACGCATGAGGAGTGTGGTCAGCTAAAGACAACTGCAAATTTCCGTTACGTTTAAAATCAAAGGTAAATTGACTATGGAGAACAGTTCTTCTACAGAAACATGTCAATCTATGTATCATGTTACGGTCAATGATAATCAAAAGACTGAATTCTGGGGGAAGAAATCATATTTTTGGTATGAACAATCAGTAGTTGGACAATAACTATTTTTATTAGAACAGAACAAAATTTGTAATTTCTGTTTCAAACTTTTGGGAAAAGTTCTTTTCCCTTAAAAAAAAAGTATTCTTGGTTAGAATCAGAATAAAAAGGTCAAAATTCCTCATGACACAAAATACTTCAAAAAGCCACCCAAAGCAAACTTCAGTGTTTTTGCATTGACTTCAGTGCTTACAGTTTAGGCTACTTGCTAATTTGCTAAAGTCAAAATACTACAGCTGAGTTGAAGTGCTTTTACCATAGAGAAGTGATGTACTTCAAGCTGATGAAATGAAATATTCTGATATTTTTCCACCGAGCAATTTAGGTAAAATGTTAGAAGCCTAGTGAATCTCCATACGACAAAGAACCAGCAGCAGACTGCAGAAGGATGCAAGGAGGGACACCACATTGCACAGCCTGAGAAATAAATGGAGTGGAAGATTGACAAAAGCTTTTTACTTGCCAATCTTAAAGGACTTTGTGTGGGAAGGAAAGACACTTTTAAAGTAAGCATTGCTAGGATTCCCTTTCTGTGTTGTTGTCTTTATGCTGCCATGAAGTATTTTAGGTTGTTACAAAGAAGGAAATGCAGGAAGGGTGAAAACAGACTGTTCTCCTTCCATGTGCAAGTCCCAGCAGCTTCCTTGTCCCATGCATGAGCCTCTAGCATCTACATGATCGTTTACTGTCTATGCCAGTTGGCCTACCCTAGAGAAGGCAACATAATACCTACACACAGAACATGTACATAAAAACTGACATGCCTTTCCACAAGTTTCATATCTCTGAGCTTTTTACTGACTTCCAGTAAAGACAGTAGCATACTGCCAGTGGCTAGTCAGTGGTACACAAGCTACTGGCTCCAGTATGCACTGGGCCATTAATTCTCCACTCACTGTGGAAAGAACTCTTTCTGTCCAGTAGTTTTATTGAAAATCTAAAATATGTACTGTTTAGTTTGGAATCACTCTCAGACTGGATTGATCTCCTTCATCCCACCTGCAATGGGACTGAGTATCAGAGGGTTGTCAGTGAACTTCATTCCCTGAAGGATTTAGTACTGCTGCTGTAGGTTAAGTCATCAGACTTAGCAAGGATTGATATTTTTCTCAACACATGGTGTTAAAGGCCTTAAAATCACCTGTCAGCTCAGTTTGTCTTTCTATCTTTCTGAACAGAATCAAATGGCTAAATTGCAGGAAAACCTCTGCCAACTTTTTCCTCCCTGAAGCCGTATATTCCCATTAAATATCACTATTCCTCGTGGTATTTAGGGCTCAACCAGTATTTCTCATTCTCCATTACCTTTTAATTTGAGCCCCTAGAACAATGTTTATTCTTCAAGACTGCAGTGTGATACGGTATTACTGTAAAAGATAGAAGTGTAGATTATTATTTAAACTAAGGGCCTCACTGCCACTAAACATCAAAGTATGTTAAGATGGATACAAACACAATGCAGATGCCCTCAAAATGCACTTTGTACTGTCAGAGCAAAGGGATGAGGCCACTGTAGGGCCAGTGAGTCTCACAGATTTATAGTAATTTGATTTTTTCCTTTAAATACCCAAGTACTGACATCATATGAACATAAAAGAAACAGCTTTCAAAAAAGGTTCATTTCTAGCTTTTGTGTTTGCAGGATATCATTTCTCAAAAGGATCTTAGATGCAGGTTGTCTATTACAATATGATTATACTTAGCTCATTATTAAGGCCAACATTGCAGCATGTTTTTTTTCATATTATATCTGAAAAAAAACCATGTTGAAAATACTTGAAAATATTTACTTAAGAAAGATTACAGTGAGATTTCTGATGTAAATATAATATTTTTGAACTGTATAACTCCTCTAAAATTCTGATGCTGAATGCTAATTATAGCGCTTCTTTTTTTGATAGGCTAAAGTATATGTCCCAGGAAATAAGCTGGAGAGGAAGAGAAGTTCAAACCTCGGGACACAGAAACCATGCTGCTTACTTGATGTTTTCTGCTTTCTAGGAGAAAAGGGATGATGCATAATTTTGAAAGGCCAAAAATACGTTAGGAAAAAAGCAGAAGTCCTGGCACTGTCCTTTCCACTGGTTGAAGGGGCATAATTTAATGCTAATACACTCTGGAAGTAAACTCCTGTGAGCTTTGGCCAGACTTCAGCCTTTAGTATGTTGCTATTCCCCATTTGATTCCCAAAATACCAATGCAAACTCATCCTTTGCCAGCTCAAGTTTATTTATATCTGTTTAATAACAAGGGTATCTTTCAACAGCTCTGTAGGATTGAACAAAGGAGGTAGATTTTCAACAAAAGTTTACAGACCTATATTATGGTAGAATACAGAAGCTGTAACCTGAGCCTGTGTGCCAGCTGTCATTCCATGGGATAGTTATATATGAGACTGAATGGAAGAAGGGGGGAAAAAAAAGAAAAATGGAGCAAGAGAGTTTTCTGAACTGAAGAAGAAAACTCTATTTAGCACAGTCCTTCCTCTGGGATGCTGTAGAGTCTGGATGCTGTGCTGCCTGATTCTCTTCTCTGTTATTCCCACTTGAATGATGCAATTTTCTGGCCAGACGAGCCTAACTTGGGCACCCAGCTGGGCTGGGAGTGGGCAGTCCATGCTGAAGTGCTGCTGGATGCAGAGGAGCCAGTGTTAGGTCTTACCTTCCCTGTTGTTTCTTGCCATACGGCCTGTTCCCCTGACATTATCTGACTCTGGTTGTGGAGATTTATGGTTTCTTTTTATAGCAATATTTTCAAGCTATTATCTTCCAACTTGTAGCTATAGACCTTTATATTCTCAGTCTAGCAAAGACTTGTTTCTGTAAATCCACTTGTTTAAGATTTCCCTCATGTGTGCACACTAAACACATTGTTAACCTTGACAAGCAGTTAAACACTTAACCAGCACTGCAAAATTTCAGCTCATTTTTGCGTGTTGTAAGCTTTCATTTCTCCTGTCAGTTCTGTAAGCCTGGAATAGTAAGGCAATAAAGGAAGGAATAAAATAACTAGAGCCAATAACTTAACTGGGCTAAATCTGGGTAGCTCCACGAAGTCAATGGGACTATAGAGATATACACACACTGCAAATCTGGCTTTATGTAAAAAAATCTCAATACTCACTGGCTTTCATAAGTCTAGCTGTATTTTATTTCTCATTTACTGTTTTGCTGAATGTATGTGTGTGTTTTGTTGTGAAAATACTAAGTTTATTTAAAAGACTATTGAGAGCTTATTCATCAATATTGATTTGGATGTGTTTGAGATGGCACAGATGCCTTGAATAAATGTGAATATCTCAAACTAATACTCATGGCAATGAGTGTTACATATTCACAACGGACTAAAAATCCAGGCTCTGATGCTGTATTGTGTTTATAGTTAGTGTAGCTCAAATTATTGGATTAAAGATGCAGAAGAATAATCTGAAAATGCACTGAGCCAGGCCCCCCTTCACTGGTTGAGGTACGCAAAACGTAACACATACTTCATATTCTAGTCATAGGCAAATTCTGTAGCCAGATCCTGAGGATCTGGAAGAGGAAAAGGGAAAATGTTACTGTGGTGGTTACTGCACAAGTGAAACACCAAATAGAGCATATGAGAATTAAAAATGAGCAGGGAGAACACAAATTTAAACACTCTGTGTACAAAGATTAATTACATAAAATAAAAGCTGGAAAGAATAAAAGAACCAAACGAGGCAGTGCAGGAAATTTCTAAAAATGTTGCTGTTGACACTAAAGAAAGACAGAGAATATTTTGCCTGCAGCTGCAACACAGCTGTCACATCCAAACAAACTAAAACCCTCTGAGGACCAAAAACCACAATAAACTGTAACATTATTTAAGTAAAGCAGTATCTTTTATCTGCATCCCAAGCCAAACACTTATTTAGAGTGCAAAAAGGCAGACAGGGAGCACCCAGTGGCACAAAATATCTTTCTATGTCCAGGGAAGCTTAAGATTTGATTTTGTGGGTGTTAAAAAGCATCTTCTCACTGTACAGCTGCCACTGTAAGAATGAGACTTCTGCCCTGGTTTTCCACCTCTATTTCAAGACTGCTGATGGCAGATTCTGAGACTGCTGATGTGGGTGACCTAAGCAATCAGAA
Source organism: Lepidothrix coronata (assembly GCF_001604755.1). NCBI lineage: Eukaryota > Metazoa > Chordata > Aves > Passeriformes > Pipridae > Lepidothrix > Lepidothrix coronata. Next base: position 758,566 of record NW_016690344.1, on the reverse strand, counting down.
GGTGCAGACATATACTTTTAAACGAAGCGCTGCAATATTGCCTAGCAGCCTGGCTTGTTTGCTGCATGGTGTTTCAGACAGTACTGTACAAAAAGAGCAGCTGGGTCTCTGTGTGCTGCTAGAGGTTTGCTCCTAGGAATGCCCCAGCCTCTCAGTCTCATTTCAGCTGTGCTTGGTTACGGAGAAAGTTTTTGCATTCGTTATAAGGTGCTTATGCTGATTTACAAAGCCATTGAAAAGCAGAGCCTAAGTTACCTTTCTGAGTTAGTGACTCTTTACTCCGCTGGTCACAGGCTGAGGTCAACTGATACAGGTCTCTGTGCATCTTCAATACTGAAATGCGTCACTTTGGGTGGTCGCTCTTTCAGCCATTGTGCACGTGGCCCCTCCAGTTCCTGACAGTACTGGCACTGGTACCTTCCCTGTGGTCAGAGTCCACATGCACAACACAGTTGGGCTCATCAGCCATTAGCTGGATGCTAATCATTGTGATTTCTGAAGAATCACTGCTAACACTGTTTTTTAAATCATTTCTCTTTAGTGCTTTGATATGTGTCTGCAAGACATGCACTAGAAAGAATATTTGCTTTCTCCCCTCTGTCATTCCATTTTTATTTTCTGTTTGCAAATGTAATTCCGCCCTGTGGTACAGCAGGACAGCATGCATTATGCAACTATGTGAGCACAGCTGAACTTTTCCCTAATCTAAAGAAAACATTTATTATGGACCAGAGCACAGAATAGCTTTATAAAGCACTTCTTTAATTGAATACATAAAACGAACCAGCTGCTGCTGCAAAGAAACAAAATATTTATCAAATTAAATATGGATCATACAACCTTATGCTGAATGTTTAATCTTAAATGCTTACTAAATCAATGCAACAGATCAGAATTCAAAGAAGTCAGCCTTCTAAAGACATTATTATTAATCATTAGTTTAAGTTCTGTAAATGTGTTTGATGTTGGACATCATACATATGATTATGTGAGCTGGAATTTCAACTGTATTGTTAATCAAAAGATGTTTTTGCTGACTGAGAAAGAAAACACATTAGAATTAAAAAAAAAAAAAGTATTGGAATGTGTCTGCTTCAGAAACAGTAAAAGAAGGTATTTTTCACTGATGTAACAAATTCCATAATATGTAAACTATTACACAAAGGTTACTCATTGTTAAAGGTATACCACAAAACATCATGGCAGTAGAGTGATGTCATGGGACAATATATCTAACTTTGAAATGCTCTCCATAAATTCCTCAGTCACCATAACTTCCATTTAGCTGCAGCAGGCTGGTAGGGATGTCTTGTTTTAAAATTAGTCATCCACTATTCTTCTTTCCTGTCAGTAGGCTTAAGCACTGCAACGTGAGGGAGAAAATCTTGAAAATGTTTTTTACATTCATTCAATGTCCAAGACCAGAGGCAGGAAGGGATATTCCCAAATCTGATTTTGGGAATGTCATAATTTTGAGAATTTCAGTGACATGTCTCAGTTAGCTGCAATTCCCCAAAGGAAACTGCTCTAACTCTAACAGAACTTACCACTAGGTATTTTAAGTGGTTGGTATTTGACCTGCAAAAGTCTGTGATATAATCATAAACAAGATGCCCAGGGTTATTGATCCAAATATTTTAATTTAGTGAGGATGTCAGCATACAGTCAGTCACAGAGAAGTTAGCAGATGATTGAGTTGAGTTTAAAATTGTATGTGTGGAGCTGACTGCACACTCCTAAAGAAAACAGATTAGGTACAACCTTACTCTGAGATCAGCTTGAAAAGGAGGGGAGAGATGGGGAGGGTCAGCAGTCATTTATTCACTATTAGTTATTGTGTGTTCTTTCAGCCCCTTGGCTTTCCCTTTTTCACTGAGCCTGTGTGTTCAGGATTTGTCTGATGCCTCAGCAGGCTCCTTCTCTGACAAGCCTGCTAGGGAATTTGCTAGCTATTTTTGGACGTTAGGCAAACTCAGACTCTGCTCTGCTTCTGCACCTACAGGGATTCAAACTGCTCTCCAGTGCACACTGCCCCCAGCAACCTCAAGGGGAGTACATAACCGAATCACCAGGCAAGTCCTCTCGAAGTCAAAAAAAATCAAAAAGTATATCTGTGAGTATTCATAAAGATTAACTTCTTGCAAGGCAGCAGGTTGTGTGCCTAGCAGTGGAGCGCTACCATGAAGTTGTGCTGGGAGAGGAATGTGATGACAAGTGGGACTGAAATGGTGTAAAAGCAAATTGGATGTATTTTTGTTAATTGCTGCCCATAAGTAAAAATTACTCTTTCTTTTTTTAACAGTATTAATGCCTGGCTGAAAACTTTATGAGAAATTGCTGCTGGTTTTTGTATGGGAGCTCCAGCAGCTACATTTTGGAAGCTGTTAGTTAATACCTTTCAGGTAGTTATAGAGAGCGATAAGATTATCAGTTCTTTCAGCTGCTCCTCATAAGGGCAGCTTCACTGCCCTTCTCTGGACGTGCTCCAGCACCTCAATGTCTTTCTTGTGTAGTGAGGGGCCCAAAACTGAACATAGGGTTCGAGGTGTGGCCTCACCAGCGACAAGTACAGTGGGAGGATTGCTTCCCTAGCCCTGCTGACCACACTGTTTCTAATACAAACCAGGAAAATCATTAATGGCATTTAAGAAACTGCAATAGAAATTACCGTAGGTTCTCCTGGATTCTTAATGCAATCTCTAATAATAAAGTATGTTCAGCACTTCACATTACTGTCAGAAAATGACTGCAAATAAGCTTAAAACATAAACTGTGAAGAGGGAAAAATAAGGGCAAAAAAGACCCAAATCAGAGGTTAAGAGAAGAGAAGAAAACCAAGACAGCTATGGAGACAGACATTGAGGAAGAAAAGAAGATGAATCGTCTACTGTGAGATTTAAAGATAAATATTATGCTAAATAATGAGTATCAAAAGTGGGTATATATATAAAATATGTAAAGTTATAAGTGTGGAATTTGTTTTATATGAAAATAAATCAGCTTCTTGCTGTGCAAACCTGGAACAACCCTCTCTGCAACATACATTTGCAGGAGCAAAATAAGCAACTAAGTATCAAATCAGAAGAAAGCTGAAAAAATCAGATTCAGATTTTTAATTACATGTGGAAATGGAGACACTTGGATCTGGGCTTTGGCCCACATACAGTCAAACATAATAGCCAATTTTATTGCTATGGACTGGAAGTAACTCTTTCTCTCTTGTGGTAACTTGTACAGACAAAACCTCTGTGTCACTTACTGTGTGGCACGCCCAAGTCACCATGGCTTCACCCATCTGAATACTCTTGAAGTCAGCTGAGTTACTTTACTCAATATTTTAAAGGCTGCTGTAGTTAACAGCACGTAAATAAAAGGAAAATTCAGCCTGGGAGTGGTAAGAATCTACAATTGTAGAATTGACTTTCTGTGTTCATATCTTTTTACCTGCAGCATCAGGAACAAATCTTTCAGTTCTGGAAATGGCCATGAGACACCTTTCCCTTAACACCTTCAGTTGAGAGCTACAAGTGCTTTTTAGCCTGATTTCACAAAGTGCGAGACTATCTTAATTTCTGCCTGACATCTGCAAAAAAAAAAGACTCAACCAAATCTGATAGATGGTCAAAAGTCTCAAAACCAATTATGATCACAGGAGGTTTATGAAATATAAAGGCTTGAGGAAAAGCCTAACTTATTGGCTCACTAACAGAAAACACATTCTTGACATTGCAGCAGTGTGCTCACAAGTCAGCGTATGTGATGGCCAGTCCGCTAGTGTGTGCCTTTTGGTGACTTGGCATGTCACAGAGGAAGAAAATAAAAACTTATGAAAATAACAAAGGGACCTTTTAGAAGTCCACCATTTTGGCTGCCAATTTTATTGTAATAATTCAGTAGAATTTAACTAATAGAGGATATTTATCAGAACTTAATGAATACTTATGACTACTTAAAAATGGAATTGATATCTTACAGTGCAAGACAAAGAATTACATGTTGAAATCAAAAATATAGCCTTGTAAACTGTCCAAAGAACAAAATGCCTTTTGACTCTGTGAAGGTCTGTTAATGGTGTTGGTCAACAGAACAGCTTCCCTCAGATAAATTTTTGTCCTCTACTGCAGTTTCTCAACAACTGCTTAAGGACTTTACTTTTGTCTTACTATTCACACCATTTTCCTAGCACCACCCACTTCCGTTTTGGGGTCAGACTATCAAGGGCCTTTAGGCCCTTAATTCCCACTGAAGTAAAGAGTGGTTAGATGCCTAAACACTAGATGTATCTGGGTCAGTGTCATTGCCTCTGCCTGAAAGCAGCCCCTTTCAAGGTCATTGGTGCTACTGGCTGCCCTCTGGGCTCCAGAGGTAAAACCTTCACCCTGGAGCCTGAGGATCTTGCACAGGTGTGTTGTATGGGGAGGGGAAGAGTTTACACACTCCAGATACAGCAGCTGAATCTGGGCCCAGGATCACACCTTGTCTTGGGCATGCTTTGCTCCTTGGCTGGAACCTGCTCTTGGCCCTCTATCATCCCATGAAACCTGAGAGTGCAAGAAGGCGAGTGGCATTGCAGTGACAGTAGGTGCAGAGCTTGTACTCCAGCCAGCTCTTAACAGAGCGACTGTTGCAGTTTCACGAGCCAAATAACCCCAGTGGGAAGCAAAAGTCCCATCCCCTCTGTCTTTCCCGAGAGCTGAGCTCCAAGGAGCCCAAGGGAAGGAAAGCTCAGGCAGCAGGGCAGCCCTGCTCACGACCGCACCAGTTTGGCTCTGCACAAGCTAGTCCCAAACTGACTTAGAGAGCAAGGAAGTCTTCTCCCTTGCTGCTTTGCTTTCAATCAATTTGCAAAATAACTCCTCTAGGATTATCACACAGAGCAAGTGAAAAACCCAATCCAGAATCCTCCCCTGTTGCGAGGGATCCCTCTTTCAAGGAGTAAAGACTCTTGTTTAAGTGTAGAATAGAAAATGGAGGGTTTCAGAGAAAGTGTAAGCCTTTGATACCATGCTTTGTACAAATCACATTTAAGAATTAGTATTTATTTTTAATCAATGAGCCCTGAAAAAAAAACCAAACCAAAATAAAAGTGATAGCAGAGAGAGTCATGATTTGGATGGGATGGGAGTTAGAGCACCAGAGAATAAGAATCTTCCAAATTGGCTACAAAAGAAAGAAGTTTAGTTTAAGTTTGTTCATTTAATAGGTTAAAGTTGATGTATATAGGTACTTAGAATAAGGAATAGTCATGAAAAAAAACTAAAAAAAAAAAAGAAAAAGAAATAAAGGAGCTGCAGAAGGTGCAGGTTGATAAGATGCATTAGGAAATGGGCAATGCAAATTACATTACTCTACGGGGAAAGAGAAACAAATACAACACACAGAAACATAGAAAAACCAATTTTTTCTATGGGGAATATTCCATGCCTTCCACAGTATTGTCCCAAATAGAAAATGCATCATAATGAATATCAATTGCAAAGCAAAAGACAAGGAAGAGCTTACAGTAAAGTTCAAAGTCTAAAGGTGTTTTGTGGTTGAGAGGGAAAGATACTATTTTCAGATGATGAAGGAAAAGGGTGTAAACTTCTGGAAATGTTCATTCTTGGCAAAAAAACGAAGTAAAGAATTATTTATTTTTATATATAGGGTGGACTCTCGCCTGCTTAAAAATCCATTTGTTCCTCCTTAAAGCCGGGACTACACCAATCAGAGCCAGATGGCCACTGTACTGAAAATATTTTTTTCTTCTTTCTCTCCTCCTCTCTCGAAGTGTAGGGGCGATCAATCGTTTTAGGAAAATTCTCCATTTCTGCGTCTCACATACATCGATTTGGTCAAGGTGCTTTGCAATCCTCCACTGAGTACAATAAATGAACTCATTCAAATAGGGACGGGGGGGGAGGAAAAAGGCCACTATTTTCTCAGGTGGTCGGAGGTATTTTTACAACGAGGGGAGGTGAGGAGGGGTGCCGGGCAAGGGCGAGGCGGGAGCCCCGACGGGACGGAACATCCTCAAAGGGGCCGGGCCGCCTCTCAGGCACGAACCTCGCGGTCCCTCAGCGAGACCCCGGTTCTCCGCGATGCCCGCAGCCCGGCCCCGCTGCAGAGTTCCCTCCACGGCCGACCCTGTGTGATGGAGTGATGGCGGCCGAGCATCCAGAGGGCTACGGCCACCGCGCCCCCACTTCACCCGGCTTCAGCGGCTCTCGGGACACGGGATTCCCAGGATCCTCACTCTCCTACCCCGTTTCACATGAGCTGCAAGCAAGCACGGTCGTCGGGGAGTGAGCTGGAAAGCGCGTTGTACGCTATGTGCAAACAAGCAGAGATTTTTTAAATTATTTTTTCTTTATACCCTTGGAAACTTGAAAATTCATTTAAACGGGCAGAGGAGCCAAAGTGTTTCTACGGATTTATCTGGAGGGACGAGGTGGTCGGGCAGCCATACGCTTCCACCGAGGTCCAACATGGACTCAGCCCGTGAACCCACAGAGACGAGCTGCTATAGCTCCCCACCACATCGGCGGGTGGAGCACATGAGCATCCTGGATACTTTTAGCATCCCTGGAGAAACGCCTGCCCCGTCTCGTCCCCGTGGATGCCGTCAGGGAAGAGGTGGCTATCGGTGGGATGCCGGGGACACCACGTCCTAGCGGCCTGTGCAGCGGGGTGACCGGCAAACCCACCCCTCGGTCAAAGGATGCCGTCCCCAGGGGAACCGCAGGTCCAGGGTCCCGGGGAGGGAGAGTGCCCCCCCGGCCCCACGCAGAAGTGTGGCGGGACAGGATGAAGTCTGAACCGGCAAACCACGAAAGGAGGCCGGGCAGCCAGAGCTGAAAAGTATCCACGTCAGTCCCAAGCAAAACAAGAGATGAAACATTTCAGGTTATTACGTTCTCCCTTTGAAGCGAACCATTTCCCGCAGATAACACTGTGTAGGTATATTTAGACAGCTCGGCTCGTCCAAGGGGAATGTGTCTTGCGCTATTTGAGAAAAACTCTAAGAGTAAGTGCAAATATTTGATGCTGAAGAGCTCTTAAGGCTAGAAGAGTACCATTTACTTATTTCTACACATCAGTGTGGGCTTAGGATGTTAAATAGATTAAAAGGCTAAGAGAGGTCACTGAAGTAGACTCTCTTTCTCTCATCCTGACTTTTTTTCCTTGCAAAGTTTTTGTACTTTGCTTAGAATGTCCTTGGCAAACTCCTCTTAAGAGCCACCTCAGATACTGTATAAGTTTGTGGCGCTCTGAACTCCGGCCCCCTCCCTTCTGCTAGTCGACCCCCCCGAAACTACGCTCCAGCGCAGGCATCCAGCAAATATTTGCCTGCGGGGTCAAGATATTAATAAGCACTTCTCGGTCGCCTTTTATACCCGGGGTGCTCGGGAGCGCGGGGCAGTGGCGGCGCTGCCAACCGGGCCGGGGCAGGTGAGCGTGGCCGTACCTGGCGGGCGGGGGGGCCGGGCCGGCGCCAACTGCGCCCCTCCCTGCCGGCCATGGGCTGCCCCGGTGGTGACACGGGCAGTAGAGGCCGGACGGGACATAGGGGCAGCCGCGGGAGTAGCCGCTCCGCCGAGGACGGACACGTCGTTTCAATTTAATCTCATTTAAAAAGACGTAACTAATAAATTTGTATGGACGGGGCTGCCGGAGACGTAAAGCAGAGTCGATAGTGGTTCAATCCCATTGAACCCTATTGAAAACCATGACAACAAGGAACAAGCTCCGATTTATCCCGGAGAGTTAAAGCACATTGTGGGAAGGCGTCAATCACCTATTATTCCAGATCTGAACAAATGCAAAATCTTGACTGGAACAAATGCTTCCAACAGGTCCGGGACATAGGGCTACATTTCTCTTTTGTTCACGGCCTAGCAGTTGGCATGTATTTGTGCTCCCCTCGCTCCGACCACCCAGGATGGCTGTGAGGCTGTGCTCGGAGCGGGGAGATAACTACTGTCACCAGGCACGCTTGATAGGTGGCTGCAGTAATCACGGCCTGGGAATCGTTTATATGGAGCCTGTCGAGTCCCGAAGAAATATGCGGGAAGTTGGCCAAATGGAGCCTTGTGCCCCGTTGATCTCGCCCACAAATCTCGCCGAAATAAATCTCACCTCTCCCTTGTCGCTATCGCTTTATTGACATTTTCCCCGAGAACTGTAACTGCTCCCAGAAGCGACACCCGGAGCAGGGCGGGGAGGGGAGGTAGCGGCCGGGGGCAGGCGGGCAGCGGGTCTGGGGGGCGAGAGAGGGGCTGGATAAATATAATCTATACACAATAGCTTATAGACGCCTGTTTGGACAGGGAGATTCGAACCGACAAAGCGGACGGATAGAAAAGTATCTCTGCGTGTATCTGGATTCCTGTTTCAAGGCGCTCAGTGCAGGGTTCGCGCCATCTCCCCGTCGGGGGTGAGCTGTGTGCGCCTCGACCCGCGTTCAAAGGAGGGCTGATCTGTTGGGTGCCTCCTGTCCTCCAGACTTTGCTCCATCCAGCTGGACTCGCGTCCCACTGGTTTTACAGCTGGGCGCTGGGTGCCTCCCGGGAAGCCGGCGGGAAGCTCTGGGGAAGGCCTCTGCGGCGTGCGAGTGGGGAGCGTGTCCCGCCTCCTCCCCCTCCGGCCCCACGGCTTGACCCACGCTGCGCGATCTGCGTGAAGATCGCCCCTATTGGTCACTTCTGCCCCTGCCCTGCGGCTGGGGACCGAGCCCTGACATTGCGGGTTTGAATTTGAACGCCACACCGGGCTGCATGTTTCTGTATCGTATTTTATTGTAAGTCCTCGCAAAGACTGACCGCAGCTTCGCGGGGGGATGGGGACATCCGTTGAAAGGCTGCGAGGAGGCGAAGGCTGCGAGGAGGCTCTTGTCCCCGGGAGCTGCCGTCGGTTGTGCCCGGACCGTGCCGAGCCAGTGTCAGCACCCTCCTCCTGCGGGGCGCCGGTCTCCGGGATCGTTTGCTGCCACTTTTGGCAGATGAAACGGCGGTCGGCAGGGACGGGAGACGCGCAGATAAATGGGCATGCCGTGCTTGATCTTTTCTCCCTCTTCCCAGCTGGAATCGTTTGAGTAACTCACATATCTCGCCCGATGGGATATTCCCTGGGTTAGTACAACACGAAATGATGTTAAAATAAAAGATCTCCCCTACTCCACGTCCCTACTCTTGCTTATGGACAGACTGTGCCAAGCTCCCGTCATCACCCTTCCTGAGAGAAAGGTGCACCTTCCATCTACCATGCCCAGGAGAGTAAAAAAAAAAAAAAAAAACCCAAAAAAAAAAAACAAAAAAAAAAAAAAAAAAAAAAAAAAAAAAAAAAAAAAAAAAAAAAAAAAAAAAAAAAAAAAAAAAAAAAAGAAACCAACCCAGAGGTCCCATTCCTCAATGGGACCATTCCGCCAGCCTTCCTCGCCGAAAGCGCAGCCGAGGTGTGAAAAATGCCCCGTTGAGGGTAGGAAACATGCCAATAACATGAGAGAGAACTAGAGGTAGCACTGCAAACAGCCCAGGGAAATAAAACAAATAACGACTTAAATTCCTTCCAGGTTTAAAGAAAGAGGGGGGGGGAATAAAGAGAGAGAAGCGGGAAGGGGGCTCTCGGCAGGCTCTGCGGATGTCCTGAGAGGATTCACTTTGTCTGCGGATAGAAGGGACGCTGGTGGCTTTGGTGGCGGATGGAGGGGGGTGGTTGTTGGTCATCCACATGCCACCCAAGATGTTATTCACTGCTAACAATTACCATTATCTGTCCCCACTTTTGGCTAATCAGACAGAATATGTAATGATGAAGCCTGTTTCCTGCTGTCTTTGGGAGGTAACGGGTTATTCTCTCATGGGGGTGGCAGAAGAGGGGGGTTACACCTACTCCCATTAGGGCTTTAGCACTTGACTAATTCAGGTACTTAGCATCCTATAGACAGGGACGATTTGAAAGCAGGCAGTGTTTGCAGTGGGGAGGACTGTTTATATAAACAGGACACCTCTGTAAACGACACTAATATTTGGGGTTAGGTGGCGATGGAAAGGAAGGTCCTTTTGAGCCGGGAGATTCCGCAGTAACCAGGCGCGGACCTTTCCTAGCAGCTTTTAAGAAAGGGGGTTCGGTTTGGGGTGATATTTCTTGGGGGGTGTGCACAACCTACCATGGCCACATCCGGCAGGATCAGTTTTACAGTGAGGAGCATTTTGGATTTACCAGAGCAAGATGCTAATAGCATAAAGCAAGCCTCTGAGCATCACCACTCAACGGAGAACTACACCGGCTCGCCGTACCGAGGGTGGATAGAAACAGACAGAAATCACTATCCCTGTGAGTATGAAACGGACAGGAATTTGCCAGCTCCGCATGGTTATTTGTTATTTGTTTCCCCGCTTCCTTTGGGGAAGATGCGAAGAAGCGAATTGCCACTGTAAGTAGCCTACAAGATCAGGGGGATCGAGGCTGGGAATATTATAGAACATTATTGACTTGAAACAATAAAACGTCCCGGCCACGAGCTTAAGAGAGAAAAGATATTTTTTCTGTGAGTCTGTGTATGCCCCCAGCTCTGACAGAAAGCAAAACTTCAGGCTGTATTCACCAGTCTCTCTGTGTTTATCGTTTAAGTCCACTTCCTGGATTATTTTTTCCCCCCGTTTCACTGTTGCAAGAAATCCTGCCTTTTTTGTGCTGGAGGGGTTTCAGGTCAGCCCACGCTCCGCAGAGGAAAGCTGAGCACACACTCCGTGCGTGGACTCCCAGCACTGCGGCGGAGTGCCCTGTGCGCCACCGCCTAGATCCACGCACTTTCCACCGTAGAGGGCAGGCTGCGGTTCGCAAACCCAGATGTGTAGCATATTGATCGCACCTCGCACACATAAATTGTGCCGCAGATATACGGCGTTTATCGTCTACCTCTGTGTGCATCATCAAAAGGAAATCATCCTTTGAATGGGTGCGGGAACTCCATCGGGATAAGTTAAATATTAAGGTAATCGACCGGAGGGAGAAAAGTAGTTATGGAAGGACCGGGCAGCCCCATATTCTGCTTCAGCACGGAGGCAACACGACGGCTAGCAGTCCGCAAGCCCTTAGGCTGTGCGCGGCGGAGGGCTCATGCCCCTGCGGGGATTACTGGCAGGGACACAACACGGTCTGTCCCGTGGGCTAGGTTTAATGTATTTGGAGGGGTTGGCTCACATCTCTTGTTGACTACTGGGATTAATCCGGCCCGGTAAACAGCCAGAGCTCTCCCTGCTAGAGGCGTTTCGGCTCTCAGCGGCCCATCGCTACCTCAATGCCTGCCCCTCTCCCCGGGCCCGACTGCCCCCTCTCTCTAACCCTCTCGCTGTCCCCAGCTTCCGACGAGAGCGGCCCGGAGATGAGCTTGCCCGATTCCACCCAAAGGTCTCTTCCCGTCCGCGGCTCGGAGGCCGAGGAGAAGAAGAAGAAGCGGCGGGTGCTCTTCTCCAAGGCACAGACGCTGGAGCTGGAGCGGCGGTTCCGGCAGCAACGGTACCTCTCGGCTCCGGAGCGGGAGCAACTGGCCCGGCTGCTCAGCCTCACCCCCACGCAGGTGAAGATCTGGTTCCAGAACCACCGCTACAAGATGAAACGGGCTCGCAGCGAAGGTCCCGGCAGTCCCCCGCCGCGCCCGCCCGCCCTGCTGCGCCGGGTGGTGGTACCGGTGCTGGTGCGGGACGGGGAGCCCTGCCGCGGCTGCCCCGCCAGCCCACCGCCACCCACCCCACGGCCCAAGCTGGGCTGCGCCCTGGCGGGATGCAGCGCTCAGGCCGCCCTCGCCCTGCAGGGTTACGGAGCCTGCCCGCCCGCTGCCGCCCTCGGCGTCTTCCCCGCGTACCAGCACTTAGCGCACCCCGCCGTCGTCTCCTGGGGATGGTGACAGCGGCGCTTCGCCCTCTGGGACCGGACTCATCCCACGGGCGCGGGGCGGCCCGCTCCAGACCCAGGCTCTAGCGCGGGGAAGCGCCGAGGCGCGCCGGGGCACCGCGGAGGCCGCGCTCGGGCGGGCCGGGCGGCGGAGCGCGGCTCCGGGGCAGTGGCCCGCGGGCCGGAACGAAGCTGGCCCGGGCCATGCTCCCCTTCTCCGGTCTCGCCCGAGGGCGCGGATGCCGCGTGAGGCGCGAATTTTGTAAAACCTCCGCTCCTCCTGCTCCTTTTCGAGAGATTCCTAGTTACAAAATAATGATCATCCTAGCGACATAGTGTGTTTTAAAATAGCTGACTCTTCCAGCGACTAATAAAACTGGTTTTTGCAATTAATTTTTTCTCTACAGAGAAGAGTAGTTTTGACGATTGGGACTGTTTCGTAGGATTGCCTCCTGTGCTATGAAAGCTTAAATATTGTCTTGATTGCGCCAGCCGAATTTAACTTTCAAGTTCGTTTATTTTATCTACATGCGACGGTAAAGGGCGAATAAAGTTTGCTGTAAGCATCCCACTGTAAGCTTGGTGATAATTCCTACGGGAAGCGTGAGCCCAGCGTCTCCCCGACTTAGCGGCTCTAAAAAAAGACATTGCCGCTTAAAACGCAAAGGCAGCATCCAGAATTAAGCCAATCTTTACGTTAGCCTGTAACCGTTCCAAATATCGACTGTAGCCAAGAGAATTATTCTTTGAAACTCTTTGATGAACTATCGATTTTATTACTTCGGAGTGAAAATAATAAGATAACTGTCCTGGCAACCGCCAAGGGGAAAAGCCCTAAAAAAAGTCCCACAAAGCCAAACCCAGGTCTCTCGGACGGGACCTGCGGATCAGGAACGCAGAGAGAATATTTGGGGCGAAGACCCCGCGGGGTCTGATGCAGACAACCTGCCTGCAGAGGAAAGGCTGTCGAGGAAAAGAGACCCGCAGAAGATATTTGGGTGGATTTTTTTACATTTATTTTTTATTTTATTTCCTGGAAGGAGGTGACTTCGGGCGAGATGTACCCCTGGGATGTGCCGTGCTGTCTACACATGCCGGAGAGCCCGTGGGGAGCAAGGCTGCGAGGCGCCGCCGTCGCGCAGGGAGAGGCGGCCAAAAGCACGTATGGGAACCCGTATGTCCGCGTGTGCTTTTGACCTCCTCCCCCGTCGCGACGGTGGCAGCAATAGGACCCCTTTAGCCTCCCAGCCTAACCTTCCCCAGGGGGCCGCGCCCCCTCCAGGTGGGGCACCTCTAGCCTCAGTGCGGGGGGATCAGACCCAGCTGCAGGACCGGCCGGGGAGAATCCAGGGACGCCGGTCCTCCCACCTGCGTCTCCTTCCGTGCTTGGACAGGGGGCCGTGTGCCAAGAGGGAGGCGCAGAGCGGCCCAACTCTCTGGGATGTGCGGGAAGGACCTGGGGAAACACAGCTTCTGTATCACCTGGGTTTGGTTTTATTGGTTGGTTGGTTGGTTGGTTGGAGGGTTTTGATTTTTGTTGTTGTCTTTCCCTTTATTTTTCCTCCTGTTATCCGAAATCTTTTTTTTTCTTTCTGTCTCAGCTGCTGGCCACCTTGTCTCCCATATGGATGGGGTTATCTTAGAAGAATCTCCCAGAGAATCGCTCCTTAAACCTCCTTTTGTCTTGGGGGTTGAAAAGGGCATTGTTGTGCATGAAAAGGACCTAGACAAAATCCGCACTGTTTCAATTCAGGACTGTTTAATCAGTCCCTAGCGACAATTTTATGGGTTTTAGGCGGTACAATAGCATCTTTTAAAACCTTGTGGCCTTCATGAAAACAAAGGACTTGAATTTTATGGGTTTACAACTCCAATTAGAACAGTGCCAATGTGTATGGGAGATTATCAAATTTGTATCATAAAACCCCTTTATAATAAATAATTACTGGAAACTGGGGAGGGGCGGACTTCAAGCAATGAACTTTGTTTCATGTAGTTTTAAAAATACAGATTCTGCCCTCCATTTTAACTCTTTGCGATCCAGTTATGCAGCTGGATGATTTACAAAAATAGCGTGATATCGTTATTAAAAACGGGGGAAAAAAAGACAACAAGAGAAGTCCGCTCCTCCTCAGCACAAATCTACCCTCGGTCAGCTTGCCGAGTGTTTGTAGCATCCTTTCGGAAGGGTATCTCCCTGCATCTTTGCTTGTCTGGGCTGCTTTCCTATCCGGGAGCCCACACGTGGCCATAGGAAAGCTCTGTAAAACAGGAGGGCTTCATTGAATTACTGCTTTTATCAGTTACTGTTCGTCCTGACAATGACAGAGGATGTCCCTTCCCAGTCCCAGGCTGCAACAATTTCCTCTCGTCACCAGCTGCAGTGTCGTCTGATGCGGTTTTCTTCACGGAAAATGTGCGGTTTGTGAGCATTGCATCTTACCAAGCCCGGGAAAGGTGCGATTCCCGGGCATTGGCAAAGACTAAAGCGGTGCCCTTGCAGGCTGAGCAGAAGTCACTGCAGCAGCGGTGCAGAGAAGATGGTAGTCAGGTTCAAGCATGGAGAAAAGCAGCCCCCTTAATTTGATGCATCCAAGTAGAATGAAGAATGTATTAAATAATGAGACAATTCAATAGACTATGGAGATTTACAGTAAAGAGGAAGTCTTGTGAAGAAGATAGGGTGGGACTCAAAATATTATTTATTCCTGGCAGAAACAAAGTAATCTGTCCAAACTTTTAGTGCATTTAGCAAGGAAAATAGTTCACCTTACCAACGGTTAAGGTGCATCTAGGAGATACTTCCTAAAGGTGTCATTAAAAAGATTTAGGGCAAAAGAAACTTAGCATCTTTCAGTGTATTTTCTGTTACTTTGGCTTGTTTTTTAATAAGGCATCTCAGCTGATGGTTTGGATTATTTTGTCTCCCCCTCAAAGAGGTGAATGTACAGTCTCTGCCTTTTTCCACTGTGTCTCACCGTTACTTTTACCCTGAAAACAGGCCTATGATTTCAGTGAAACTAATGAATAAACATCCCATGATCAAGATCTAAATGCCATCTTCAGCCAATGAAAATTATTGCTAAGATCTTCAAACATCTTCCCGTGTGCTTTATTCTTAGTTGGTAAATAAACTATTGACTTTACAAAGGCCCAGTCCTGTTTCAGTTGTAGCCCCTGGGCGCATGTTTGTTAACTCAGAACTAAAGCATTAAAACAAATAACTAGATCACCTCCAAAAAACGGATAATAGTTCTGAAAGAGCATATGATCAAGCTTCTTTGTAATACTTTATGAATGAACTGTCTCCCAGCCAAAGCACTCCCATCATTAGTCTTTGGATATACACACCATTCATTTTAAAAATTACAACAGATGAAAAACATCACCTCCCAAGCAGAACTCTGCCATGAACCAAATTATCCTGTCCCTGAGTTAGGAAAGGCTCTTGGCAGCCTTGCAATATGCCTATCTTCGCTAATGACCCATCTAGACTGTGTTTTTAACTAAGTGCAAGTCAGGTCTATGGATCTTTGGACTTTTCAGCCCCTCCTGCCTCCTAGCTTTTGAAAGGAGTAAACCTTCCACCCTTGGTTAGAGCCCAGTTGATGCTGAAGGGGAACAGTGAGGTCACTTTGCTTTCAGAAACAGGTGGTGCCCAGCACTATATGTGGAGAAGCATAGACCTGGCTCTCCCTGTACTCAGTGACCTTCACAAGTCACAGTTCATTGTTGAAGATAGTGTCTTACTGGACTTGAATGCCTGATAACTGCTGCTTCTTGAGAAGATGGAAACAGCTAGGATACAAGGAATAGCAGTTTCTGAGCCTTAGTAATGATACTCAGCCTTTTATTCAAAAGCCTAAATAGCGCATTTTCCTTTTCCTCAGCTAGTGCTTCCAACCCTTGACCGCTGGACCAGCCCCATACATACTGGCCATCAGGTAGTGAGCTCTTTCCAGAATTCCTGCCATATCCAAAGAATTACAAAACAAAGACTCCACTCCACCTACTTGACATAAAATTAAAAAATTAGACAAAAAATCAAGTGCCACCAGCATCAGCAGTGGCAGAAGGACCACAGGTACCTCATGCAACTTTCAGGAGGCTTCTGATGCACTGTGCTGGTTTTGACTGGGATAGAGTTAAGTTCCTCACAGTAGGTAGTATGGGGCTGTGTTTCGGATTTGTGCCAAAAATGGTGTTGACAATACAGATTTTTTTTGTTGCTGTTATTGTTGAGCAGTTCTTGTACTACATCAAGGCATTTTGTGCTTTTCATACTGCCCCACCAGCAAGAAGGCTGAGGGTGTGCAAGCATTTGGGAGGAGGCACTGCTGGGACAGGTGACCCCGACTGACCAAATGAATGTCATATGGCATCATGCTCAGCATATGAAGTTATGGGCAGAACAAGGAAGAGGAGATGTTTGGAGTTCTGGAGTTTGTCTTCCCAAGTAACTGTTACATGTGATGGATGGAGCCCTGCCGAACACCCACCTGCCCATGGGAGGTAGTGAATTAATTCCTTGGTTTGCTTTGTTTGCGTGTATGGTTTTTGGTTTCCCAATTAAACTGTCTTTATCTCAACCCATGAGTTTTCTCACTTTCGTCTTTACAATTCGTCTCCCCCATCCCACTGGTGGAGGAGTGAGCAAGTGGCTTCGTGATCCTTAGCTGCTGCCTGGAGCTAAACCATGGAACTCATTTTAGTTAAAAGGGAACTTCCTGTGGGAAAGGAGTCAGTGGATGCACAGTTACCCGTATCAGAGAAGTTGCTTTATGCTCCTCAAGCATAGAGCTCTGCTTAAGAAACGCTCAGGAGTAGAGTAGCTCAGATCAGCTGTAACATTATTATTGTAATTTTAAAAATCATACCACTACAAGATATAACAGGTGTAAGAGATCTTTGCCCACCACTAAGTATGGATTACTGAGCTATGAGATCAGGTTACTTTTCATCATATCCAGGCTTACAATTGCATTCTAAATAGTGAAGGAAATCAGCTCTCTAGACCAAGGAAGGATGTTGGCAGTTGTGCCAGTTTTCATCCTGTTTTCTCCAGTCCTCTTCCATTTAAAAGAGATCATAAAGTATTTGGAAAAAAGCAACAATCTCTCTAGAACACAGCTATATCTTTCTTAATATTCAGGACCAATACGGAGAACAAGTCCATTTCAGACATTCACAGGTCTTAGACTGCCTTCCTGAACAAAAGGAGAACAAATTATTTACTTCGTCACAGGTCTTTGATCCATCTAATTCTTAAATTGAAGAATTAGATATCCTCTTCAGAATCTGACAGAATTTGGTTCTGAATGAGGAATACTTAAAAAGAGAAAAGAAACAGGCAAAAACAGAAAAAAAAAAAGATTTAGACAAACCAATAGCAACAAGGAAAAGAATAAATCTCTTCACTAGTTCTGGTGCACAGAGGGTGTATTTCCCTGGGACTCTCCATGCTGCTTTTGAGCAGTCAGCCAAATTCCTCAGGGGCATCTGCTGTGCAGGACAGTCCTGTTCACTAGTTCATAGTGAGGACAAAAATGATTTCTTCACATTCCCAACAGTCACAGTATTTTGCTTAGCAACGCTTGTTGGCAGGAACATCTGACTTTGTATACTGGGAATGTAGTTTTCCTTTTACCTCCTTATTTTCCTAATTGGATGGATGGGGGGATTTGGTACTAAGTTAATGACTTTATGATACTCAACACTAATCATGATTTTACTAAATCATAAATGTAGCCACTTAAAAATATATAGAAAATATCGTTCTGAAGAGAAAAAATCCTTCTGCTGTCTTTGTGCATTCGCATAGAGCTCCTAATTTGACATCTCTGCTCTCTGCAAAATTCAGTATCACCCATGATGATTGCTTTGCCATAACGCTTCAGAAAAAGTGCCTCTTCTCTGCTGGCTGGGCACTAGCTGGGAGCGTCGTGTTATCAGACATCCTTCTGTGCTATTTGTACACAAAGTTAAAAGGTGAACATGACTGTTTTTACTAAGCTTTTCACTTTACTTCCCCTACAGTGGCCTCAGGATGCTATTGTTGGTATCTTCAATGACAAAGTTCTGTCTTCACCATCATAATTATTTCCTCTGTGCCTGGTTTACCTGCTTTCTACAGCTGGCTGAGATTTTGTTAATATTCTTCCCTTCCTCATATTTTCTTTTTAAATCAGTAATTCATTCTATTTTCTTCACTCATGTTTATTACAGTGGTCTTGAGGAACTAATTTTACCACTGAGTAACCTTCAGACCAAGTTATCCAAGCAATTTTCATGGTACCAGTGTATATATTCGAGAGTACTTCAACATTTTTCTATTTATATTTGGCTACTGAAAACAAACTTTATCTGTGTTTCAAAGAAACCTAGAGTTTACTATTGTTTTTGGCTTTGAGTGCTGTAGTTTTAAATGTTCCTTTGGCAACAAAGAGTTGAATTTTGAGTGCACTGAAATTTCAAGCCACTACAGGAATACTGTTCCGTGTTTACATTTTAAGAAAGGTGTTGAAGCACTCAAGAGCTGTTGTGCAAGAACTGCAGGAAAGGTGAAGGCTTGGCAGTCATCCTATGGAGTGAAGGTTAGGGTAGATGTCCTGTCTGTTCTAGCTTACCAAAGAGACTGGTGAAGTAACATAAATTAAAGCACTCACAGAGCAAACATATTCTTGGGCATAAAAGGCCCTTCTGTTCAGCTGGCAAAGTTTAATGAGGTTCAATAGTTAGATAAAGCCTAGTTTGAAATCTGTCCTGACTCCTAACCAGTGAGAATAATAAGTCCCTTGTACCACAACTTGGTGACAAAAAACTCTAAAAAAATTTAATGTACTTCAACAAAAATGTTCATATTTAATCATAGAACTTGGCCTTGCATTGAGAATTAATTCTGGGGATCCTTATGGTTCATAACATATTAGAGATGACAGTGTTTGTTTGAATAAGTGCTTTTACCTTAAAACCTGAACATTTAAATTTGCTACATGGTGGACTTCAGGTACCAGAATAACCTCTGTCATCAACCCATGTAAATTATCCTCACCATTGGGCTACTTTACTTTCAGATAATCATGAAATAACCTAATCAATCAGCATCAAAAAGATGGGTTTGCACCAGTTGTAGCTAGAAAGCCCTTCAGTGCTATAGTTAAGCGTGCCAGCTACCAAGTAAGTAGCTTGCCTAGAAGAGCTGCTGAATTTGGGGTAGAGGCAGCAGAGAGGGTAGTGGTGAGGCCGAGCAATTGTACAGGCTCTTCTTTGTTGTATTACGTAGCCCTACAGCCCACACTGTTAAGGGCAGGTGTTGTCACTCCTGGCGTTCTTGAAGAATCTGCACCCAGCTGCACATGACACTCTATGTCTCTGTTTCTAGCAGCACCCAACTATCAGTTTACAGACATCCTAAGGCAGCAATGCTACCAAAAGGCCAGATCTCCACCCTTCTCCCCAGCATATTTTCCCCTGTGCTATAGCAGCATGAAAATCACCCAGGCTGTTCTTAGGTCTTCTTTTGGTCACTGTCCTTCCTCCCTCTTGTACTGACTTTACAGAAAATGGGGGCTGCTAAGGACATCTTCAGACTAGGTTCCCAAGGGCACCTTGTAACAGCTGGGAAAAGAGCTGAAAAATCAGGAGACTGAGGAAATATGTGTGTAACTCCCTTGCTTTTTTTTTTCTCTTCTCTTGCTCTCTCTCTCCACCATCAGGCTGTGCTTACTACAGAATCAGGCCAGTAGCTTCTCCTAACAGCCTCACTTTGCATTTTTCGCTATTGTCACTGTACCAGCCAATCATGTAAAAAATTATATATTGACTTGGCAGGTGCTTCTGTTTTGAACATGATTAAATAACTTTTATTGTCATCTTCAAAGCATTTTTATGGTCATTTACTGAGTGAAAGGGGCTCTGATTTTGTGAGCATCTGCCAGAATATGTTTGATCCTGTCATCATTTCTTCAGAAAATCACACGCCTGTAGCTAGAGCGCAAGATATGGTAAGTGCATGAATTGTCCATTGCACTCTGCTCTTACAACACTACCTTCATTGTCAATGATAACAACAGCAGGGGAGAGATCTTGGGAGTTAAGCTACCTGCTGTTTTCTCCTTGATGTTCGAGCTCTTGGATGCTGCATGAATCTCAGAGATGCAATGAGTCACTTCTTTGTTGATGCCCTGTTTTATTGGTTGTTTAAACATGGTATGGTGTTTGTAATTAGAGCTGACTAGAAAGGAGGATTTCCACTTCACAGGAGGTGTTGGGTGTTTTGTTGTGCATCAGCATGGCAGAATTAGAGCACTGATGGAGACCTGTGTTTTGCTGCTGCTCATGGAGCTGCTCTGCAGACCTCCATTGGACACACAGTTTTAAGTTCCTCTTATGCCCCCACATATTGAAAAGAATTCATATATACCCCTCAAACATCCTGATTCTACTGAATCAGCACTTTCCTGCAGAAAACCAGTCAGAGCACTCTCTGTCAGCATTATCTATCTATGCAACAGCCTTCATTGACCTTCATCTGGGCTTGCAGTTCCTGTGCACATCAAAATAGAAGTACTTCTTGCTAGCTGAGTTAGGCTAGTAATATTGTGTGCATGAAGCAAAGAGAGTTACAAGTAGCACATCTTTGTTTAAATTTAGCAGTAACCAGCTGGCCACATTCTGTAGGAAGCAGGAAGGGAGGAATCACAGGGAGGGAGGGATCTGATGGAAAATCAAGCAGAGGCTATAAAAATATTTTTCTAAAATGGCAGCATAATGAAAAAGGGATGCCAAGCAAAGAGTTTACTGATCATCTGTGTATCACACTTGTAACATACTTCAGCTAGCTCAGCCTCAGTTTAGGGGGGGCATGCAGGTGTTGGAAAGGATAACTTCCCACACATGGTATTTTCTGCAGGATTCTTATCCACAGACAAAATTTATTTGTACTGCATTACCACCCTCTGAGATGGGCTATTTAAGTGCAAGGTGAAAAAGGCAGAAAGTTGAAGAATATGAGAGTGTCAGCATTCCCGAGAACAACCAAAATGAGACTGAAAGCAGAGGTTTGATTCTCTGGTAAAACCTATGGACTAAATGGATGTGTCTTCCCCTCATTTTCCTGCCCCTGTGTCCCCCCAGGATGGCTGTTCCTTAACCATTGCTCTGCCATCTGTATTTCTTTCAATGCTGGCTGTGCCACAACCATCCTTTGACAGCCATTACTTTTCCTCTCACAAAATTATTAATAGAAAAATGAAGCTCATACAACATAAGTTCTTATGGAACAATTTGAAAGACAGAAGAGACAGTTAATAATAATGACCTTTGATATTGCAACAAAACAGCTTCTCACATTATGAAGGCAAAACCATTTGCTTTCAGGACTTCTTTCTTTTGGTTTAGAATGTCAAAGGAAGGAGACTGTAGGAGATATTTCCCACTCACATGAATATCTCTGACTATATTATTGTGTTTATGCTTATTAGCCTATGCTACCTGCTCAAGATCATGCTACACAAGTATTAAAAATCAGTGAGTCAGATCTCAAAAATCATGAGGCCAATGTAAAGAATCATGAGATTTAAAGAGAAAAGGACAATCTTTTTGTGTCCCAGTTTCTTTTTGAAGAACAATTTTGTTATATTTTAAATGTTGTTTGGTCTATTTTGCCTTTTCAGAAGAGATCTTAGAGCTCAGTGAGGACTAAAATAGCACATGATTGCACATGTTCTCATTTCATCGTTTGACCTCAAGGACTGGGCTACTGAAACAATTACAGTGGTAGACCTGCAAAAATCATGAGGATTGTTGAGGTCTACATTTCCAAAGACCTGCTGTAAGATAATTTGTCCCTCATGTGGTTAGCTGTGGTGGAAATGTCCCTTCAGATTAAGCACTACCTTTAAAAGCATCATGAGCCAGCTCTTCAGCTGGTGCTCATCACCATAGCTCTAGGAAAATCTCTATCATTCAGCTGATTAATTTAATCACTTGGCATTGATATACACATATCTTATATTCTCTCACTTGCACGCTTACACAGCTCTAGTTCATAGTCTTTGACTAATGTGCTACCTTTATTTCTCATAACAAGCCCCTTGACAGTGTATGAATTCCAAGTTAGCAACAGAGCTTTTGAAACAGTGACTCCCTATCCACATATTTCACTTCAAAACCCAGTTTAAGAGTGTTGACCCTCTGGGTCAGTTGGAACAGCCTCCATGAAGTTGTAGACAACCACGCCACAAATATGGAAAGATTCACAGGAATTCCAGTGTTGCACCTTTCACAGGCCAAAGCCACATGGCAGACCCTGTAATACCTGATTCCCTAGGACACTTGTACATTATTACAAGTGCTAGACTTCTTACATTAACTGTTAATGATCTACTGTAAAAAACCAAGGAAATCAAGGCAAGAGAAAAAGCAAATGAAAAAGAGAAAGAAGAGAACATGCACGCAGGAAGAGATAAAGCAAGAGTGCATTGTCATGGAGTACCCATATACAGCCCTTGGGAGATCTGGAGTCTCAGATGTGACCACTGCAAGGACAGATGATGTGCAGGTGAAATGGCTGAAGTAGAACAAGAAATGCAGTCATTGACTGTGTGATTTTTGTGTGCTCTGTAACTGTGAGACAGTGTCACAGTATTAGCATTCTTCAAACACATGCCCTTGACCTGGTCCTCTGCCGCACTGCTGAGAAGGACAGTCTGGACAGCACATCCACAGCTGACTCACCAGGGCTGTTTGGAAAGCCAGTCTTCATCTCATGAAAGATGAAGGCGACGGAGAGATTCACCCTGGCCTCCCAGCATATGGTGCCTCCTATGCTTGCTAGTTCACAGAACTATTCTAAACAGGTTTCTTCTTACTTTTGTGGTCACCCTTTTGGTTGCCTTTACTATTTGATCTGACTTTGTGAAGCCAGAGCAGCATATGTTGGTCACATCATGCAGAGGAAGAGTCGAATTTATTATATTTGCTGGAACTTCTTTCTTAAATGCTAAATATTGTACAGAGTAAAAAGCATTAGGTTTTTTCTACCTTGCTAATCAGGAAAGAGGTAGATCTTAGCAAAGAGACAATTATGAAAATCAGGAAGCAATTTAATTGTCTGAAAACAGCTTAATTAGGAAGAATATAATTTTCTTAAATGATAGTAATAATTTTCCTGGG
Source organism: Lepidothrix coronata (assembly GCF_001604755.1). Classification (NCBI taxonomy): domain Eukaryota; kingdom Metazoa; phylum Chordata; class Aves; order Passeriformes; family Pipridae; genus Lepidothrix; species Lepidothrix coronata. The sequence goes on along the minus strand of NW_016690344.1, from coordinate 735,517 downwards.
AATTAAAGAATAGCAGATCTTAAATTCAAAAAAAAAGAAAAACCTTTTGCTATCAGAAACAAAAATAATTGAAAGAATAATGAAAATAAATAAGTCCATCTTACCTCAGGTCCTCTTAAGCCTTATTCGCATTGGAATAATTTCCTTTTGTTTGTTTGTTTACTATGTAAATATGGAACTAGTATTTATCTATAGCATAACAGCTTCTAAGCCTGTCAGCAGGAGAAGGGCTCCACATTGCGGTAGGAGCTGTCTAAATATACCGAATATACTGTCAGAACCTCCCTCACAGGCCAAAAAAGAGGAAAAAATCCTACAGTAAACAAGTAATGCATTGCAGATGAAGTGTTGCTGGACACTTCATATTCCAGAAAACTAGCACTTGACACAATTAGGGGTGTACTTGGAAGCCTAAGCATACAGTCTAAAAGTTTCTGCATTGACTTGCATTTTAGGGTGATAGTTAAGGCCTGTCTCCTTCAGGGAAACAATCACCCGCTTAACTTTAATTTAAGGCTCATGGTCTTCCTCATGCTTATCCAGATGTTGTTTCCTAGGGGAAATAAATAACAAGTGTTACATATGCAAATATATTGAAGTGTCTTTTTATTTGCAAAGTCCACCCTTCAAAAGCCAGAACATTCCACAATTTAGGTAGCCCCTTGGGCTTATTTATTCTGACATAGTCTTCAATCAATTGATCACACTGAATTTCTCCTATGAGATCTCTGTCTCTTTTAGTGCATAGCATGGCTGGAATTCCTTAAGAAGGCACTTGTGCAGTGTTTTGTATTTTTCCTGCTCTTCATGTTATTTTTCCTAAGTTAAAACACACACACATGAAAGAGGATCTTTTCTATGCCCTGTCAATAGCATGGTGAGACACTGGAACAGGTTGCCCAGAGAAATTGTGGATGCCCCAGCTCTGGAAGTGTTCAGGGTTGGGTTGGATAGGGCTCTGAGCAACCTAGTCTATTGGAAGATGTCCCTGCCCATATGGCAGGGCGGTTGGAACCAGATGATATTTAGGGTCCTTTCCAGTTGAAACCATTCTGTGGTTCAGTGTTTCTATGGCAAGACAACTGAGCTAATCTATCAGTTTGTTGCTGCTAGAAGGGCCATTCTCTTATCTTTCCATCCCTGGCGCCCAAGGTATAGGGCAGAATGTGAGTGGAAAAGGCAACCATGAAATGCAGCCCATGTTCCTTTGAAAGCTGAGCCTTTAAAAATGCATTTTGACACTGCCACAGGCAAGTGGTACATCAAGGACTTAAAAATATTGGTCTTACAGAAGGAATAGTGAAAAGATACCTGGGAAGCTGAGTCTTAAAGAGCTCTAGTAAATGAGTTCAATGGAAACTGCTGTACAAATATGGGATAAACAAAGCTAGTGTAATCCTTGGATTTTGAAGAATGAGTTGGAGACCCAGAGAAAGGAAGTGATCAATATTAGATTACTATGTCCACTGACTGTATCCATATTTTCAAAACACATTTCAGGAGAACATGCAAACAAACTAATCCAAGAAAGATCAAAATAAAAGGATAACAGACTTTAAAAATTATTTCTACTGGGCTTAACCGAAACAAGACTGAAACACCATTTCATTATAGCATAAAAATTTCTTCCCAGAGACACATAGGATTATTATGCTGATTATTATGTGAAGAGATGTATGGGGTTTTATTCCTGAACCCTCTGCAGTAATAGGTCTGATCCATAGGATCAGCTGTGCTCTAGTGTTCCTAGAGGCAAACCCCTCTTCAGTATAGGCAGAAAGGTATAACAAAAATGGAGGCTGAAAGCCAAGGAAACCCAATCTTGGAGCAGAACATGCTATTTGGAAGTGTGTGAGTAATGAGCAAAGGTAAGGACTCTTCTAATGAAGACTGGAGACCACTCAAGACTCAAGGCAGAGTGACATGAAATAATTGGTGATATATAGGAGGCTGGGCAAGATGATTAATTGCTTTCTGATTTTATTCTTATCAGTGTAAATCAGTGCACAAGCAATACTTAATGGTAGGTCTAGGGGGCAAACCATGACTTTGAGTCCAGTTTTGCAGACTGGATCCTCAGAGCAGGCAAGAAGGAGGCTTAAGGAGAACTGCAGAAAAGAAGATTTACCCCCACTTTCCAAGGCAAATCCTAACTCAAGCGTTGCATCTTAAATCTTAACCTTCCCACTCAACCATTGTGATTGGAGAAGCTGTTGTTTTGGCTTGTATTTCTTTTTGTATTTCTTGTATTTCTTTTTCCGAGATCATCAAGTCCAACCCTTGATCCACTACCTCTGCGGTTGCTAAACCATGGCACTGAGTGCCACATCCAATTTCTTCTTAAAAACCTCCAGGGACAGAGAATCCACCACTTCCCTGGGCAGCCCATTCCAAAGCCTGATTACTCTCTCTGTAAATAAATTCTTTCTAATATCTAACCTAAACCTCCTCTGGCAGAGCTTAAGACCATGCTCTCTTGTCTTGCTAATAGTTACCTGGGAGAAGAGACCAACCCCAGCTGGCTACGACCTCCTTTCAGGTAGTTGTAGAGAGTGATGAGGTCTCCCCTGAACCTCCTCTTCTCCAGGCTGAACAACCCCAGCTCCCTCAGCCTCTCCTCATAGGACTTGTGCTCCAGTCCCTTCACCAGCCTTGTTGCTCTTCTCTGGACCTGCTCCAGCACCTCAATATCCTTCCTGAACTGAGGGGCCCAGAACTGGACACAGTACTTGAGGTGTGGTCTCACCAGTGCTGAGTACAGGGCAAGAATCACTTCCTTAGACCTGTTGGCCACACTGTTCCTGACACAGGCCAGGATGCCACTGGCCTTCTTGGCCACCTGACTCATGTTCAGCTTCTTGTCAATCCAAACTCCCAGGTCCCTTTCTGCCTGGCTGCTCTCCAGTCACTCTGTCCCCATTCTGTAGCACTGCATGGGGTTGTTGTGGCCAAAGTGCAGGACCCAGCACTTGGCCTTGTTGAACCTCATCCCATTGGAATCAGCCCAACTCTCCAACCTATCCAGGTCCCTCTGCAGAGCCCTCCTGCCTTCCAGCTGATCGACACTGCCCCCCAGCTTAGTGTCAATTGCAAATTTGCTGATGATGGACTCAATCCCCTCATCAGGTTCTTTTTCAGGCTGAGGAGCACCTTTCACCAGCAGTGCTCAGGCTGAGACTAAAAATCCTACCTGTAGACTAAGTCACTACTTAATGCAAGAATGGCTGTGGCAGAATCTGGCTGCAATGCTGCTCTTGTGTTGAGGAGCACTTTAGTCAACATCAGCCCTTGTTTGTTTTCATCAGAGAATCACTTACAGAGTCAAGAAGTTCTTCATGTGGACATGCAAGATCTAAGAAAATATATTATGTAAAAAGTGTCTTAAATTACATTTAAAGGAGTCTTTAAGCTAAACTTGGTGGATGACAAGTTGATTATGAGCTGGCAGTGTGCCCTTGTGGCCAGGAGGGCCAGTGGTATCCTGAGGTGCATCAGGAAGAGTATGACCAGCAGGTTGAGGGAAATGATCCTCCCCCTCTACTTGGCCCTAGTTAGGCCACATCTGGATATATTGCATTCAATTCTAGTCTCCACAGTACAAGAAAGACAAGGAACTCCTGGAGAGGGTCCAGCAGAGGGCCACAAAGATGATTAGGGGTCTGGAGCATCTCTCTTAGGAGGAGAGACTGCAGGAGCTGGGCCTGTTTAGTCTAGAGAAGAGAAGACTGGAAGGGCATCTCACCAACACATGCAGAATATCTCAAAGGCAGCAGGATGAGGACAGCATCAGTCAAATCTCTTAGAGCCAAGTGAAAACCTAGATAAAGGACTTGTCCTCAGTGCATCACAAATCAGTGATTTGTGAGCTCTCAGACTAAGATCCTTTTTCCAAAAAAAAGAAAACTCTGCTGCTACATGACCTGGCTGCATCAAGACAAAAATCCAAGTAGCAGAGTAGACTTGGCTCCATTTATCAAAGCACAAAATGCAATGATGACCTGGTGAGGCAGCCCCAGTTCTGAGCCTTGTTACATAACTCAAACTTGCTAGCCAAGATTATGCTGCTATTTTTAAACTAAAATGGGATGAAGACAAGTCAGTGGCAGGAATACATCATCAGTAAGGGAAAATGAAGGGGGCAAGATTTCGCATTATAGAGATAATTAGCCACCTATATATCTGGCCTATTACCCTTTTCTAGAAGGCTACTTTCCTTCCTTGGCAAGTGTTGATACTGCTCAAAAAGCCTGTGGGTTTCTCAGCCCACCTAACAGCCAATCTTCTTAATATCTTTTTTTTTCTCTTTGCCAGACTTTAGTTTTTCTCTTTATTTTCCTTCATTTTACTTTTATTTTCCATCAAAAAGCAGTCACAACTGTTGATATGGTGAGTTTGCTGCTGTATGTTCTATTTTAAAAAGGTGCAGCACCTTTTTTTATAAAAATATTGAATGATAGTTTATATTTGTTGTACAAATGTATATGCTCTTTGCACAGGGTATTTAAGTGTATAGGTTTCCTCATCATTTGCATGCAGTACCACCTGAAATCAAGAGGTAAGTTCCCGAGAGTTGTCTGTGTCAACTGGACCCTATACAAAATTTCTAATGTAAAAAGATTAATATTGTGTCCATGGGAGGTCAACACTACATCCAGGAAGCAGAGATTCAGTGCTAATTATGAAAGATGCTTCACAAGAATATGAATGCACACTACAACTAAAATGCTAAATTACGAGCTCTATACATGGATTATTATATTCTACTGCAGTACAAAGGAAAATATGCCAATTAAAAAAATGTTTGCAAATCGTGAATTAAAAAAATTATGCAAAACTCACTCGCTATCTGCCTAATCCCCTAGAGGGCAGTATGACCTAAAAATAAATTAAGCTGAGACAGACAATTAGGATTTTTCAAAGGCTAATTATGTTAAATAAGATTGCATTTCCTCCTTCCTCTGGCAAATTGCCACAAAGGTGCAAGATATAAGGAGATACTTAGAGTTTTCAAATTATATGAGAAAACTAATATGATAAGATTTACGATATAATCCTATATTAATTTCCTTAAATCACATAATACATATTTAGTCTTGCAAACTGTCAAAGCCAAGTATGCTGTACTTAAGCATCCTCTCAGGTAGTTTCCTAATAGGGGCTTTAGGGCTTCAGTTTTGGATGGTCTCAGTTCCCTGTGCTAGCCTTAAGATTTTGCCTGTCTCTACCATTGATCCAGAGTCTTGATCCAGAGGAATTAATTTAAGCCAGGTATCCAAGCATGAGAGAAGTAGGGATCACTGGCTCATTAATCAAGCACTGCCAGGATTTGGTGCTCTAAGGCAGCCCAAATGTTCATCAAACTACTGCAAAGGCCCAGTCCTCCAGGTACTTTCATTGTCTGAATAAGGGAGGAATGTGTGTCTTCTATCTAAATGAAGAAATCAGTGTCCTGCAGACATAGCTTTATATCACGTAGTATATGAGGATCACAAAACATCTTTACTTTTGCAGACAGGCTTGGGGCCATGACCACTTCCCTGGGGAGCCTGTTCCAGTGCTCAACCACCCTTTGGGTGAAAAACCTTTTCCTGACATCTAACCCAAACCTCCTCTGACTCAGTTTCATGCCATTTCCTCAAGTCCTGTCACTGGTCACAAGAGCGAAGAGATCAGTGTCTGCTCCTCTATTTCCCCTCGTGAGGAAGTTGTAGACTACAATGAAGTCTGCTCTCAGTCTCCTCTTCCCCAGACTGAACACACCAAGAGACCTCATCTGCTCCTCACACGGCTTTCCTTCAAAGCACTTCACCATCTTCGTTGCCCTCCTTTGGACATTCCCTAACTCTATATCCTTCTTATATTGTGGTGCCCAAAACTGCACATAGTATTCAAGTTGAGGCTGCACCAGTGCAGAGCAGAGCAGGACAATCACCTCCTTTGACCTGCTGGCAATGTTGTGCTTAATGCACCCCCGGACAGACATGATTGGTCCTTTCAGCTGCCAGGGCACTGCTGATTCATATTCAACTTGACATAGACTGAGATCCCCAGGTCCCTTTCTGCAGTGCTGCTTTTCAGCCTCTCTTTCCCTGGTCTATACACACAGCCAGGGTTGCCCCATCCCAGGTGCAGAATCTGGTACTTGCCCTCGTTAAACTTCATACAGTTGGTGATTGCCCATCTCTCTAATTGCTGAGGTCTCTCTGCAAGGCCTTTCTGCCCTTGAGGGAGTGGACAGCTCCTCCCAATTTAGTGTCGTCAGCAAACTTACTTAGTATTCCTTTGAGTCCTGTGTCCAAGATGTTAATCAAGATGTTGAAGAGCACAGGGCCTAAAATGGAGCCCTGCAGAACCCCACTGGTGACTGAACCTCAGCCTGGTGTCACCCAATTCACTATAACTCTTTGTGCCTGGCCTGTGAGCCAGTTGCTCACCCATCATGTAACACGGTTATTCAGCTGTGTGCTGGAGATTTTGTCCAGAAGGATACTATGAGGGGCAGTATCCAAAGCTTTGATGAAGTTCAAAAAGATTACATCTACCAAGTTTCCTATATCAGCTAGGTGGGTTATCCTGTCATAGAAGGAAATCCAGTTTGATAAGCAGGACAATGGAAGGAAAAATACTCCAAATGGACATGAGCCTGCAAACAGCCCCCAGAAAATATCATCATCCTGTCAGAAGCTACAACCTCTCAGTCCACACAGGCACCATGATGTCTTTTTGTCAGTGTTTTGGCTGACAGTGGGTTTTCAAGTTCTGGAGTCTGTCTTCTGGAGCTGATACCTTTGTTTGGCTGTTTCAAGAAATTGAAAAAAATAAAGCCAGAGGGCTAGTGACCATCTTGAATTTATGGAGCAGCAGATCCCACTCAGTTAACAGGCTCCACAGGATCTTTTCCAGCTGGCTGAAGATAAGCTGGAGAAGGAAGGATAATGGTCCAGGACAATTTGATTTGAAATTAAATCGATGGAAAAGGAGACAAAGAAGACTTCTAACATAAAAGTGCCATGTAGGTGTGGAAATTTTTATGCTAGTGTCATTGCAGAAACTATTTTTTATTTCTGCTGGTACCAGACATGCTTAAAGACAATTACAGAGATTATTTCAAAGGGGAAGAACAAAATATATGTGGGTAACTGAATTAAACCCCCCAGACTGTGCTTGTAATTACCAAGGACAGGATGGATTAACTCAGTACATTCAGAACGACTTCATTTCTTCCCCTAAATCCAACAGCAAAATATGTTTTGAGATCTGTTCTACTCCATACAGAAACACTCTGATATAATAGTTATTAGGTCCTGGAATACCCTTTTCATGAGAAAAAGCATTTGTGAAAAAGTGGCTGGCAGGTACATAAAAAATTACTTACATTGCTAAGTGTGACTGTTGGATCTGATGACACGTTTTAGGTTAACTAGTTTACATTTCTTTTGAAGTGAATTTCCTAGCGACAATGTTTGCACTATTCACCTGCCTCATCAAGGCCTGTTTAGAATACAGTGCTTAATACAGTTTTTAACCCATTATAAAGCCATGCACAGATAATTTAAAATGATCATAACAACTAACAAACACGTAATCAAGGAGCTCTTAAAATGTATTAAAATTCAGGTCTCTTGCTATTAGCAAAACCGCTTCATTAACATACTAAGACAATGTTCATTTGATAATTAGCTTCTGTTTCCTTTGCGTCCTGGCAGTTAAATCCTGCTACGAAGCCAGAGGGGAAAAGTTTATGCTTCTATAAGGTGTCTTTGATGAATTCTAGGTTGCTTCCTCAAAATTTTTAATCAACTTTCATGTTTCCTACTTCTTGTACTCTGTTTCGGAAATGCTGCAAATTAAAGCCCACTTCGTGGTGAATGTGGGAGTTTAGGCACAGAACAAGGATGGGCCCCTTTTCTCCCTTGTACTCATGTTACTCTGGTAACACAGGGATCAGGGGAACTTGGGAAAGGGCATTCCCTGTGTACACCCTCTGTGGCATGCTTGTGCCCCATGTAGAGGCTCAGAGCCTGGTAGAGAAGAAAAACTAATCAGCCAAAGTCGACAGACTGAGAGCAGGATCAATGCTCTCCATCCTTTTCTAATCACCAGTTGCTCATTCCAAACAGTATTTTTCAAAGAAAAAAAAAAAAGGACTGTTATTCAATCCCAAGAATGAGGCATTTGATTCCAGATTTTTTCTGACTTCAAATATCAGCTACATCTGCTGAGACACATCTGACCCGCACATGCAACGTCACCCATGTGCAACCTGTTCCCACTGTAGCATTAACCAAAGGAAGCAGCTTATTTATAGTAAAAGAAGAAGAAAACATGGATTATTTAAGTGACACTGCTTTAACTCGTGCCCAGATGCATCCCTCACCCACCATCACATCACGAGCCATTTCCAGGGAAAAGTTCTCATGCTGTCTTACAGATATGCAATATACAGGTAGCCTGGCATTACTGAATATGCAAACTAGACCAAACGGCTATAACTCTGTTATGTATTTAATTTGAATATGTTCTTAAACTTAAATATTAATTAAATACATGTTGTACTTTTTAAAATAACTGAATGCTTCGAGTACAAGCATTAGGGTGGCAGAACTGTTAAGAAGTATCTTGCAAGGTGGAGTGGCTGGGTACTAAACAGAGATGAAATTTAATGTAGGTGAACATTAAGTGGCGCACATTTAAAAAAATAATCCTATCATAAATTCACAAATAATAATATGGGTTCAGAAATGAGTACTCAGGAATGAAAGTTTATAACAGATGGTCCTATGAAAATGCCATCTTAATGCTTAGTAATAGAAACAATGTTAAAAATGCCAAGGAAAGGAGTAGAGGACAAGCTGGAAAATGTAATAGAGTTGTATAAAGTCATCAGTATCCTGAACATTGTGTATGCTTTTGGTCACCCCTCTCAAAAAAGGAAACAGCAGAATTGGGAAAAGGCTCAGAGAAGACTGACATAGATATGAATTTTTTTCCCTACAAGGGGTGGTATCTTCAGCCTGAAAAAAAATAACAGAGAGATGATATACTGGAGGTGAATAAAGTCCTGAGTGCCAAGGAGAGGACAAATAGAAAGTGATGATCATCCCTCTCCAAGTACAAGAGAGCATCTCATGGCATTGGCAGATATCAGAATATAAACAAACAAAAAGGAGATGGTTCTCCACACAATGTTGTTAAGCAAAAGAATTTTTTATCAAAAGACACTATGGGTACTAAATCTGTGCATGAATTCAGAAAAAGACTGCAGAAGTTCAAATAACAGTTATAAAAAATTAAATATCCTATCTAGCTCAGGAGACTTCTGAGGAACAAATTGCTGGAGATTAGGTTATTTTGGAGAAGCATCGCTACACATCCACTACGACAGACATTGACTGAAATGAACAGAGAAGGGGTTATATCTTTTTGCATATATGGACATAGAAGCTAGATGTCAAGCAGAGATGTTAGATAATCAGTCTTTGTGTCTTTTGTATCCTTTACCTAAGAAAGTACTCATCTCTACCTTGATATCAACGGCAGCTGGAGAAAAATATCCTTTTCACCCACCCATTTGTTTCTGAGATGTGTGGGAACTGCACTGATAGATGACAACAACCAAGAAAACAGCACAAAAATAAATTAAAAAAAGGGAAAACAAAATCTTTAAGCTTATGATGTGTTCCCTTCCTTTCTCCTGTCACATCACTAAAAGTCCTAAGAGGACATCTTCTTCCCTCTTTCACAAGGTTTTCTCAAAGCCTTCTTCTGGGACTGCCACAATTCTTGGGCCATGGAAACAACCTTCCTTGGTCTGCTGTGATCTCCTCTTGTAAAGCCCTGCAGGGACCAATATGGTCACCCACTGTGGCCCAGCCAAGGCTGTTAAAGAAGGACTTAAATCATCAGGGAAAACCCTCTTACTAGAGTGCCCATGAGAGCCCACTCTCTTCTTTCTCCACATCTTGAGCAGCTATTGCACAGTTGTTTCTGGTTTTGAAGGAACCTGAACCTTGGATGGGAAGAATTGAATCAGATGTCTCCTGGGGGGAGTGGAGGTGAATGTCTTTGGACCCCCTGCTATTGCCTTTGGTAGACCAATTCAAATTCATTGGGAAGCCCCCATTAGCCCTGAGGTACTCACAGTGTGTTACTGACACAGTAAGTTTAGGTAACTTTTTGTAATTTCATCTGGCATTCAGAATGCAGCAGGAGAACCAATACTTTCCTCCATCTAAAAATGCAACATACTTGACCTTGGCGCTAACAGAGCTTTGCCAGATGCTGTGATACATTTAATCTTTAGTTTCAGAGTTTCAAAAACTAAGTCTTGAGGTGTTGAAAGTCCTAGATGTTTTTTAATGGAGAGTGAGAAAAAACAGCAAATCAGCCTCAGAGGAGGCTCTGCCGAAAACTGCAGCTGCATCAGTGTGACTGGGTAAAAAAAAAAAGTTTTTAAAACAGAAACTGCTGATATGGATTTTGGTGAAGCCTCTGCAGCAGCTGTGATGGGCTTTTAACTATGAGTTTTCAGTAGGAAAAACATAATATTTCTTGCATTGTCATTATTATGAATAACAGGAGTGGGTTTCAAAATGTGAGACCAGGTTGTGGAGCAGATGTAAGGTTAGCTGTGCCTTGGACTGATCCAAATAGCAGGGGCTGAGCAGTTCACTGCACTCGATAAGTACAGGGAACATAGAGGTTGGCAGTCCTTCAGCTCAGTTAACTTCAACACAAGCTGATGTTAGTGTGGGGTGGCCGCCGTGACACTCAGGATGCTGTCTTTGAGTAGCTGCCTCCAAGGATGCCAAGGTACCACATGATGAGAACAAAGCACAGAAGTACAAATCAAATGTGAGAAGACGACTGGTGTCTCAGAGCATGTACATCTCTTCCTGGCGTGTAAGAACATGTGCCCAGTCTCTCAGGTGCCTTTCCTTGCATGGTAGAACTGCTCAGCCTCTTGACACTCCACATAGTAAAGGGTGATGCTGGGGCAGAGTATCCCATGAAATCTCTGAAAAAAGGATATCACATCTTCCAAACAGACTCTCTTTTGTGCAAAAAAGAGATAGCAAAGTAATTGGTTTCAAGCACCATGTCTCTGGAATAAAATCCACTCCTGGGAGAGCAGAGGGCTGAGAAATGCTTCTGCCAAAAGCTGACTGAAGACAAAATGTCTTTGTAAAAAGTGCTGGTTTTGAGGAATGAGAATTTTCAAAAAGAAATAAAACATTTTTGATTTTCTGACTAGCCTTTCTTGAATTTTTCCTAAGCCAAAGGAAAGGATCCTGCAACTCCTGGGTGGTTCATATTGATCTCTCAAGAAGACCCTGAATTTTCACCCTGGGAACACAAACACTCCCAAGAGGGAACACTTCTATGCTTGAATAGAATTCTCTGTCTGAGAGAGCTGGCACTGATCTTTTCTTTCTTTACATATGTAAGTTAACAAGAATCGCAATACAGGTATACTACTGGAAAATACAATTTAGTTTTTCAGAGGTGGTAACCTTGAACCTTTTCTGATTCCCTGCTGAGATTTATTATAAGTATAATTTGGGATTTTTTCATGCATGAGCGAGGGACTATTCCCCAAGTAACATTTCGTTTTTCTCCCATCCCATTCAAATTCCCTTCCTTGCTCTCCGTGGAATATTCCTAGCCCTGCAGGCAGCTGGTGGGTGGAAGCCAGGGTGTGGCCACAGTGCTGCATGCTAATAGCAAAAGGGAAAGATCTGCCAGAGATTGGTAAATGCCAAGGACACACATCACCTATTGAAAAGTAGCAAAGGCAGGAATTCTTCTTTGTCAATTGTTGTGGGAATAGATGTTAATGCTTCCACTACAGATCTGCTCTTCTTTGGCAGCTTGTTGAAATAAGAGAATAGGTCTATTGGAGCTGGAGTTTACCCCCAATGAGAGGAAAATGAGACGTGGGGGCTGGCTCTCTCTCCTGTTTGGAAAACTCTGGAGGTAATTTTGTACATTCCTGTACTTTGTGTTTATAGAAATGGGAAAAACAATGCATCACTGGAGATCAATGGAGAGCATATGAGACCACAAACTGACAAAAGCCAAGATCAGTGCTAAATCTTTGATGCCAAATTAAGCATTATGATGTGTGAGATTTATTGTCTTTAGTCAGTATTTTTGTTTAGACCATTTTTTCAGAGTCATTGAAGTGACCTCATCAGCTGTGGTTTAATCAAGGTAGGCAACTAGGCATCAATAGATGTTGCCATATACTGCCCAGACTGTCTGGCCTAATCCTTTCCTCTGAACTTTCAATAAATACATCCCTTGGAAACACGGGGGGAAAGGGATAAGATCAGGAGAAGAATTGTCACCTTTTTTCACCTTTTTTATCCTTCCTCACTGAACAGGGTAGGAATTGGGCTGTAGGGTTTTGGGAGCTTTTGTTTCCAGCGCAGTATGCTACATTTTGAACACAAACTTGAAAAAAATTCCACTCATGACTGTTTTTCCCAATACACTTTGGAGCAATATGAGGCCAGTATAATGGCATCCACCACAGCTTCATGAGCACTGCAGACCCATGAACATGTTGTGATCTCCTCCACTACAAAGGGATTTAGTTAAGGCATAATGCAGCCCTAGATCCTTTAAAATTATTAATCTTATTTAGTAATTTCACATAAAGCTGGTGATTATGTGGTAGAACCAAAAAAGTTTTATAGGACAATGTCTTTCTAGTATGAATTATCTTAGCTTGACTATGAAATTCTAAATTTAGCAGAAGACATAGAAATTAGAAGTGTATGTGCACAGTAATGTTCATTAGCATGCACCAGACTTAAAGTTTTACAATCCAAACTAGAGATGACAGTGCATGCACACAGAATGACAATAAATGGCAGCATTAATCCCCAAACAACCATTTTTATAAAAAGAACCCTAAAGTGGCATCTAAGTGAGGTCAGGATTTGTTTACTGAAATGTAAAGCTTGTATAATTAAACACAAAAAAAGGTGCTTCAGATTTCCCTCTGACAAGAAAGCAACGACCTCTGGATACTGATGTATATCAAGAAATAGTATTTAACACTGCAGGCACATTAGTGTGTTTTCTTTTGTTGCAAGCCTGTTTGAATCATTTTCTAAAGCTGATATCATGAACTAAACATACAGAAAAATAAAGATTTTTTTTGAGGAAGATAAAATTTTTATTCCTTCATATTATTACGAAAGATTTGAAAAACAACATGTTCTAGCCTTAAGTATCAGACTTACATTTTGTCTTTTGTTATCACTGACAATAGCACTGCTGCTTGAATACTCAGCCATATCAAATGTAAGTTATTTGTATATCTCTATCCTCTCAGGAAATCTTGACCTTGGAATAGAATAAATATGTAACATGTGTATTGGGTTTTCGTGTTCATAGCTAACACCAGGGCTAAAAACCGTAGACATTGAACAAAAATGTGTAGAAGATGAGCTTGTGCAATGCTATTTGACTCATTGTTGCAAAATGAGAAATTACAGTTTAAATGTTTTGCTGTCTTTGAATGACCCTCCATTTGTAATTGATTCAGCTCAATAGACTCTAATTCTCAAACCATTGAGATATGGAACTTATTTGTCCCATGTTTAAAGTATGCTTCAGTCGCTCTACCGAAGTCAAACTGCACAGGATGGGACTTTGTCTATTTGAGTGCTTTGATAATGTGCCACCTGAGATGACTGGTTATTCAGGCTGACATTTTTAGAAGTCCATTGGGAATAAGCAAATCATATTTAGAATTTGTTGACCAGCTCCATTAAAGGAAGTGGATTACACATAAACCAAAACCTATAAAGAAGTCTATAATGTGTACAATAAATGGAAATCCTTTGAATGAGTGAGGCAACTTCAAAAATTCCCTGTGAGTAACCACATTTATAGACCAATAAGAAAGCAATTCTGGAGGTACATGCATTGATAACCAAGGACATGATCTAACTGACAAACCCTGAGGAACGTGATTTTTGCATGAAGACTTCAGTGCCTGTGCTCCAGTAAGGCCACAGCACAGACACTTAATGGCAGGAGAGTCAGCTAGAAATACTATGGTACATGACATGGATCCTCCCTTTTGCCACTAGCTCAGTGTGAAGCTGGGCTGGAGCCTTAAAGATACCCAAAGACAACAGATACCAAGTTCAGATTCATGAAAGATGAAATAAGTAAGATTTGGAGTCAAGAGATTATACAACAATAATTTTGACTTCTAAAAGCTATTAGAAGTGTATAAAAATGCTTCCTGTTGTCACCAACAAAGAGGAACTTGAGAGATTTAGGGAGGACTCAATAGCTAGCATTTTTATCTTCCCAATCACACACTATTGGTCCTGGGGACACACGCACTGTTGTTCTTATAAGTATGTGAGTGTAAGAACATGAGCAAGTGAAATTTGTGGGAAAAGGAGCATGAAGGACTGTAGTCAGTTTTCTTTAAAGCAAATAATCAGCTTTGTTTTCAAAAGGTCTAGAATTGTACTTTGTTACACTAATTTTCTTCAAGAGCACTAACACGAGTTATAAATTAGCTGTTGGACTGAAATGATAAGCACAAATGTGACAAAGTGGGAAAGGTATCTAGAGATTGAAGATAGCTCTGATTTTATTTAATACCGGTAGTGTGATTAGAAAAAACATATTAGAAACACACTGATGGCATTTGCAGAGGATTCTTCCCTGGGAAATGTTCCCATCTTTCTCTGGGACATCATGTTATACAGATGTATAATATGAAGGGATTAAAGGAGTTGTGGGAGATAGAAATAAAACTACAAGACTAATCTAGAAAAAACGGAAGATACAGAATCTGGAAGGAGGAAAGGGAGGAAAGCCCACAAGGCTATTCAAGGCTATTCAATTGTCCTCTGTTGATGATGCATACATTAACAGTACTCAATGAAACTTGCTGTCCAACAAATACTTCTTACGCTAAGACTAATGAAATACTGTAACTGTTTTATCGATATCATGAACAGCAGGAGAGCCATCTAATCTAGAAAAAATATACTAATTAAGAAGTACAAACTTGGGAAAGGAATCTTATTTGTTAGTTTTGTGGTCATATTTCAAAGAACAGACAAGACAAGGGCAGGGAGGGTGGATGTGAATTTTCACAGCAATATATCATGCCCATGAATATAATTTCAAGGCTATATTTCTACTAGATGTGGAGAAAAAAAAAGCAGCTTTTAATAAGGGCATATGAAAAAAGGGAGCAAGATTCAATCTTGAGCAAAGAGGCAGAGATGGGCAAGGAGAAAGGACCAAGGGGCTAGCACTTAACTCCCTGGGCAGTTCTACTGTGAGAGTGTCAAAACACTGCTGTTCACCCCAGCAGTCACTGTGCAAGGATGCTGGTGTTGATCAAAAGAACTAGATTCAATGTGCATAACTGGAGTTCAATGTGCAGATTTTTACTCAGAGACAACTATATAAACTGCATTTCATAAGCAATACAGGGAAGCAAGTATTTCTATGGTGAGTCAACTCCTCACAGTGTAGATGTATATAGCAGGGCAAACTATGCTATCTGTAGTATAAAAATGTGAGAGACAGAGTATGCATGGTTAAAAGTGATGGAATAACAAATGTGTGAATAAAAGCAGGATCTTGCAACAG
The DNA here is from genome assembly GCF_001604755.1 of Lepidothrix coronata. Lineage (NCBI taxonomy): Eukaryota > Metazoa > Chordata > Aves > Passeriformes > Pipridae > Lepidothrix > Lepidothrix coronata. The sequence goes on along the minus strand of NW_016690344.1, from coordinate 719,875 downwards.
AATTTAAAAACATAGGTTTAACATTGAAAAAATTAGAGGAGGGAGAGGAACTCTCAGGGAAAGCAATGAAAAACCCATCCAAGACAAGATAGAGCATCAGAAAAGGAATGATCAATCCTCTGCTTTTGAAGCTATGCTACTGAGTGTAAACCACACAACTAAGCCAGACATTTGGGTGACCATGACTGTGTTTCCAATGGAGGGTCTGTTTGCTGGGCCCTGCTCCAGCCAGCATATCATCTTCAGCAGAACAACAGTCTCAAAAGTGGCCAAGGAAGAGGAGAATTGCTGTCTAACAGGCACAACAGGGTGAAGGCACTAACTTTTGGGGCTAATAATCTCATTCAGATTTCCTCGGGAATCTTGGTCCTCTACTCCAAAAAGAAGACAACTCCATCATGTTGTCCACCTAGTTCTGCTATTTTGTGCAATTCAACATGGATAATATAATGAAATCTGGTACTATATTTTCCAGCAAGTTTACTGCTCATTAAAATCACAGATTTGAGCCAATGGAAATGGCAGAGTTCAGGTTTGTTTTCTCTTACTCATGATTCATCTATAAGTACAAAAATACACAAAAATACACAAAAAAATTAAGCGGTCACAGGAGACCGTCAAAGCTACCAGAAGCAGTGACTCAGGAGAGCTTCTTAGTCTGGGCTACTGGAAAAAGAATTACAAAACAGGGTGATGAGAAGGAGAAGTCCCACAAAATATCAAACTTCTCAGCTAGCAGGAAGTTGCAAACAATAAAAGAGTACTCTCTAAAAATTAACATTGTCTGACAGATCCTATATTGTATCACAAAGCTTTAAACAATTGTGACTATAGACTTTGTTTTGTTAAAAATACTCGTCTCTTAAATTTTTCTCAAGCGTTCCTGGAGTAACTACTGAAGTCAATATAGTTATATTCCAGGCCCCTAGTCTTCAGACTCCAGCCTTTTGACTCTGCTAAACACATGGATGGAAAGTAAGGAAACCTGATGTTTCCTGAAGTGAAAAATGAAGAATGGAATGTGGCAAATAAATGAGATTTGGCAAGAAGGAATTTTAAAGAAATGATTACTAGAAAGAAACTAACCTTGAAAGAAACGTGAATATAGATTATATAAAAGTATGAATCTTCCATCTTTCCCTCTCATATAATCACTTTGAGAGGGATTTTATGATGTAGGTGGATACTGTAGGTGATTTTTTTTCTGGTGTTGGATTCAAACACTCAGGGAAAGCTTCAGTCACATCAAGTCAGGTCCCAGACATTGGAAAAGGCACATTTTCTCCCAGTGGCCAACAACCAAAGGGAGCATACTCCCCTAAGTCTCCATGGAAGCCTCTTTGCTACAAGTTGTACTTCATCAGATTGCTGGCTGAGGGTCAGCCGTACCATCTCTTCACCAGGTCCCATGCCTCTCAGGCAATGCAAGAGGGAGAATGAGCTGTTTATGACCAGCTTTCCAGCTTAGGAACAGAAAGTAACAGATAAAGAAAGAGGAAATCAGAAAGAAAAGACATTTAAAATTGATTCATTGAGTTGCATTTAAAGAAAGAAGCAAAAAGAATGATCATGTTGTCAGTTGCAATCGTGGCCATTACTAGGTCTCTACCCTCGCTATGTGTATACAAACCTGTGAGATAAGTAGAAATTATGCATGCATATAAAGACAGGATGGTTTAAAGGTGAGGAGGTTTACCTAGCATTCATTTAGATAAATAATCCAAAGAGAGACATTATAGTACAAAGAATAATGTTCATTGTAAATGTTGGTGGAAAACATTTCCTGTGGAATAAAAAGAGAGGAGAAGATGCATCTCTGTGCATCTCTGGAGTTGTTGAAACAAAGGACATTTATCCTGAAATAGTAAATTGAAGTTGGCAGACATTTTATGACAATTTATATTGTGTCTATGGGCTGTCTTATCCATAGTATTCCATAGTTTAAAAGTGATGATACAGAATGATCTAGTTCACCAAATAAAAGGTTAATATGTGTGTGTCATATGGGGACACTGGATTTTTGTTTCTCAACAAAAGACCAAAATACTAGAGGAATTCTGATTCCCTTTTGAAGATGAAGCATTTTGGAAGAGCATCTTTTACTGTAAAATTCCACAATACTATCAAAAAGACTGAAGGAAACATATATACATGGAGGAAAGAATGGCTAAAAAGGAAATGCTGCAACTTTCTTATTCAGTTATTTTTAAACAAGCAGAAATAGAATTACACATTTAAAAAGTTCCGAGATCCACATCCTTGGGTCTGCTAGATTTTCTATACTGAGCCCTGGAATGCTGTGGCAGTCTCTGGTGTTGTATCACAGTTGGCTTCACAAGATTCAGGAACATCCCTCTGGGAAACAAGGGCTATTGCCCAGATAGAAGAAGCAGGATTCTTGTCTTTGGCAATGCCTCAGTTCTTACCACAGCAGTGATGAATAATGTAGTCAGCTCAGCGTAATGATTATCTGAAGATTTTCTAATGCAATGAAACAATACGGCTTGATCAAACTCTGTACTACTCAAAAGAGTTCTGCAGTCTATAAGTGTGTCTATAAACACAGATGGGTAGTATGTAGAATCTATAGCTGTTGCCTAAAATTTTATTCTAGCTGTTTCCCAGATACATTCATTTCCAACTTTATGTCTTCTAGTGTAAAAATCTAAGCCGTGTTGGGCTTTGGATACAAAACCCCCTGATAGCTAAGAATGAAACTCTTCTCTCACAGATAACAAATGTGGACATTGATTGGCAAAGGCAGATCAGACACCTTTCAGTGTCTGGAAAGCAGTCTAACACTCCTGATGATAAATAAGACTCAGTAAGTCCTACTGTGGTGACAACATGGCTGATTTCCCCTTCTCACCCTAATAAACTACTTAAATGAGCATCAGTTACTCATACAACAGGAAAATATTTGTGTCAACTACTTAGCTTGTGTGATGGAGCAGACTTCTCTCAAATATTTGATGTTCAGATACACAGTTTGAGAGGATTTTTCCACAGCTTCCTGCTTCCCAGAAGGAAGCAGACTGTTAGATTTTTCCATAGGCTTTTTGGTTACTCAAAACAATTTTAATAATTCAGATAAATTGGGTTTTTTAATTAAATTCAAGATGATTGCAAACTGAAATTTCTCACAGAAGAATTTGATACTTCTCCTGAATTCAGACCACTTATCTAAACAACAGGAGTTCTGCTGAAATTTGTCTCTGAAAAAACCTTGACATCTGAGTCTTTCTTCAGTTCAATATCGAAACAGAGAAAAGAAGATTTGTAGGAGAGAAAATACAATTTTTTATAACATCAGATTGCAATCAACCATATAGCTAGGCAATGACATCCATCAAAGGAGGTGGAGAACAGAAAAAAATATGGGCAAGCAACAATCCTAAGTTTAAATTAGATTTGCTCAAGAGAAAAATATGCTAATTCAGAAAAAAATCTGCTGACAATTATACTGTTTAATCCAGCTTTAAACTTGCCATCTCTAATTATAGTATAATATCTATTCATGACTCTTTACCTAGTTAAATGTAGATAACTTTTATTGAGTTTGTATGGCAAGGTTTTGGTAGCAGGGGTGGGGGGAGGCTACAGAAGGAGCTCCTGTGAGAAGCTGCTAGAAGCTCTGCCTGTGTTTGACAGAGCCAATGCCAGGCTTCAAGAGAGACCCACCACTAGCCAGGGTCAAGCCCAGCGACGATTGTCTTGCTTTGGAGAATTTTGTGAAGGACTGCCTCACTTGGAAGGGACCCCACTCTGGAGCAGGGAAATAGTGTGAAGAATCCTTCCCCTGAAGAGGAAGCAGCAGCAGAAACAACATGTGATGAATGGACTGTTACCTCCATTCCCATCTGCCTGCACAGCTGGAGGGGAGAAGGCAGAGAACTCAGGAATAAAGTTAAGCCTGTAAAGTAGGAACGGGTAGAGGTAAGGTATTTTTAAGATTTGAGTTTACTTCTCATTATCCTACTCTGATTTGCTTGCTAATAAATTCAGTTAATTTCCCCAAGATGAGTCTTTGTCCATGATGATAATTTTTGAGTAATCCCACCCTGTCCTTATCTCAACCCATGAGCCTTTCATGGTATTTTTTCTCTCTCCTGTCCAGCTGAGGAGGGGAGTGATGGAGCAGCTTTGGTGGTTATCTGGCATCCAGCCAGGGTCAGCCCACCACGTAACTGCAGGAAATGTAATCTGCAATGAAAACATAGAAAGATCAACAAAACTAGATGAAAGAAATCCATCTGGTGGTTGAAATTCGCTCCAGCTACAATGCTTATTTATAGGTTTGACTATATGAACAGTAAATCTGATTTTCCAGTAACAGTCACTGCATGTCCAAACTTCTGGGTCACAGATTCCCCTGAAATGCTAACCCTAATTTGTCTCCAAACCCACTTCTACAGTAGTTTATTCAAGGTCCGTGACGGTGAAGTAAAGGGTCATTTCTCTCCACCTTCTCTCTCAAAGCCCTACTGTGGGCCTCAAGTGAAGTGTCAATGAAAAGCTACCAAGTAATACTAACTTAAAGGGAATAGCCACTCTTGTAAGCTAAAGTGCAACAAGGCACTACACATATCAGAATTTCATGATGACAAAAACAGCACCATTTCAGTGAACAAAAGAATATAAACTTTCAAATGACCCTTCACTGAGGGAAGAATGAGAACTTGCAATATTTGGCTTGTCATCCGCTCTCTTCCCTCAAAGCACATTAGATGTTGAATTGTGGTTGACTTAGCAAAGTTTACATCTACTGAACAGACTGCATCATTTATTATGGAGCTTAGACATTTACTCATCTGCAGAAAACACTTTGTGCTCCTCAGAAGGAGGTATTTTTTTGCTTTCTAACTGCATTTCATGTAGATGTGTCTGAGAGCATTTTCTGTGGTCTTCTTAATAGCGGTGCATGGATGTGCATGTTATGTTCTGCCATGTGATTTATTCCTCCTTTTATAACCATTTTTATCTAAATAGTATTGAATACTGATTAAAAAAAATCATGCACAAAAACATGCTTCTTGTTTTAAAACCAGAGGTAACAAGACCCTATCTTATTAGAAAAGGAAGAAGTACCAAAAACAAAGTATGTCTATTTAGAAGCAGGATCAGAACTGAACCTTATCTTCTAATAGCGAAGAAAACAAATCATATAAGAATTCAGACCTCTGACCACCTCTGAAGGGGAAAGCTAATGGAAACAGCACCTCACTGGGGACATTACTGCATACCATCACCTAACAGTGACCCTGAGGGAAATTGAAGAGAAATAGAGCTGGATGTGAGGGAGGTGGAACTGTTCTCATTTCTGAATCTGCAGCAGAATAGTCTAATTGGGTATACAGCGCAGCAAAATGAATAAATAGCAAATGAAAAATATTTTCAAGCTTTGTAAAGGAATGACATGCAGATTGAGAGAAGGGCAAAGTCCTGTATTTCTAGCCATTTATGACAAATACAGGATACATAATGACTTGGAAAAGAAAAATTTAGAGAAGCCCAGCATTTCAAGGGGCTGCACATTTAGCAAAGTATTATGCCTTGCAAGGAACAGGCCATGGAGAGCTGAACATTCAAAAGTCATTGAAAAGTTTCTAAAGAACCCAAAATTTCAAAGATGTACAAACATTTCAGACACCTTTTTTTTCTTTTTTTTTTCTGAAGTGTTTGTTTGCTGTAATTCATAATTTTCTTAGGCACGAAGATTCTGCAGCCTGTGTAATACTGCTTGTGCTCGAATTGCTCTGTGTTATGAAGAAAGGTGCTCAGGTGCTCAGTGAGGCTGGTACAGGTTCACAAGCTGTCCCACAGCCTTTGCCACCAAAGCCAGCTCTTGCCAGTCTGTTGCCAACGCTGGTCAACTGCTGAAAGTGGTAGGAGGAAGAGGAGGAAATACAGTGTAGCTGGGGAAAGATTAGGAAGCTTATAGTTGGCATCCTAGTGTTAGGGAGGGTTGATGAGAGACTGAGGAGCTGGAGGTGGGACGAGCATAGGTTTGGTACAAATTCAGTGCTGGCAGCCCCCATTCCTGTCAGGAGCCCTGGTCAAGAGCTCCATCTGCCATCCCTGCCAGCAGCAAGGACTGCTGCAGCAAGTAGTACCCAAAGCAAGATCTGTTTGGAAACCCCTGCTTCATGTAATATGTATTTCCATTTGATGTTTCTAGGCTGCATTCAGGACCAAGTCTTTTCAGTGAAAAAGCACCAAAATGCAATAATGAAAAGCAAGTGCTCTTTGATAGGTTTTGCAGTGCAAGCTTTAAATGCTGTAAGTACCAGAAACTCTTCCCACTGAATTTAAACACAATCCTTATTTCTCACTCTGGAGGAGTCCTGGGCCACAGGTGGCCAAATGGCAGGGCAGACCCCTGCCTGCAGGTGATGGCAGTATACATGGTTCTGAGGCACAGCCTGCAGCCCTGCTTGGAGTTACACAAGGAGGGACTGTGGAGCTCCTGGGTCACAACAGTGTTTTTCCTCTCAACCGTTTTTTATCTGCTCTGTAGCTGGTACAGACACAGGGACTGCTGAGAGCTTCGTTTGTCTGCAGCATAGAGCTGCTCTGACAGTGTATGTACTTTTCACCAGAAATTCTCCCTCTCGGTCTCAACAGCAAACTGTGCTGCCACAGAGGACAGTGTGGCCAAATAGGCAGCAGGTGGATTTGCATCCATTCATTAGTCAGAACACATTTCTAGAAGGGCACACTTACGATTTGGACCCATCTATTTCCCATATGACCACGAGCTACATCTTTGTCTCCTATGTCAAAATAGGCTCTCACCCTAAAACTGTTGGTATTCGGGGAGTGTTTTGAGCTTACACAGACAAGATGGGATGGAAGCGTCAATTTTGTTTACCTATAAAGCTTTTATCTCACAACTGGAGAAATCTGTGATGCCCTCCCTGCCTTCTGACCCCTTCCCAGGACATGTAGAACCTGAAGGTGGCACCCCTGTGGGATGGTAGAGCTGGCACACTAGTTTTGTATGTAGGTGGTAAAATGGCTTCCTCCTTAGTCCTGCGATAAGTGCTTGCTAACTGAGTTTGACTCCACTGACTCAAGAACAGCCAGCTGAGGTTGCTTCCTCCAACACTAATACGTAAACAAGTTACTCACTTGAGTTTTTTTCAGTTAATGTTATTCAGAGGCAGTAAAATGCTGTAGAGTATTCATTCTGGTTCCAGTTGTGGAAATGGAGCACGTATAATTACCAATGTGGGTAGTAGTCCATCTCATAGCCTTACTTATGCCAGTGAAGGATATTATCTCATTATATCAGCTGAGCGGTCTTCTTTCCCTGGAATTCAAAATAAGCAAGGCACATAAAGGAATGATAAAGCAACTAATTATAAGGGAGATTATTTTAAAAACTGAACAGTAGTCAAAATCCATTAATGGACAGTTTTACATGATTAAACTACTTCCAAGAAAGTATCTAGGTTTTTTCCGCATAAATATTTCTGCAGTGAAAATGTAACTTGAACCTAACTCTATGGTCAGCTATTTTTTGAATAAGTATAATATGTGCTTTCATTTATGACAGGGCAAAGACGAGCGAAATTTTTAACTGCATTATGTCTATCATCTGAAGTAATTTAGAAGATAGTCCTGCTACATGGAGTGTCTTCTGTACTACAATGCTAATAATGACTAATGTCTGGGAAAACATATAATAGAGCTGATAGCAAGGACTTGTTTTAGCATATGTTTTTTATTTGAATAGAAAATGTTGTTCTAATTCAAAGATTAAATACCTCTGGACCTTCAGAAACCTGTTGGGTGCATTGCTTAGATTACATTAAAAGAAGCTTTGGTTTTGCTTCCCAACTCTCGGTCCTTCAACACAACTGAACCTCAAGCTGAACTTCATTCTTTCCTTCTTGCTGATTGATCAACTCCACAAAGAAAGGTTCTGCAAGGCTGAGCCTATGTCTTGTTATATCTATGAAACCTTTCAGTCAGCACTTAGTTGCAAGTGGAACTGTGCTACCCATCCCCTAAAAATATGGGAGCCACAGAATCCTGCTCAATGGATCAATAACATGTCAGAAGGGAAGAGAGGTTGCTGCTGGAACACAACTGAGGAAGATATGGACATCAGCTGATTACAATAAGAGGAGCTCATTTAGGAGCAGCTGTGTATTTCCCATAGCCACAAGAGTGGGCAATAAGTCCCTTTCCAACTGTGTAATTTCTTTGCCAGGTTACTGCTTGTTCCTGGGAGAAGGAAAAGGTGAAACGTATCGATGAACCCTTTGCTTCACCTTCCTTGGCAAGAAAAATGCCTTGGCAGATCCTATATTTTACACTATGAAGTTCACATAAGCAAACATATTTAGCAGAGTGAACGTCAGAGAGAGAAAATGGCAATGTTCGAGCAAAGATACATGCAGTAACAGAAATGCACAGACACTCATTCCTCCCAGTAGTAATTCTGTATTGCAAGCAGTTGTAACTCACTATCCCCCATCTCCTTTTCTTGTATAAAATAGAGGAATTCTGCTTCCATAGTTATGTATGACAGTATAGGTGTCATTGGCACTGGAGTGAGCAAGCCACACAAACTGGGTTTAGAGCACTCTTTGAAAGACAAGTGTGTTGCAGGGTAGTCCAGTTGATGGAACCTGATCTGGCCTTCAGAATGCCTGACCCATAGACTTAGAGGCGATGGGACCTGTTGTCAGAGTTGTCAAATTACTTCTGTGGCACACAAGTCTCATGGCTCAAGCAGAGCTTCCCTGACATGTACGCTATGCGTATATCCAATTGTACAATAAACTTTCGAGACCCTATTTACAGAAGGAAAGTCTTGAAAGACTGGTATTTGAAACTGAACTAGCTGAAACTGGTAACTGAACTGAACCCTTTCTTGGCAGGAGGAATGCACCTGTTACATCAGCACCCTGGGCCTATATATATGTCAGTAGCTGGTTAACAAAACCCAGCCCTGGAAACAATGCTGCAGAGTATAGCTTTGTTAATGGGTTTGGTAGCAGGACCAATAAAGTTCATTGTTGAGTTTCCCTACAGATGGCTTCCTTTGTGCTGCAGCTTTTTAAATCAGCTTTTAACTAGACCTACCAGTTGTACTAGCCAGACTGAGGGCATGATCTTCCCAGAGATTCTGGTTCCCATGAAGTGAAAAGGGGTGAAATTGTGCTTGGGCTTCTGAAATGGACCTCTTTGCCTAGGAGACTTCTGTGTCCTCTCTTCCAGGAAAGGAACAGAAGAAAATCAAGGCAGAGTGAACATTGATTGCTTTTTTATTTTTTTTTTTTAATTAGAATCAGGGGAAAAGCTGATTTTTATGGCTCATGTGACAAATGAAGAAATCCACCTACCACTTACAGTGGGCAGTTGGGTCACTCTGGCCCTACCAGGTCAGCTTACTGACTTGTCTCAGCTCTACCTTTGAGGGTTTCAGCCCCGGATGGCACTTGCACATTCACTCTCCACACTCAGAGAAGAGCTTGGGGCAATCAGGCTGCCCCTGCAGAGCAGGGACTGAGAGCAGCCCTCGTGGGGTGAATTCATAGGCTCGGGAGGTAGGAAGCAGCTGGAGAAGAGGAAGAGTCACACCCAACAGGCAGTTTTTGAGTGAGAATCTTTTGCGTATGTGACCGTGAACTATCAAGAGCACGATTTGAAATTGTTTGACTGTGCTGTTCAAAAGCGAGCACTTGGAATGGGCACAAATTATTAAACAGTTCCGCTTGATCCAGGAACAGGAAAATTGCACTTTCCCCACAGAGAGGGAGAAATTCTGCTCAGAGGCAGAGCTACTTCTATGGGAGGGTGTTGAGGAGGAGCTGCAGCAACATTAAAAGAAGCTAATTCTTCCCTCTAGAATTGGAGCAACACACAGTGAAAAGGGACAAATATTCATGTAATTACACTGGTCTCCTACGAGGACGACTGAGCAAAATCCCATTCTGTTTCCTCATTTATTTGGTTTTGCCTTAGCTAGGGTGACATTTCAACAGCAACATCAAGTCGGAAGGGCCAGGTTAGCCCCAGCGGGCGCGGCCCGGCCCGGCTCTGCGCTTTCCCCGGCGGCCAGAGGGAGGCTACTGCGGGTTTCTCCGCCGCGAGGGACCGCGGAGTCCGGTCACGGTGCGTCCCTCCCGGGGCACGGCTGACAAGTGCAGCGCCTCGCTTTGCAGTGATGGCCCCCGCCAGGGGCACAATTGGACAGCTGGCAGTTTCCTTCCGAATTAAAGCCCCCGGGGGAGCTCAGATCAAGCCGCAGACTGGAGAGCAGAGGGGAAGCAGGGAAAGACTTGGGTGCAATTCCTGGAGCACTCAGTCACTCCCAAGTCAATGACAGCAGGGCATCCGAGAACAGATCCGCCTGAAGCCGCGCCGTTTGCCCGGGTTCCCGGGCTGCCGTGGGTACGCACCCGATGCGTAGGCCCTTGGCTGGGTAGCCCTGCACGGCCCAGCAGCCCCAGCCTGGGGTAACAAGGAAGGGCCGGGGCTCCTATCAACCCTCCTGTAACTTGCTCTCGAGTTTTGCTGTGAAAACAAAAGCAAAATATTTCCATTCCTCCTGGCACGAAAATAAAGCTCGGGCACCACCCGGGCTGGTCGAAAAGGCTCCACTGTCGTTTTTAAATGACACATCTTTGCAACCGCTCGCCCCTCCCCGAGCCAGCGGGGAGTCGCCCGTATCCCTGGAAGCGAGAGGTAGCGGGGAACAAAAGGCAAACTCCGAAGTGACATTGAAAATAAAAGGGAGCTTTGGTTACCCGCAGGGTAAGGTCGAGGGGGAAAGGTCGACTTTCCCCCAGCGCGCATAGTCCCGGCGGGCGCAGGAGAGCGCTCCTGGGCTCGGCCCAGCGCGGCGTCCGCGCAGCCCCGAGGGAGCGGGAGGGCGAACGAAGGCGCTGAGCCCCCTCCCCGCAACACGCACAGGGCAGGCTGCAGCTCCCCAAACCCCTTGGCGGGGCGGCCCGGGGGCACGGGGATCGAAACGGGGGGTAGTAGACAACGAGTCCCCGCGCCGCCCGCCGCCGCCAGCCACGCTGGAACAGAAAAGGGCTGCGATAAATCAAACGGCCGGGACGACTCCCAGCCCGCCCCTTCGCTCTGCACCCACAGGCACGTCCATGTCCTTCGCCTCCGCGTCTAACCCCACCCGGGAGCCGAGAGCCCCTTTTCCCGGCGCCGGCGCGGCCGCGAGCCTGGGCGAGGGTAGGGGAAGGGAGTGCGGCGAGGTGACCCACTTAAAAGCTGAGTTCCTTTTTGAAATACTTCAGAGACGACAGGGTTGAGGACTGTGAATGTATGCGTAAATATATACTCATGCATACCCACTGCCGGAGGTATGCACCCCCACGCTTCTATGTGTGTGTGTGTAGGCTTGTCTGAGAACACACACAAAAGCACATAACTCCTAAGCTATCTATTGTACTATACTGATAGCTATACTTAAAAGCAGATAGATAGATCCCAGTGGGATTCTGTTTGTAGATACATACCAATAAAAAGTATTTTTGCCTGAGTTTATATCTACATAAACCGTGCCTATATTTTTAACTATCTCTACAAACTAACTTTTTGTAAATTGTCTCAACACCTACCTTCCAGAAATCCTCCGCATAAATCACCTCTGACTTGAGTGTATCAAAAATGGTTTGGAGCAACAATAAGTCTTGTATGTATGTACTGACAGTGTTGCGGCGGTGACAGTCTACTGATACTAAAGAACCCAGATGTGGAGGGCATATATTAACTGCTGATAATATCGGTACCAGGATGAGGGGATCAGACAGCAGTTCACACATCTGTGCGAATGCTGCTGCTATCCATCTCAGACTACCGGGGCAGTCGCGCCTGCAAACAGTCCTTTCCCCCGGGTCCCCGCGCTGGGCAGCCGCGGAGGGGCGCGGTGGGGCTGGCGGGCCGAGGCGTGCGCCGGGGCCCTGCCGCCCCCGCTCTGGCACGGCGGCCCTCCACCCGCCGCTGCGGCTCCAGGAGACCTGCCCTGGCACCCCGCACCTGGCTCCACCCTGGCCCTCTTGGCCGGGAACGGCCTGGCGAAGGAAAGGACGAGGAGGGTGTCGGAGGATTAGGGCAGAAGGGCTCAGCCGTCTGCCAGGAATTGGGGGAGGGAAAAGAGCTGCGCGGAGGCAGCGCTGCCCTCGCTCGCACTGAGTCTTGTGAGCCGGGCCGCTAGGTACCGGTGACGAAGGGGCCCCGAGAACCCCCAGCTGCGAGATGCTCCACGCCCTGGGCAGCTGGAGGAGCAACTGTGCGTGCGCTGCGGAGGGGTGAGGATTTTCGCTTTAGCGTTTGGTGGTCTCGCTGGTTGCCTTGGGTTCCCATGCCAGGGGAAGAGGTTTCGGCCGGTGTATTGAGGAGTTTCTTGCGCCCGAATGAGATAATCAGGGCAGGGGGGCTTTCTCATGGCGAGGAATTGTCCCCATGAGCCACAGCAGGCTTTCCCGCCCCCCCCTCGCCCAAACACACAGAGCGCTCCATGCCTAGGGAGCGCTCCCAAGGTGAGTCTCTGGGAGGACTCCTGCCTTACACGCCCAAGCATGTGCTTTCCAGGCAGTGAGAGGCTCACGGCGCCCTGCCCGTGGCCGGCAGTGACACAAGTCCGCCCTACCCGATTACTGCAGAAACCTCCGCTACCGGCGTAGGTGTGCCGGGCTGGGGTGACAGAGGGTGTATAACATCAACATGCACAAGTAATCAAATGAAGTTTCTATGAGCTTGCTCAGGGTGGGTCGAGAGGGAAGAGTTGCGACAAGCTGCCCCGGTGGTGTCCTTTTTCAAAGTGTAGGGTTTCGGGACGGTCCTTTACATCTCTCTATGGATATGTTAGAGTTGTGCTGATGACCAGGAGAGAAGAAAGAGTTCTGTCCGAGATCTGCTCTTGACCCCTCTAACTCCAACCTCTTTAGGAGCGGCTGGCCCCTCTGCAGAGCCTTGCTCCCGCGGCAGGGAGGGCTGTACGGCTGCGGGCAGGGCAACGGGCAGGGCCGACTCCTCGACGCTGAGAGAGGGGGTAGCAAGGCTGGACAGGGGTTGCCCCGTTGTGCTGGTGGCTTGGCGGAACCAGACACGCACCCGTGAACTGACCCATAGGGACCACGGAGCACCTAAGTCTTTGTATCAAAAAGTTACGCCTAGGAAGAGTCTTTCTTGCTGAGAAAGAATTTGGCGGCGTGTTGCGTGAGACCCTTCCCCTCTGCCCTCCGAGCCCTTCGACAGCTCTGGCTGGCCGAGCACATTTGATTCCCCTTGGGGAGGCACAGCAGCTCGTATAAAAAAGACATTGTTTTCTTTGGAGAGCCCTGTGCGCACTTTCAAAAGCTGATCCTTGAGTTCCCAGCCCCCGCAATCCAGTTGATGAGGAAACGCGCTGCGGTCTTGGTGGCACCGTTTCCATTGGGATTGGCACCATTTGATTGACAAAGTCTCCCATTCTTCCACCTCTTGAGTGTTATCAAAAGGATTGTGTGGGGTCAGAAGCTATTGAAGGGACGTCCGTGTAGCCGCATTTCTGCAAACACGAGGTGAAAACCGTGCCTTTCTCATGAAAATGCTTCCACCAGGCAAAACGCATCTTATCTTCCTTGCTATCCTTCTTAGCATTTCTTTTTAACTCGAGTGTTTTACTAAACAGCATCATCAGGTACACGAACATATCACTAAAGGCAGCCTAGGCAGGACCCTGTCGGGGCGGCCACTCTCTCCGGGGGCTGGGGGCAGCCATCTCTGTTCGACGAAGCTCGGATGGAGGGTTTGAAAGAAAAGGGTGAGCGACGGGACACGGCAGCAGCACAGAAGTTTTCTCGTCCCTTGTCTGCGGTGTGACTCGCCCTGTTATAACTCATTTGGAGAGGAAAAGAAGGTAGAGGGTCTGACCTGCTTCTGTTTCACCGAGTCGATCTAGCGGGGCTAAAAATTGCTGTTGAGACCCGGCGGGGCGTAGCTGTGCCTGTACGCGCGCCAGTGTATTCCTAACTCAGCAGTCAGACCCACACAGATAGTTTCACCCGCACCCCAACAAAGGTGAACGGAGTGCTCTCTCATTAACTTGCCTCTACCAGACCCTGCGCAGAGCCAAGGCCGGAGTCGCTCGGGATAACCTAACGGAGCAATATTTCGGAGGCGATTTAACCTGCTGTCCTTCCAGCGGGAGGATAAATAAGCTCTCCCAACCGCAGCCAGAGGCAAAGGGGGTCGTTCCGGCGGAGCTCCGGGGATGGCGCAGGGCGGCGGGGCGCCTCTCCCGCCCCCGCGCCCAGCGCTCCGCGCACAGTTGCCAGAGCTGGTGCTGGTGCCTCCCCAGCTGCCCCACCTCGCACGCATTGGATGGAAAAGGAGTCGCTGCTTCTGCCCACAAATTGCGCGGCCACTTGCCATCTTTCCTCTCTGATTATAGCCGACCGCAGCGTCATTTAGTGGATCCTGTGGGATTTAATTTTTTTTCCCTTCCCTCCACCCCCTTCTTTTTAACGTTCATGAAACAGGCACGGAGCTGATGTGTTTGAGAAATTCGGGGGGGAAAACAACAACCATAAACCCAAAACAACCAAAACACCAAGTGTCTCTTTCTGTAGGAACAAAACCGAAGACCGTACTGAAAAACGCGCAAAAAATGGGAAAAGCGGGGGCAGGGGGGAGGGAGGGGGAGAAGAAATGTTCCAGAAATTTGGAAAGACAAGATTGTAAGATTTTGAAAGAAAAGAGGAAAGAGAAGAGATAAAAACAAACGCCTTTCTAGCCCGAAGTCGCCCTTCCCTGCCTTCAGTGACCCAGCAGGCTCACAACCAGCCCACTTCGGGATATTCAACCTTGAGGGAGCTGATGCCGAAAGAAGTAGCTGAGATGATGTAAGAGAGCTGGAGACCTGATTGAAGGAAAGTTCCCCCGATTATATTTGTGTGGAAAAGCTCACCTCTTGCAGAGCTCTAAAGTGTAATCAAGACTGAGGCTTACACTTGAAGGATGTTAACTCTCATACGGGAACCTACTTGCTCCTAAACGGTTTCTTGCCTAGTGAATGAGAGCCTCCCAATTGAAGCAAAATGATCCTTATGTACTAATATCAAGCACAGTCACAAAGCGACCGGCTATTTATGCTGCCACTTTAGACAAAGATATTTAGTTATTCCTGGGTAGCAAGTGCACTTTTGCATTTTTAAGCACGAACCAGCCGAGCACAAACATATTTACAAGCGCAATTACTAAATAGTTACTTGACACTTCAAAGTCCCAGGGTTAACTGTACCTTCGCTGTAATTTTCTGAATATCCGTGTAATCGCTGTATTAAATTGGGTTTGCCAGGGCCGTAGGCCGGAATGTGAAACACTCAGGGGTGGTTTCTCTCCTCCGCCCAGATCACCCCGAAATATAAGCTTTGGAGACACTAGGCATTGGGAGATTTCTTCAAAGCCCCGAGTGTCATTAGCTGCTGGCTGCCTGTACATGTGTGTGTGTGGCTGTGAATGGATCGCTTTTGTTTTCACACCGGATCCGAGAACAGATCTGAAAGTGCCAGAAATTGCAGTTCATTGGAAACTACAGGGAATTCATTGGCAAGGTCGTGTAGCAGATGACCTGAGAGGTCTTCTCCATCCAGCTCCCGTGCTGTATAAATAACCTTAGAAAGCAGCTTCAGGTTCAGAAGGACCACGAGTGCCTGTGAAGAGTCTTTGCCTTTGAGAATAACAAGCGACATCTTGCGCTAACCTATTTTTCATCGATGTCTCGCCCCAGGCAATTAAATTACTGCTTGATTTTGGAAACTTGCATCTTCCACCTAATCCTGAGATATCAAAAAAAAAAAAAATCCCTAGGTGAAAGGAACTTTTGGGTTTAGGGAGAAAACCGATTCTTGCACCGTGTGTCTTAGAGAGTGTTCCCGAGATGCTGAACCCCAAGTGCTTGTTCAGCCTCAGCCGGCCGGGGCATCTGACAGTCCAGTGCGGGCAGTGCGGGGAGCGGGGAGCTGTGGCCCGGCGGGAATGGTCTGCCCTCCGGAAAGTTGCCCTCCTGACGGCGGGGCTCCTTCCGGACCAAACTTAGTGGAGGAAGAGGGAGATTTGGTGCTTTAGCTCACCGGCATTCCACCCCTTTTCCGCAGCTCTCACAAAGGCTGGGCTGACAGCCTTGCCACCCGGGAGCTGTTTAAAATCTTTTAACCCAGTCAAATAGTGGTCTTTTTGCCTTGCCTTCTATTTCCCGTCCACGATATTGCCACCCCCGAGAAAAATAAAATGAGTTGTGCTCACAGGGTCTCTCTCTCTTTCCCCCTCTCTCTCCCGTCCTCTCTCTCTCTTTTTCTTTTTTTCCCCTCTTTTTTCTTTTTTTTAAGACATAAAAAAAATCATGACAAGTAAAACTTAAAGGTGTTTACCTTGTCATCAGCATGTAAGCTAATTATCTTGGGCAAGATGTAGGCTTCTATTGTCTTGTTGCTTTAGTGCCTATGCCCCGCCTCTGGTGGCAGCCTAAAACCTGGCGTCTGGCTAAAACAAACGAAAGGCAGCCCTGAGCCTCCACTCAATCCAATTAAGGCGGACTTCGTCCACTCGGTTACGTGTACATCCAACAAGATCGGCGTTAAGGCAACACCAGAATATTTGGCAAAAAAAAAAAAAAAAAAAAAAAAAAAAAAAAAAAAAAAAAAAAAAAAAAAAAAAGATTTGCCTCCCCTTCCTTTTTTTTTTTTTTTCCCCAGCCGCCGAATCATGTCGATGAGCCCAAAGCATACGACTCCTTTCTCAGTGTCTGACATCTTGAGTCCTTTGGAGGAAAGCTACAAGAAAGTGGGCATGGAGGGCAGTAACTTGGGGGCTCCCTTGTCAGCCTACAGACAGTCTCAGGTTTCTCAGCCGGCCATGCAGCAGCACCCCATGGGCCACAACGGAACAGTGACTGCCGCCTACCATATGACAGCGCCAGGGGTCCCCCAGCTCTCTCATGCTACGATGGGGGGCTATTGCAATGGGAACCTGGGCAACATGAGCGAGCTGCCGCCTTACCAGGACACCATGAGGAACAGTGCTTCGGCAGCAGGATGGTACGGCACCAACCCGGACCCCCGCTTCTCCTCAAGTAAGTCATCCCGGGGCTGGGTTGTCGGCGGGGGTTGGCCGCGCAGCTGCCCCGCCAAACCGCGGGCAGCGGGCGCCGGGGGCTCCGCGCCAGGGCAAAAGTCGGTCCAAATCTCAAACGCAACCCCCACCCCCAAATTCCTCTTTCTGCATGAAGATCGTGCCCGGTCCCTCCACCCTAGCTGCTTGCATGTCAGCCTCCCGCGGCTGCTTTTGAGGGGTTGGGGATTGGAAGCCCCGCGCTGGCGGGGAGAGGGAGACGGGGGCTCGCCGTCCAGCGGGGCTGGAGTGGCGCGGCCCGGGGGCCCAAACGGAGCCGGCGGTGCCCGTCCGCCTGCGCTCCGCCCGGCACCGGGCAGGCGAGAGGGGAAGCCGAAGCCGCCGGGGCCGCGTCCCGAGAAGCGGCGGAGCGGGCGAGTCCGCCCCGGCCGGCGCCGGCAGAGCCGCTGTCCGCGGCCGCTGCCGCCGCGCTGTCACATCAGATACTTGCGTGGCTATCCCCCCCCGGGAAGGACGAGGGGCGAGTGGCTGGCTTTATTCACCAGGGCCGGGCCGAGAGAGAAGGGGGTCCCGTTGACCGCCGCTCGCCCCGGGGGCGCAAGTCGTTGTTTAGAAGCGCGGGCGCCCCGAGGCCGGGGCTGGGCTGCCGGGGGGCTGCGGAGCTCCGCTGGGGGCAGGCGGCGGCGGGGGCTGCCCGGAGCGCGGGGCCCCTCTCGAGCCGGGCCGGGCCAAGCCAAGCCGCCTAAAACGTGCCGCCTTCTCCATTGCAGTCTCCCGCTTCATGGCGCCGTCCTCGGGCATGAACATGGGCGGCATGGGCAGCCTCGGGTCCCTGGGAGACGTGAGCAAGAGCATGGCCCCGCTCCAGAGCACGCCGCGAAGGAAACGGAGGGTCCTTTTTTCCCAGGCCCAGGTCTACGAGCTGGAGAGACGTTTCAAGCAGCAAAAATACCTCTCCGCCCCGGAGAGGGAACATTTAGCCAGCATGATACATCTCACCCCGACTCAGGTCAAAATCTGGTTCCAGAACCACCGCTACAAGATGAAACGCCAGGCCAAAGACAAGGCTGCACAGCAGCAGATGCAACAGGAGAACGGCTCCTGCCAGCAGCAGCAGTCTCCCAGAAGGGTGGCGGTGCCAGTGCTTGTGAAGGATGGCAAGCCCTGCCAAGCAGGCTCCAACACACCCACAGCAGCTATCCAGAGCCATCAGCAGCAGGCAGCTACAACGATCACAGTGGCTACCAATGGCAACAGCCTCGGACAGCATCAGAGCCACCAGACAAACAGTGCGGGGCAGTCTCCAGACATGGGACAGCACTCGGCCAGTCCGTCCTCTCTGCAAAGCCAAGTCTCCAGTTTGTCTCACCTAAACTCTTCTACTTCTGACTATGGCACTGCCATGTCTTGCTCCACCTTGCTATACGGTAGGACCTGGTGAAAGGATTAAACAAAGAAAAAAAAAAGGCAAAAAGGAAAAAAAAAAAACACCAGATTTTCCCAGTTACACAAATCTCTGTCCTCTCAAAATTATTGTGTGCTTTTATCTTTCTATTTTTTTTTTTTTAATTGCTTTTTCCCCCCTCCCCTCCTTTCACTGAACGGTTCTCTGCGGACCTCTAAGAGAGAGACTTTTTTTGTTCGGTTTTGTTGTTACTCTTGATGGGTTTGGGTCTTTATTTTTTTTCCCCAAAGTTGTTGTATGGGGTGTTCAAAAATATTCTGACTAATAACCGTGGAGCAGTCTGCAGAAAGGGGACCATCATTAAGCATGGTCCAAAGGCTTGGATTTCAGATGTACACTTTGCCAGCGTCTAGGACTTGCATGTAAATACAGAGATTTTGGGGGATGAGGTGGCTTTCCCCCCCAGAAAAACGCATTCGCGTCACCCAGACACAGGAAGCAGCTTTCCCCTCCCCGGTCTCTCCCAGCCCATCTCCAGGGCCAGCGGAGGAGACGTGGAGTCATCAAAGGCTTGGCTTTTATTTTCCTCCTTACGTTTGATGTGAACCTGTAGCTGTATAATGCTGTCAAAAGTTGGACTAAACCCATAGTTTTTAGTAGCCTGTATATTTTGTTGTAAAAAGAAAAGGAAAAAAATACAATCAACCAAACCAACCCACGTTTTTTATGGACACTGATCGCCCCGTCGTAAATCCTCTGGCAGTTTGTTATTTGCGCACGCCGCCTTTTCCTGTTGTAACTTATGTAGATATTTGGCTTAAATATAGATCCTAAGAAGCTTCTAATAAATTATACACATTACGAATATTCTTTTTTTATTTCCATTTGGTTCCTCCTCCAAACCCTCCGTTCCTTGCTCTTTTTTTTTTTCCTTGATGGAAAAACAAACTGAGATGTTGCCAGACGCCGGAAGGCCCCTGCCCCTCCCAGGGCCAGGACCCTGTTCCCCGAGGGGAGCTGCGCCAGAGTTAACGGGATACAGGATCAGTCCTCAGCGTGCAAACGGGACAAGCAAACGCGTGGAATTCACGAACTCGAATGCGAAGGGACCGAGTCCAAATTCATTAGCCCGATTATTGAGGGGAGGGCGGTATGAGGGGGGTGGGAGGGCACCTCAGCGACTTCTTGCTAAAGAAAGCAAAGTATTCCGGGGCTAGAAATTCAAATGTCAAAGGCACAGAGGAGAAAGAAGGCAAAAGTCTAACACCACTAGAAAAAAAAATGACGAAGAACCTGCTGTCAGTATAGAATATGGGGCTGATTTAAAGAGCGTCCAGTTTTAATACCTTGTAAAAAAAATAATTTCTACCAGGTTTTCCTATGTACTTGTATTTTAAGGGAAGTACAGTCACCTTATTTATAATCAAAATAAAAAATAGTTTATTGTGTACGACATGTAGTTTGAATTAACTTTCTTTATCAGGCTATGTTTAATTTTCTACGCATACGCAACCCCCGCAAGCCCATGCAAGCAAACGGCCACGCAAGTTACCCTGCACAGCCCACCCCATCACCCAGACGGAGGTTAGCTGCAGTCTGCGGCTTGCCGGAACACAGACGGGGTTTGGTTGTTTTGGGTGCTGTTTTTCGAGTGAGCTTTGTGGCTTGTTTTGTTTTGTTTTGTTTGTTTGGAGGGGTTTTATGTAGCGATTTGAGAAGTTTGTAAAGAAGGACATGAGGAGAAAGTGCTTGTGCGCGCACGTGGGTGGGTGGGTGGGTGTGCGCGCCCGGCTGAGACACCGAGGGGCGCTTGGTAGGAAGGTAAATATCGGTAATGAAAGGCAGTTAGATATTAACTTTTCTGTAAATATATAAAGCACGTGAAGCTAAACAGCTCGTATCTGACGAGTCTGAAATCCCTGTAATTCACTATCTTTCAGGTCCCAAATATCCCTTTTGTGAGTGCAACAAAATAAGAAGTCCCCCATCCTAAAAGACCTCCTAGCATGTTTTCCTTCGCATCTGCTGCTCGGTTTCGGGTTTTTTATCAAATCCTCTCAGTTAAACAACGGAAGAGGATCGCAGTCATTGAAACACCTCTGAATTACACAGTTGTTATGAAATACTAATATTTTTGAAGTGAAAGGAAGGAACTTGTCTGGGATGGAAACAACCCAACCTCCAAGTTAAGTAGCAGCTTTCGAAAGCTCCAGTCTTTTATTTATACAAGATAGCCGGTGTTAGTTGGACACCAAGTGCTAGTCTGGATGGAGAAGAAGGGAAATACACGGAAGAAAAAAAATATTATCAGATTCTTTCTGACCACCTTCCCCTTATTTCTAAATGGAGGATATCACTTGTGTCAACGGGAATTTCAAGACCTTTCATTCTTTATATTATGTCCTACTGTATACAGCGACATTCTCAACTAATCCAAAGAATATTCCATTTTTTTTTCTTTCCAGATCTATAGCATCATGTTAAGCATGGTGGGGGACGGGGGCGGGGGAAGGGGGGGAAGGGCGCGGCGGAGTGTCTGGAGCTTAGTGCTGTTATTTCTGCTAAAAGAAGAAAGTGTTGGGGATTTCTGGTCAGTGGTGCAGCGCTACCAGCTCCCGTGGAGGGAGTGAGAAAGGGAGTTGACTCTACGGATTTTTTAAAATTAGGTTAATTTCTCCCGGAGTTTATATACAAGACCGTGGGGAAAGTGCTGTAGTTAAGTCGACATTTCCCCTTCAGATGTAATAAATGTTTGCATTCTTTCAAACCCAGGAGCGTTCGAAAGTGAGTAGCACTGAAAGGCATTAATACAGCCGATAAATATTATACCCCCGCCCCCCAATATTGGAGTTAGCGTGTTTGATAGAGATCCAGCCAGTAACTTTTCATTATAGACTTCGGGGAAAATACATTAATTTTATTGTGTCTCGGCAACCTCATAAACACATATTTGGTGGTGGGTGTAATTACTGTAATGGATTATTATGTACACTGACTTATCTTTCTTAAACTAGATTTAGTTTCGATTAAATAAACTCGTTTCCACTTTGTCTGATGTCGGCTTAGTTTAAAGTCTGTTTACTTGTTCCACAGAAAGGTGAATTCATCTCTTTATTAGGCACTAGAGACCGAGCAAACACAGTTCAAACTGTATTTACATATCAATCAGGAGAAATGCAAACAAACTGCTCTTTAACAATTTTTATAGAGGTTTTTGTCACAACGTAATATAAAAAAAGATATTTGTGTCGCTCATAATTATTTTTTAAAATAAACTAGTTATGCTTTGATTAGGATGAAGATATTTTGGGGAGGTAGGGAGTGTAAACACATTTTAGTCTCCAGTGTCCCCTGAGAACACTCACGAGAACTCGGTCACCGTATAGTTTTTTAAACTGAGATATATGCCTCCATCTAAACTCCTGCTTCTTCCAATACGCTGATTTTCGGTCTCCCGGTAATCAATGCAGAACTTGAATAATGGGATGGCGAAGGGGAGGGGCGCATGATTCAAATCTGAAATGATGGAAGAGATGCACGTTTCTCACTGTAACTGCTTTATCAACACTAGACCATGGGTACCCCGTATTTTGAGAGATAAAAGGATCTAGTGAAGAATGACTATTCCCTCCCACTTCCCCACTGCCTGGCACTGCCTGTAAGTGTAGGAGAACCGCGGAGGGCATTTTTTTCTGCTGTAAATAGGAGTTCATGTTTAAGTGCCATGAAGTGTGCATGTAGTGGCACAGCAGGCTGGGAGGAGGGGGGGTGGAAAGAAATAAAAAACCCAACCAACAAACCAAACCAAAAAAATTAAATCCCAAACCAAACCCAAACCCAAACAAAAATCCCAAAACTTAACAAAACCACATCACTACTACGGCCACAACAGCAACAATAGCAAAAGACTTCTTCATGTTTCCTCCTTCATATAAAAACGGGTTGTGGGTTGTTGGCTTTTTTTGTTTGTTTCACAGCAGCCTATTAGCAAAAGGGATGCACGGGAGGAAAGGCTCAGGGGAGCCGGCGGCGCTGGGGCTTGCCCCGGGTGCGCCGCGACCCCGATAGTGGAGGACGGGAGCGGCGCGGCGGTGTCACTGTACTCACGGGGCAGAAAGGATGAAGCTGATCTCAAAGTATACTGCCTGCACCTCGTCCAAAACGCAGTGCAGGGCCTTAAGACAGTGTTCAAAGCGCAGATCCCAAACACTGTAATCTGAGACAGCTCTGAGATGACACCAACAGAAGTTGCAACGGCAGGGAGGGGAGGGAAAAAAGTATTTTAGGAGTTTTGTAGCGCAGCGCAGGTAGAGGGGCTTCGCCAGGAACGCAGCCCCGGTCCAACTTGTGGTGACAGCTGCCTTTAGTCTTTACAAAGGGGATCTAGAGGTAAAGACTGAGTGAATTCTGAAGAATTTAAGTCCTTTCATGGCTGTGTCTGGAGCAAAGCTGAGAAATACTTTTTTTTTTCTGTCTGACCCGCTGTTCCTCTCATGATCCCCTTCAGGGAGAAAAAAACCCTTCAAACTCTAAGTTAATGGTAATACTGTTTATATGTATCAAACGAGCAAAGATCTGACCCAGTGCGGTTGTTCCTATGAGGTAGACAGATGACTGTCCCTGGCAAATTGTTGAATAATACGAAATTACTTTTTTCCCCCCTCCCTTTTCTGACTGCAAGCACATTAGGGAGCAGGTAAGGTCAAAATTTTCTATATCCTATGTCTTTCTTTCGAAGGCTTCTGGTCAACTTTAAAAATAAAATGGTGAATGATGTATTGATGTTAAAAGAAACTGAAATTCGTTTTAAAGCTTAAAACAACTTAATGCGCAGAAAATTTCTTGGTAAACCTGAAGTTGAAAACATAAAATATGACATTTAATCTTTAATGTAAAGATTTTTGTTAGGGGGAGGATGAAGAGGGAAACTGGTATTTTTATTTTAACATGACACAGAGATTACAAATGGCCGAATGCCTTACCTCCGAAAGACAGTGTAAATCTACTGTCCTGAGCCGGAGTATAGAAATGGGGAAAAGGGGTAAAAACGTATATTCTAAAAATATTTACCTAGACACTTAGGTCTGTTTTTACTGGCTAGCTCCATATCCCATGCTAGTAACAACATCTGAATGAGATGACAACTCTCTTCTGCGATACAGTTCTATTCACTAAACACAGCGGGACTTTCCGGGTAACTTGTAACTTGTGCTTCTTTAGCAAGCGAATTTACATGGCGGATTTTAGTGAACGTATACGACTTACTGGATTGGTTCAGTGATATCATTCTGACTAGCACTTCATCGATACAGGGGCGCCTTAAAGTTTTCCGGAAAATAATAAAGTGCATGTACACGAGGTGGGTTGTTGGGTTTTGTTGGGGTTTTGTTGAGGTCTTTTTTGGGGGGTGGTGACTTTGTTTGAGTTTGTGATTGGATTTTTTTTTTTTTTAAATTAAAGGATAGTTGCCTTGCTTAGAAAACTAAGTAGGGTGTGACATCTTCACTTCCATCTGTTCTGGTGGATTTCACCGGGGTTCCTCTTCTCGATCACGCTTATTTGGGCAAGTAATAAAGTGCTAGAAGGCGACAAACTTACAGACACCTGGGGTCTTGAGGGGAACAGACTTTTTGGCTTCATATCAAAGGTGTTGCTGAAGTGGCTGAGTAAGTTCAGCGTGTTATTGACCTAATAATGTGACTCTAGGAAACTTTTTTCCGGAGGTTCCTCTCGGTGCATTTGTTCCTTAAACTATTGTTTTCCGTGCTGCTGTTTCTCAGAAAAGCTCTTAAAAATATTATCTTTTACTTCAGCACCTTCTGGTTCTTGCCTTTTGCTTTTAAACTGGTTACTGCTTAAGAAACGCACTGCTGCTGCTGCTCCGAAATAGTCTGCTCGAAGCTTCGGTCCCCTGCATCTCTATCTTCATTAGCTCACTGCACAGGGAAAAAACCAAATAGATGACAGATGCGGAGCGCTTAGTCTACATATGTGCGACTATATAGGCATTATATCTACATATATGTGCATCTGATGGTGTATCTGGGAGCTGATGTGTTCGACAATAACTGTGGAGTCTGGGGAGCAGAGACGCGCAGGAACGGGAAAACTCTGACAGAAGCACTGCCCGCCGGCCTGTGTCTCTGCTCCGCTCTTCATTTTACACCGTGGAAACCCTCCCGCGACTTTCCGCCTTGGCCCACAAAGGCTGCCCGGCGGCACCGCAGCGCCTGAGCGGGGTCGGCTCTCTCTGAGTCCCGCCGCCTGCCGAAATTACCCGGCACGGCCAGAGTTGCCGCCGGTGCTCAGGTCTCGGTTCCCCGTCGAGGGGAACGACCCCGATGCCGCCCATTGCCAGCGGACTCTGCACCCCGGCCGCAGGGTCTCTTGTGTGCCCATGACGGGCTCTCATTCAGCTCCGGCGGCTGCCCTGTCTACGGGAGTCGGCAGCAAACCCAGCGGGGTTCCTACCCCGGGGGCTACAGGCAGTCGGCAGCAGCGACTGCCTCCCTCTGTATTCTCTAAACTCCAGCCATGGTAGGCTCTGCCTGCGCTGCCAGGCTGCCAGACTGCAGGTGCTCCCGGGCAGATCCAGCTGTGCACACCCACCGCCTCTCTCGTCCTTGGCACTGGGGCGATGCCCAGGCGGGAGGGCTACAAACGTCGGGCCAGGAACCCCTTTGACTTTCGTCCAAGCGCTGCTCCCAAAAGCCCTGACAAGGTGTTGACCGCCGATGGCGCCTTGCCATAGCTAGGGCGAGTGGCATGGGGCTCGGGGACCCGATACTGCCCCGTCACTGCAACATACACCACATTTGCCTAGCGGGGTAATGGCAGGAAAGTGCATGGCACCTCCGCGGTAACACTAAAATGATCGAGACGGGATGCGGCGGACGAATTTGCGTCTTCGCAAAGGTACTGTGCGAGTACGGAGAAGGACGAAGGATAGGTCCCGACAGTGGCATCTTCTGCGCTGCCAGGGGTTTCCTGTGCAGCCACTTTCGCGGGACTCTGCTGGGTAGTACCGGGCCTCCGCTGCCTTCGCGGCGCGCGACGGATAGGCGGCCCCGACCCCTGCCTGCCCGGCCAGCCCGACCCGCGGGGGCTCCCTGCGCTCCGCCAGGCACGCAGGATTGGGCACTCCCGCCCCATCCCATTTCGGATTTCGTTTGGCTGGTTTAGGTAGGGGAAAGCAACTCCCGAGGAAGCACCTGAGAAAGTTTGGGCGAGCAGAAGCGGGATGGTGGTGGATGGTGGGGGGGCAGCCCGGGCGTGCGGGGCCGAGGCTGCTGCCCTCCCCCGCGGGAGGCGCGGCGGGAGAACCCCGCTTCCTGCCACTGATTTCTATCTCCCCCGGGCGCGGGGGGCTGTCCGCTTTCTGTCTGGCTCAGATCCCCCTTTTCTTTCCTCGCTTTTTAATTACTTTTCTGAATTTGAATGGATTTTTCTTTGGAAGATATGACAGGGTTTAAAGCTCTCATTACATATCAATAGATGGAACCTTTGCGTGGAGGTTGTCCTCATTCTTCAGTGTGTGACCAATAGTTGTTGCTCCGTGTCCCTGGTTTTTCCGTGGACACACACACGTACACAGTCTGTCTTTAAATAGTGGCTCACGAAGCGGAACCCAGACGTGGGAACCGTGTGGTCTCGTGAGGCTCGGGAGGGTGCTGGCGGATCGTGCATTTTGTGCTCGGTGTCACGGGAAGGCTGTGCGTGGCGGTGGCGGGATGCTGGGACGTGCCGTGCTTGTGTGGCAGTGGCGAGACGCTGGAGCTCCGCTGCCGTGGGGAGGCTGGGCGTGTTCTTGTCATGGAAGCCTGGGCACAGCGTGGGCTGTGCACGGAATAGGCTCCGCGGTGGTGGCTCTGTGTGTATGTGTGTAGCGGTGTGTGTGTGTGTTTGTGTCAGTGCATCACCTTTCCACAATGGCAGCATAATTATCTAGCTGAAACATTCACAAACGGCAAAAAGTTGCAAAATAGATCGACCTCCCTGAGATGAGAAGGAGCCAGTTTCAGAGCTGTGCAACCATCATGCTTTTTCTCAATACATTTTATAAAAGAGGATCTAGCGAGTGATTCCAATTCAATACACATAATCAGTTTGGAAGTCTTATTTCCATTTGAAAACAGGCCTTTTTGCAATCATGAGGGCCGGACACGCTGGAAGATACAGGACGCATTCAGAGTAGGTAGTAGGTGAGAGAATCTATAGACAAGCACCAAATATTTTCTTCCTGCTGCAGACCTTTTACACTATGGTATTAATCATGACATATTTTTAATCTAATCCTATTTTTAAAATACCACTTAAATCCTTTACAAAGCAAGGCTTTGACTTTCAGCAAGATAAAAAAATCCGAAACAAACAAACAAAAAACCCCCACAAAAATACCCAAACCAAACCAAAACTAAAACTCAGCAAAAAAACCCTCAAACCCCATCAAGTAAAGAATGGTGATTGGAAAAGCCTGTTGATTGTCCTATCAATCGCTAT
Organism: Lepidothrix coronata; assembly: GCF_001604755.1. Taxonomy (NCBI): domain Eukaryota; kingdom Metazoa; phylum Chordata; class Aves; order Passeriformes; family Pipridae; genus Lepidothrix; species Lepidothrix coronata. Next base: position 692,880 of record NW_016690344.1, on the reverse strand, counting down.
AGGCTAACAGTCATTTAATCAAAAATACACCGGGTAAAGGACCCCTAGAAAATGGTTACTTATTTTTTAAAGTAAGGGCCAGAGAAGGGACAGGTGCAGGGAGTCTTAAGAGGATCTAGCACCTGCCAAGCCCAGAGCCTGACACCGAAGCTGGGTTTACTCCAGAGAAGCCTCATTCGCCTGAGGCGGGTCCCGAGGCCCAGGGCAGCGCACTCTCCCCGCCCGCGGGTGCCGAAGCAAACCGAGACTCTCCGTGGTCCTGCCACCTGAGACCTGCGTCCTGTCCTGCTGAGAGGGTGGGGAAAAGGATGCACAAAAGCCGGACCGCAAAGCTTGGGGGGTGATATGGCATCAGGCAGGGCAGACCCCCTCTCTTGCCTCGCCCCCCCCGCCATCCCTGCTCCGAGCAGCCACCGCACTCCCCCGCCTCTGCTTGCTCTAGAGCATTTTTTTCTTGTTCCTCAAGTGCCCGAAACCAGAAGAAAGCCAGGAGGCCTCCGCGTCCTCCACCATAATTATCCTGGCGGAGAGGAGCGTGCAGGGAAGCCGAGGCTCGCCTGCGGGTACCCAAAGGCGGAATACAGGCTCTCCCAATTCCGCGCACAGCGAATTAATTGGTGTTTCCCATTTTCCTCATTTACGTGTTTATGCGGCGGTGCGCACCGCAGACAGCGCGCCCGGGCTGCAGGCAGCGGCCCGGCCCGGCCCGGCCCTCCGCCTTGTTCTCTGTTCGGAATTTGAAGGCAGACACTTGCTTCTCATAGCTAAATAGCGTGCCTGTCCCAGTCACAGCAGTCCTGCTTTTCCGGGCTCCCACCCTCCGGCACACTGTATTATTCTCTTCCACTTTAAAAGACCAAATCAGCTGTCGGGAAGGGCGGGGGGCGGATATGATAAATAAATAAATATTTGAATAAATAAGGCAGTGTCGTGGAAATCTGAATTATCCCTACAAGATGCACAAACTGTTATTACTGAATTGCAAGCCACACGCGCACCGACGAGCATGACAGGTGGATTTGTGCAGAGCACCGAGGTTGGTCCCGGGGCGCGACGGGGCCCGCGCTCTCCTGCTATCTGGCTCCGCGGGAGGGGCAGCTTCGGGGCACAGCTCCGGGCCCCGCTGCTCCCCCTGTCTCCTCACTCCGTTCCCCGCGACTCGCAGCCCCTCCTTCCCCCGTGCAAGAAAGAAAGAGTTGGGAAATTTCTCTCCGTTGGGATTTCTACTTTGCTCACCGCAGGCCGCCAAGGAAGGACCAGCACTCTCCGCTCCGAGCCAGCTCTTTAGGTCTGAGCCCTAATTAGGGCTCGGGCCAGACGGCTCGGCAAGGGGCCGGGTGCTGCAGGCACCGAAAGGCTGCGCTCGGTGATTTGAAGAGTTTCCTCCCCGGCCCAAAGTATCACAGTGACAAACATGTTCTGTCCAGTTCCCCCTCCAAAAAAGACTAGGCACTGATCACTTGTGGGACCCTTCCCACAGCCAGCCGAGCGCCGGGGACAGGGAACTCCTCCGAGATGGCTTCATGAAAGAAATTTGGGAGTGAAGGGAAGCGGCTGGACACTTTCTATAGGAAAGGGGCCCTCGCAGCCAGCGGGTGAGGTGCTCCATGGAGTGAGGGCTCCGAACCGCGGGTGTCCCGCAGCAGCCCGCACCGCGCGGCGGGTGGTGATCAACTGCTGTACCGAAATAGGACTTCGCGGTCGCCGCTGTTTCCCGGGGAGAGCTGCTCTCCCCCGGCCTAGAGGCTGGAGCCGACTCACCCATGAAGACCACAATGTGGGAAAGTGGGCATGGGGTGCGAAAAAAGGAGAAAGAAAAAGGACCAATTGCTCTTAGGAAAAGTTATTTCCCAGACCAAACACCGATGGTTTTATTCACACGAGTTGTCCCACTGAAATATATATGATAAAGAGAGAGAGCCAGGAGTAGGTTTTGGCCCCAAAACCTACTTTCCTCAAGCCACCCCATTGGATCGTGCCGAGTCTCTCATCTCTTGGGAGAAACATCTCATGGTTCTTAACAGAACAGGGAAACGATTCCGATCCGATTTCCTTTTTACATAATTCCTAAATAACAGGCCATGGTTTGGTTGTGGGGGTTTTGTTTGTTTGTTTTTTGTTTTGTATGCGTGTGTTTGTGTCACCAAAATGCCGAGATACATCACCTGTTTTCGGGAGTCAAATCTTTATCCACATCGGTAATACAGTCCCGTACTAGAAAAAGACATGTTACCCCCAGAAGCATCAAAAACAGACTCCGGTTCCACTTGTCATTTAAGAACTACCTCCCCATGCCCGCCGCACTTCGGCAAAAGGAACAGGCTAACGTTTTACGAACAGAAGTGACCTAAAAATTAATGGTGCTACAAATGCTTGTGTGTGTCCCGTGTTTATACAGACCTTCTGCAAAAGCATGATGTATGCATATACGCTAAAGTGTGCGTAGATGTGCTTTTGCAAGAGTGTGTTGGTGCAGAAAAGGGTTTATTTTCCTGTTAATTTGAATTATTCAAATGTACCATAGAGAGCCTCACTAAATGAGGGTGAGGTTTGCCGGGACATAAAATTAATTCAGTATACAGTGAGTTAGGGGGACAAAAATGTCATTATATCCAAAACTTAGGAGAGAATCCTAGAAAAGGATGGCTATTTCAATGCCCAGCCGTACTTTTTATTCCTCTTTATTTAGATTTTTTTTTTATTTAAATGTTCACTTCTGGACACTACTGATGGATGGAGATATTTCAAGCTATTTTGAAAAGATACTGACCCCTGTTCTAAGGTCCCTACAGGGTTTTTTTGGTGGTTGTTGTTTTGTTTTGTTTTTTAAAAACCAAAACGGTACCTGTGCAAATTACTAACAAAAAAAAAAAAATCTTTTGCTAATATTTCCAAGAACAAGGGGATGGATAATTCTTTTGCTCAATGAATACTAACTAAATACCAAAGCATCTTCAGGAATAAAACAGAACAGATGATGGATTTCATTATATATTTCACATTTTTAAAATTATACCTTTTATATGTACTTGTCCTTAACCTTTAAAAGCAACTGCTGTAAATACAAGATCCGTACTTTCTCTAATAGATTTTACTAGGAGCTGGTGACAGAGAACTGATTTCTTTTCTATTAGGCTTTAGTACATCTTTGTTGAAGGCCTGCAGAATGACCAGGGATTAGATTTGCATCTCTTAGACTCCCTGTGTGGTCTTTGTAAGGAGCTTGTAACTGTTAAAAATGACTTGTTAGGAAGCGTGTGGGCTCTCATCTCTTTGCTTTTGACAGAATGATTGTGAAATTCAGATTGTTCTTATAGGCTTTAGCCTGCAGATTCCACCTGAACCTTAAGCAATTAGAGCCTAATCTCAGTGCAATCACATTTGAGTTAGGATTTGTCGTACTTTGTTTACTTCAATAAAACAGCTACAGAATATTTCGGAGCATTTTTAAGTGATATTCTCCAGGTAATAGCTAATTTTTTCAACCCCTGAATGTTATCCTTACCGCCAAACTCGGTGGTTTGGAGTGCAAAGCACTCTTAGGGTTTCCTGGGCGAAAATGAATAGGAAACCGCAGGAAAGAAAAAACAAGCTGAAATTCCTTGCGATGCAGAGGGCAGAAGATGCCTGCTGCATCCCTTTTTCCTCGGAGTCTGCGGGAGCAGTGGCGTCCCCCTGGGCCGGACTCCTTTGCCTATGAGAGGGCAAGCCTCGGGGCGAGAAGGGAGTGATTTAGCCCCGGGATCGGGCCCGGGTCTCGTTGGTATTAGAGCGGTCGCGGCGGTGGTTGTCGGCGTTTGCGGGAATCTGGGATGGTTTGTTCCCGAGACGAGTCTCCCGCTGCCCGCCCCCGCCCCGCCGTGGTGGCACGATGGCACGGACACCATCGGGAAGCCTAAGCACGTTCCCCCTGCAACGCGGCTTCCCAAAACCACCCCAGCAAAGCGACACCTAACCACGTCACCTGCCTGCCGCTGTCCGAGACTTTTACAGCCGGGGCATAAAATGGTGAAAGGGGAAAAAGGGGAAAAAGAACTCGGAGGAGTTCTTTTCTCGCTCGGATGCCAAATTTCTATTTGTGCTCAGGTTTTTCATATGGGCAGCATAAGAAGGATGCTTTTACTACTGACATTCACATAATTACGGTTTTCAAGTGCCATCCTCTCTCATCAAAACTATTTTCTTTAAACTGAAACGCTTCCTTCCCCCTCCCTCCCCCCCCTCAGTCATTAGGACTTCTCAGAAAGTCTTTATCAAGTCTCTATGTATCAAACTCAAACTTTTCAAAAGGCTTTGAAATGTGGGGTCATTCCGTTTAAAATTCTGGGACAATTTTTTCTTCCCATGTGAGAGAAATATTTGCCACTGATATCCTATGTTATGACAGTCTGGGCCCGATCCTCTTCTCGCTGAAGTTATGAGGCAAGACTTCCTCCAGCTCTCAGTAGAATAGGATCAAGCCCTTCCATGCTAATGGAGGTTTAATAGCATCAGCACATGCCCAATAGCAACCATTATAACCTTGACCCGGTCAGGTGCAATGATATTACTCCTCCTAAATTTATCCTGCATTTCCTTGGTGACAGCAAACGGCTCTCTATCACCTCTTATAACCTACAATAACCCACAGGCAGTGATACCAATAACCCACTGCTCTTTTGTCATTCTTTTCCCTCAGAAATCTAATAAGTAGTAACAGTAAAAAACAATCACACTGCCTGCGTGTTTTAGCTCCATCAGCCTATATTGCTCAGAACGTTTCAGCCCGACGGTGAAGTAAAATGTCATATTTTCAAAAATGAGCGAGTTACTCTTTGAGCAGCCTCCGTCTAATGCTGTGTGGAACAGAGCACTGTAGTGGAACATCAAGAGTTCCCGTGTGAACCCTGCTCCACGACTGTGCTGCTAGGCTTGCTTCATTTGACCTGAAAATTTCTTTACAGGGAGTGGCAGGGTAGTCTGGGATTATCACTTTAAAAACTTTGATTCAGGGATGTTAGAAGGATACCAGCCCGACTTTTCTTACAGGATTATTTTTAAACCTCGGATTTTCAGTCCTTCCTTAGACCTCTCATGTTTTTCAGATTGTCTTTTCCTTTCACTACAATAAACACACTTATAATTTCCTCTTACAAAACTCGATGTTTACTTGAAAGGATAAGTCTATATTTCTGCAAAATAAAATGCTCTTCAGACCTTTCACACAATGTGGAAATGCATTCACTAAATAATCGTTTCTCTAAGAAAATAGAATAGTAACATGCAACAATACTCTCTACAGATTGTAGGATGCTCCAAATCAACCGATTTTAATGTTAAGAAAATTATTCTTATTCAAATGGTGTCATGCAGGCAAAAATGTTCTCTTCCTGCAGTCTGAAACAATGGCTAATTCCTGCCTTAAAAGACTGTTAATACAGATGAAAGCAACCCAGTCCACAACTTAAGCTGGTTTAAATTAGGCTGGAAGAGGGCTGAATGAATTGAAATGACAAGATTTTGGGGGGTATCAGTTCAAGAGTGACCCAGTATCTCTGCTACCCCTCCTCTTTTCCCTGCTTGCAGTGCCTGTGATTGTGTGTACGTGGGATATTCACAAACAACAGAAGGCAGAAAGATCTGGACTTATGGCAAAGTTAATAACAGCAAAGGTTCTACTTTGACAAAAGAAACTGACAGTTTTGGTACTATTCTTGCTTGAGACAAAACCAAAGACTAGAGAAGCATTAAAGGAGAGACTAAAGCTAGGAGGTAGAGCTGATACTTTTCTCAACATATTGGTAAATCCATGCATGTACTGAAAAATGCTTATAAGAAAGGAAGAAACAGAGACAAGCATTTTCTTCTAGCATTATCTCACACAAGATTAGCATAATGAGAGAGACTGCTCTAAGAATGGAGAGTAAGCATGAAGAAGCAAGCCAGAGCAATGCTAACATGTGTAAAGTTCTGCAAAAAACTAGCAGATAATAAAGATGCCAGTTTTTATTAGAAGCAGGAGGCAGCTGATCAGACTGTATGCAAGTGAGCTCAGTTCAGTCTTTTCGGATGATTTTGGCAGTCCACTATCATTGAGGAAGAACGGATTTTCTGACACAGTAAAGCAGAGAAGTTAGGTGCTGAAATTGAGGAGGGAGTAAATTACTTACCATGAGTGATAAGTCTCTGAATTATGCTAATAGGGATACCAGCAGGCTCTTTTGATATGGAAAGTGAAATATGACCTGCAACCAACAGCTTCCTACATTGCAGAGAAAGTCTTTCCAACTAGAGAAAGGGTGGATCCGGTGTTAACAAAAACAGATCTGTAGAGAAGTTCAGGATAGGCCTTCAAAACATGCAGAATTGGCCTTGCTTTTCTTGTTCTGAAATTAATGGAAAAGCTTTCTTGGCTTCTAAGAAGTAAATATATCATTATTCTAGTAAGAATTTTTGGGAAGTTTGGAGGTGAGAACAGATATGACTGCTGCAGAAGCCAGTAAGGGCTAGTCAAAACCCCTCAACAAAGCTGCACACAGAACAGGTTTTTGTGGTTTGGTTTGGTTTGGGTTTTTTGTACTTTGTATTATTCTGAAGTCCGGTATATTTTAGTAAAGAAGCCAAATTATGAGGGGTGCTGATTTTCTTGATAGGGCTATTGTCACTTGGACAGATCTATTCTAGAGTAAAACCCGATACATCTAGTGCTGGTTTACAGATTCAATGCACTGGAACTTCTTAGGTAACAGTGAGTGATCTGTCTGTAGAAAGGAAAACCTCACTGACAAAAGCATTTCAGTATTTTTTCCAGTTTGACTTATCTAACAATTTGTCTTATCTAATTTAGTTAAGTCAAACCTAGATCTCAAGACTGCTTCATAAGATATAAGCTGCAGAGCAATCATGTCCTCTAGCAGTAGAAATAATGGAAACATATTATTTGTAATCCTTGACTTTTCAATATGCAATCTGTGTAATCTTTATTATTGATTGTTTTAAGCTAATATGCCCAGAGCAATGAAATTAGTCTATTTTTCCACATTTTTTTAATAGAAAAAAATATGTGTTGATCACAACCTGAATTTTGTCAAGTAGTGTGAAAGGTAGGTGCCTCTGAAGCAGACAGCAGGTTTCAAAAATGTCTTTGCAGTGACATTCCTTCTGAGTGCCTTGTCTTACCCAGGCAAGCCCATTTCAAAACAGTCAAGAAAATGAGTGAATGATTCAGAGTCTGCTTGGCAAAAAAGAACTTGGACTGTAATGAGCACTGGTCCCAAAGTTTGGAGGAATAATGAAAGTAAGATGGTGTATTCTGGAAGTTCTATGCTAAACTTCTTCATTGACTGAAGTGAAGAAAACTTCTGCCACTCATTTCCAGTAATCTACTGCACCAATAAAACTCAGGTTCTAATGAACGGGTAAGGCTCATGGAGATGTATGAGGCTATTACAGCTTAGACAAAAATCCTGGTACTACAGCAGGTACAGGAAAGAAGTGGGGATGGTGTGAGTATTCAAAAGTTCACAGTCACTAGAACATTATTCCTAGAGAAACGGTTAGGTTTAGAGAAAAGATTATATAAAAAATGCAAAGTCAAATCAGACCAGTAGCTCATATAACTCAGTACTCTTTCCTCTGACAACAGTACTATATAATGCCTCTAAAACAAGATGCTCAAAGTGGCTAAGTACAAAATAATTGGCTCTAAAGTGTCTTATATGAATCACGTCTGGAAGCTTTCTAAACTTCATTAATTCTTGGACTTTCCCAGGTGTATCTCAGTGTATCAGGTGTATCAACAAATGACACCACTGAACCATGACATGATTGACATTTGGCTGTTCAAGGTTCCTCTTTTCCTGAGCTCTTAAAGAGGCGGGCTCCATAAAGCAACTTCCTTTGTGGTGTTATAATAAAGTTAGGGTTGCCCTTTCTCACAGTACTTTGTATCTTGGAATCAGTTCCATGATGATGTTCCCATGCAGTGTCTAATGCAACCCTTTTTTCAGAAGCTACAGAGAGTGGAGCATGCTGAAGAAACTGTGTTTTTTCCTGTTGACTCAGTAAGGAAAGTGGTAAGATCCAAAGGTCTGCTCCTATTTCTAATGTCCTCTTCGGTGTTATTATCTCAGTTTAGAGCATGAGCTATATACATTACTATTTTGACCAGTACAAATGTTATCCTGAATAGTTAATACATCCCCTGAAAAAAAGAACCACGGGTTTTTATGAGTCTTTTCCTAATGTTAGGAATCAACTTCCACTTGTTTAATTCACATAGCAACTGAAAATAAAAATCTGTGCCACAATCCAAACACTTTTCTCTTCCTATATGATGCTCTTAGAAATGTATTGGGTTTTTTAATTAATTTCAAATACAAATAGTATCTTTCATTTTGTTTGTACCCCAATTCAGAAGTGGCATTTTAGTTCTATTTATTTATGGAATATGAGAGGTTTTTTCAGTATGAAATCAATGAAGTGTTTTTTTTTTCCAGGGTTGAGATGACACAGTCACAGTCTACATGTAACTAAGAAAAGATTTCCTATACTAGATGTCTTTTTAATTTAGTAGAAAAAAGCATGACACCTTACAGCTGAAAGCTTAGACTAGGCAAAGTCCTGCTGAAATAAGGTGCAAATCTTTAGTAGTGAAGGCGTAAGAGTGATAGATCCTCTACCACTTTAACTCAAAGGTGTATGTCTTTCTGCAGCACAGACAGAATCCTGATGTAGAAATTACTGGGTGACATGTGGTCACCTGCTGTGTGCAGGCAGTAAGACAAAAGGTACACTGGCTGTTTCTGGTCTCAGTTTTGGTAACCCTGAGGAACTCCATACCAATTAGGCCTATATGTCCTTGAAATGACTCAATACTCTCTTGTTCAGAGAGGGTATTACTGGAGATGAAGAACACTGACCACTCAATTACAAAGGTAACACTGATAACCTGACATCTACATTTATGCTATATCCAACTTGAATTCCATATACAGAGAAGTTTGCAAAGCTTTTACCCTCAGAAAACTCTGGAATAGGAAATAGAAATAAATGTTTCAGTTGGAGAAAAATACTTCTGTTTCTATGTTAATTCTCAGTATACATGGGGATATATATACTGTTTCTCTGTACTTATTTTGTCATCCATCACGTATGTAGGATCAATAAGCCAGTGAACCAATTCCCTTCTCAGAGAGTGGCATCACTTTCTCGTGTCAACTATTGACAAGTCCATAATTACTTCATAGCATGTGAAATCCTGGGGTTGTTCCAGTCCCAGGAACCCAACATGGGTTTCTCAACAAAACAAGCCAAACCTACCATCACATAGGTATGTGAAGGTACTGAAATCTTAGTTTCCACTAAAAAGTCCACACTAAAACCTCCACAAATCCACAGTGCCTAGTATGATCAGCTCTTACAAGGCTCCAGTACTCAGTCCTGAGACAAGTTCCCTGATGGTCTTGGTCTGTCTGGAGAAACCAGACACATGATGGAAACACAAGGAAACCCATCTTTCATAGTCTCTATCCAAGCTACAGTTAGTTTGGGCTCTTTGGGCATGTGACCCAAGAGGAAGAGGCCTCCAGAGGTCTTTCACCACCTATCACTACAATTAATACTTCTCTTGCTCACTGCCATAGCCCTACTTTTCTGCTCCCTATATGTCTTCTGTTTCCAATCTAAGCATTTCTGTAGAGAAAGAGGGAGTGAGAGGGCATAGGAGTCAACTCTGCTGCCAGTTCATGCTGGTCTATCAGGAGCTAACACGGATTGAAGAATCTGCTTTGACAGGTTGCTGCGATTAGCCTTTAACAGCACCAGTAAAAGGGGTTCTTCAAACCCAACATAGTCAAGGAAAGGAGAAATCTCAATTAATTGGAAACATGGTTTTCACTTCAGCCTTTTATGCTAAGAATCAGACTACCTTTTCAATTCTAGCTTCACATTCAGAACGATATAATTAAACTAAAATTTGAAGGTTGTTTTTGGATCTCTTTGCTCCACCACAATACTTCCATTAAGGGGACTTCTAGAAAGGCGCAGCGTGGTACTTTCTAATGGAAAAATTATGACCTGCCTTCAACATGCAGAACTATTAGATCAATGTTAATTAAAAAAACCCCATGGTTTGGAGAATTGAGATGCTAAGATATGGCTTATGTAATATATCTGAATGACCCAGATGATATATTCAGACTGCACAGGAGTCAGTCACATTTTTCAAATGCTTCCAACTCTCAGAGTTAACCAAGTATGAATATAACAATGAAGCCTCAGTTAATGCCTTCAGAAAACATTTCAATTTTAGCTATTTTGTTTTCAAAACCTTAGTGGATAATGAGAGGAAGGAGGTAGAGGGAGAAAAAAAATGCAGGTGTTAGTAATGGGAACTCAAATGGCTGCACAGAAAGAGGAAGATTAAAAAAAACCCCAAAGAAAACCATAAAGCCAGAGGAAATATAGAGGAAACAGGAGAATATGGAAGAATTGGAATAGATGGTAGTTGTACTGAAGGGAGAATTCTTCTTTTTGAATACATAACACCGTAGAAAGGCATTTAATGTAAATAGGTGATTGAATACTGATTTATCACAAGCAGTATCTATTTTCTTCTTAACCCCTGTGGAAACTTCCTATAAGGTGAGATTTCACTGTGTATTTTTCTGCAGACCAAAAATGACTGAAAAACTGTGCTCAGAAGCATCATAGATGTCTGCTTTCTCCACTGTAACACATAGGGCCTTTGATGTTTCTTACTTTCTGGTGCAACCGTGATGATGATGTATACTTAAAGTGGAGCTTAATCATCTCACTGCAGTGCCTAAACACCAGAAATAGCCCCAGCTTCAACCAGAGAAAAAGAATTTTACCCTGGTGAGAAAACTAGGTTAGAGAGAGCTGAAGAAACAGGCTCAAGGATCTTCTGGAAGTCTGTAGCATCATGGGGAACAAGAAAACAGCCTGCCAAACTGTGCAGCTAACATCTCAGTCACAAGTCTCTCCTTCCTCTCTTTGCTCTCAAATCCCTAGAAGCAGCAGGAGCAGTGTAACAGAAACAAAAGATGTAGTATGCTCTCACTGACCCCGAGCCTGAAGAGGCCTCTCAGCTCCAATTCCACTTTATAGAAGTGTGATTTCATAGGGGTCCAAGAATATGTCATGGTTGTCTGAGGGGCATAACAGCAGATGGAGAGAAAGCAGCTAGGTTCTACCTACTGTCAGCATAAAATACATACAGTGTTTCAGTTGGGATTGATTTCTTCCACAGTCCAACAGCTGACAGACTTCACTCTGGCATTTTCACTCTGGAGTTTGTTTTTGCATGTTTTAGCCAACTGTCTATTCCTACTGTCCCTGCAGCCCTCCTAAGCATCATGAGATAACGATGCAGAGGGACAGTTAGAGTGGTGAGCACAGGTATGGCCTCAAAGGACACAGATTCCAAGTGGGATAGAGCTCCCATTGCAGACTGGGAACAGGCTTCTATGTGATGCAGAGTTGAACAGTTACTGAATTTAAAGTTTTCAGATAACTAGTTTTAGACCTTTCAATTTTAGATTAATGTCTTGTTCTGACTCTGCTTCTTAGAGTCAGTATGGGCAGTAATGAAGAAACTTTATAGGAAAAATAAAACAGCACTTTTGAAACAAGGATATAAGATTTGAAAAGTGTCATGAAGAGGTGATGTGTAAATCAGCAGCTTGTCAGATGAAAATTATAGAGATTTTTTTTGTATGTGTGACCAATGAGAATTATGAGATGTTTTAAATCAAATTATTTAGAAGTGGTGATTTGTTTTAATATTAAATAAAATTCATCGCACTGAATATCTCTAGATATTAAAATTAGTAGCACCAACTGAAGTCAGATTATGAATTCTTACTCATTCCACACATCTTCAATATTTAAACAATTTGATTTGCAAAATAAGAAAATGCTTGCTTCTACAGCACTCATAGCTTTTTAGTATTCCAGCATTCTAACTTCCTGAACGTATGTATTTCCACAGATATATCAAGGCAAATGTAGGATGTACAGGATAACAGCATTTACTTCTGATTCAAGGTTAGCTTGCATGTGAGAGAAGAGGGGGAAATAAATCACTGATTTTCTTTCAGTTTTCTCAGTGGCTAGACTTGTTTTTCTTTGTATACATATCTTAAAAAATGTAGCTCTAATTTGGAAATGCAATCACAAAGCAATATGTTTCACATGAACACTGTACTTAGAGAAGGGCACAAGTTTATCAAATTATACTTTAGTTGAAAACATAAAAAGCAACATGCCAGTGGACATATTTCTAGTGTATCTGCTAAGAACTTTTAATGAAAAAGAGGGTTAAAATTGAAAGGATATTGAATTTATCTAGTTTTAAGCAAAAATCTATTGAACAGCAAAATAAAAGGTATTGTACTCTGTGTTCCTGCTTAAAACCGAGAATAACACTGGAGCATCGCCGTTAATTAGCTCCAGTCAACATGAGATGCTTTACAACATTTTTCACATCAGTGCTTCATCTGGGCTTTAGAACAAACATTTCCCACAACCAACATCAAGAAAATAAATAGAAAATATATAGCTTAGTCATTCAAATTATGGAGATATTTCAGACAGTCTTTCCTGTACCAGAGAAGATATTTTAAATAATTTCCATAAAAACAGAGATTAAACCACTGAACAGTGTGGTTTGTAATTCTATTTGCTTAGCATTTGGTGTGTGTGTGTATTAATATCTGTTCTTAATCATCTAATCATACCTATTGCTTTTTAAAAGATCTTTTAGCCTTTCTGTATTTATTGTAATTTTTGTGTACTTTAGTTATCTGTTATGCGAGAACTGTCTGTAAAGGCATCATATAAAAATCTCCATTTAATGCATTAAAAATAATGAAGTGCTACATTATAATAATTATTTCCATATTAACTGAATGCACAGCTGAGTTACCTGTACTAAACATCTACACTTTGCTTAATGCCCTTAAATAGCATCTGATTCTTTCTTCCTACTGCAACTATTCAACTAATATTCTGACCCAGAGGAAGCTGCAGAGTTTACTTGTATAAGGCCAGTGACTTCCCAAGGAGAAGCACCCTATTTAATGTGTTATATTTATTTAATTTCATTTCAATTGTGCAACGTATGTATTTAAAAGGCTCAGACTCTTTGCATCATGCATTTCAAAAAGGCACTAAACAGCTTCCCATTTTACCTAACAGCTGAGGTGAACTGTCTAAAATGCTTTCTTTCCAAAAAAGTGACTGTAACTTCACTTTCATGAAGAATGCCAAAGCTTTCTGAATTACCATGGATTACCATCAGTTAAACATCAGGGTATAGTATTTGCTTTAAAATGTCTTATTTTAAAATTTGAGATTTATTATTCACTGTGTACATATTTATAAATATGTACTATTGCTGAGGTCAGATGTAATTCTTCTAAACTCAGAATCATGTTTTTAAACAAGGATACATATTAAAGAATGCAAAAGACAAAAAATATTTTGTCTAAAAAGCCATATTAAGCAGAACAGCTATTTTTGTGAACTTTCTGAATCCTAAAAAGGTATTCCTCCAACATTATTTATTTGTTCACTGTTGCTCTTCATGTTGTAACAACAAATAAGTAGTACTAAGACATTTTCTACCCTTCAGTTGCAAATGTATCCAACTGAAAAGGGGCCACCTTTATTACAAAAGTGAATGGGGTTTGGTGATGGGATTAATTAGGAAGAGGGAATGTAAGGATTCACACTTTAAAAGGCAACTACCTTGTATCATTAGTTTGCTTGCTTTTGGAAAAAAAAAAAAAGAAACAAACAAACAGTAAAGCCCAATCCCAAACTTCTTCCAATAAAGACTGAAAGCAGAAGTACATGCATTTTCAAACACTGTTCTTTAGCCTCTCTGAACTTTCATTTGTATTTAATAAACTACTACTGCAATAGAGCAAATGCCTTCAAATTATTTAATGCTCCTATTACAGGAGATATTCAAAACTGACCAGCTGGACAATTGTGCCTTTCATGTTTCAATTAAACATTTGTGAATGAGATACTGTTTGCCTGCAAAGACCTCAACATTCTTAACACTGAGGGCAATTTTATGATCAGTGGCTAATGAAAAATTACATTGCTGACCCCATTTTTAGTAAATACAATGTCAGTGCCACAATGCTAACTTTGAATATTAAAGTGGTCACAGAATTGTCTCTGAACTCATTGTTTCTTAAAGCAAACACACGTCAGGGAAGGGTCAAATGACTTAGGTAAAAATATTTTAATCCTTTTGATAGACAAAGCTGTAAAGGGAATTATGTGACGTTATGGAAAGTTGGTATTAGACTTTGGCTCGAGAGGATATAGTCTATGAGCAGTTTTTAACAGAAAATTCAATCATATGATTTGTCATAATTTGCAACAGCAAAATTGTCTTCAGCTAATATGGAGAGAATCTGGTGCAGTGTGTACAACTGAAAAGGAAAACATTTGAAGAATAAAAAAAAAATCATAAGCACAGTGCACTCTATCAAACACTTCTAACTAGAAAATACTGGTACTTAATTCTGGTCTTCTTCATGCTCCTTGGCTGAGGATCAAAAATCTTATTTGGACAAAACTCTCACAGCTGTTTTTCTCTAGATTTTTGCCTAAGCAGAAGTGACAAGAATTTGCTGTTTTGTACACCAGCCTGGTTTTCTGCACTCTCGTACAAATTTTAAGCCACTGGCTTCAGCTGAATTATTTTTGGTACACACCATTGAGGGAGAAAGAGCTGATCCCTTGGATTATACATTTTATTTACATAATGTAAATGTAACTCTAAATCTCTTCAAGAAATTACAGCTAATAAAGCCTAGGAAATTTACTGATGGATTGGGGAACTCATTCTGCCCTCATTTTCTCTTTTGTGTGTTACTTATTGTAATAGAATTAATAAAAACAACAGTACTGAGAAAGGAAGTAGAAGAAAGAAAACTACTTGGTAGCTAAGCACATAGGCACAAAGGCACAGGCATGAAATATTCTATATGGAGTACTACCAGTCAGATTGAAATGAATGAGCCATATGAAATCCTGCTTCAACTTTTATATTAGTATAAAGGAAATGGATTTCTAAAGTGCGTTGCATACAATTATGAGAAACATTGAAGCAACATATATTTTAGTGTTACAAGTAAACAAACAATGAAAGAATGAATGAATATTACATGATAATCTATTTAGAAAATCTATCTAACCAGGCAAAACCTCTTTTGGGCAAGATTTCCATAAATATGGTATTCAGCTGTAAGAACTGCATGACTTGGATACAACAGCTGTGCCTGCAATTCTTTAATTAAAAAGACAAATTAATATCCTTAATATCTTTAACTTTTATCTTTCTTAAATAAAACAACTCTTTTGCCATAATAAACTATTCTCTTCCTGGGAGAAATATCTATTTAGGATTGTGTTCATTTAACTTTTAAGAAATCTTAAAAAGATTTCTCATGCAACTACATGAACAGATGCCTAAATAGGATGGGGAACCAAAGAGAAAGTGCTGATGAAACACAGAGCTCATCCATCATATTTGTATTTATTAAAAAAAAAACATAAGGTATGGAAAGATGCTCCAAACACTTTTATTTGGGCAACCAGTTCAATGGAACTACCTGCAACAGGAGGGCAGAATTTTGGTTAAATACGGGCTCAGCTGTACCTTTAAAAGAAGTACAGAAAGGGAGAAAACTCCAGAGGAATGTTTCCTCTGGGAAGAGAGTGGTTTATTGCCAAAGCAGAAATGTAAAAAATTGAATCTGAAATACACAGTTCTTACAGAATCAGCTGAAGTCAAAGAAGTTCAGGCACATCGTGTAAACTTGCTTTTATGCTGTATTGGGTTGGGGAAGGGATGATATGTAGCTTTCTCTCAGACTTGACGGCAGGCAGAAAACATTCTAAAGGACCTTTTGATCTCTGGTGGTTGAGTATCCACCTTGGGCATTCTCCTTACATATGGATCTACTGAGACGTGCTGCTGCTGAATTCAACGGAATTGAGCCCTAACTGTGATTGGGATATGAGGACACATAATTAGCTGTGTTAGAAAATTGACCCTCAGTCTTTCATCAAGATGGAGTTTTACCCTGTAAAATATGAACTAGTAAAGACAATAAAATCAGGAAAATAAAATAATCAAATGATTCTCCTCTGTTGTTATTTTCACACTGGAATGAGACAATGGTAGGGAAACTCACTTTAGGTGATATCACTTAATTAGGAAAAGCATCCTAATCAGATCCCCCTCCAATTGCAATAACTGTAGGGAGTCAAGTACATTTCTCTATCAAAGTAGGAAGCTGCAGTGAAGTATAGATATTGATAATTTAAACTGTGATACAAGAGCAATAGAAGAGAAGGCACAAACAATACTAAGAAAGCAAAGTCCTATTTTCTATATACCCAATTTCAGGACTGCTTCTAAAGGGTATATACTACAGCTATTATGACATTCCTGCACCTCCACTCACTAAAATAATGTCAGGATAAGTACTTTCATAACCAGTACTCAATAGCTAACAAGTGTCATGGCACATAGACTACTCCCATTGGTGACTCAGTATGACTGAGACCATCCCAGTACTTGCATTTTCCTGATATGTCTGTCCATCTTACTTGGTATTGCACATTACCTATGGGAAACCTGGAGCAGGATATAGCCACAGAGGATCTCTTGCTGGAAGGTTCATGTGATTAGCAGCTATATTGCCTGGTACTTTTGGAAGCACAGTAACCCTACATCCTCTAATTCAATGCAGTCCTTTTTGGTAACAGTGAATTAATGGTACAGTTAAGTCTTCTATATTTATAAGCACACTTACAGTTTCCCTCTCTACATTTATCTCCAGTACTATGAGTCCCTACTAATGATAGCATTTCACACCATTCAGTTTTTTGCATAGGAAGAGTAGCTTTGGCTTACAGGGCCTGATACCCTGCCTTCTGCACCACACTAATGCAAAGACCAAGAACTTCAGAAATCCCCTTCAATTTCAGAGTAAATCTTAGGGTTTATTTCAGTGAAATAGGTTTTCAGTAAGGGATCTCCTCCCTAACTACAAGTAGCCATGCATAATAAAAGCCATATAGAAGGGGAAGAGAAATAAACGATAAGAAAAAGGGGGGTACTACGAGTAGAGAGAGTGTTGCTGATACTCAAGCTCTTCAAAGTTAGAGCTGATTATGGAGAGTTTTAGAAAGATCTCATAACATTTAGTAAGTGGCCAATAAAATGACTGATGAACCTAATGTCGATGTATGCAAAATAAAAAACCTGAAGAAAAACAATCCCTTTACACAGAGATCTACATACACAAAGATGGACTCTACATTAACCAGCAGTGTGGGAAGGAGCTCTTGGCAGTCTTTTTTATAGAGTCCTTTAAAATATCAGCTAAATGGTCAGTAATGACATATTTAGTACATGACATGTTACAAATCAGTGGGGGAGATAGAGAAGAAAACAGAAAGTATCTCCATGTCAGTGAATGAATCCAGACTGCAGCCACAAATTAGATAATAGCACTACAGTGAATCTACCATAAAGGAATATAAGAAGGTTACAATGGATTCAGAAGGAAAAAAAAAGGAAAAGAAAAAAAAGTCAGAATTATCAGAAGGATAACACAGTTTCTTACCAAGTCTTAGTTAATACATTAAGACTCTTCAGCTGGGAAACCAAGACCTGTAAAGAATGACATGAAGAAGGTGAATAAGGAAGAACTATAGGGCATCCAGTCAAAGGATGAAGTAGCAGGTTTAAAAGTAACAAAAAGAAATGCTGTATAATCTTTTGTGAAATTCATTGATGCAGGACTTTATGGGGCCAGGAGTGCAAGGGGTTAAAACACCTTAGACAAATTTATGGAATGGAACTCTTCATGTGGTTACTAACCACAACATGACCTCAGTGCAACTTTCAGCTCAGGAAACCATTAAACCATTGATTGCTTAGATGTCTAAGGGACAACACCAGTACTGTGCTGTACTTCTCCTATCTATTAGATTCTGAGAGTTTGCTATTGAGCACTGTCAGACACTATATCATGGATTAGCTAGATTTGATCCAACACAGCCATTCTCTGCTTATGTTTACATGAGAATTTTCTGAAGAAATGAAAACTGTTATTTTCACATAGGCACATGGTTCCAGGACACGGAAATTCTGAATAAATATTAAGAGTTTCCTCATAAAATCACAAGATGTGAAAATATCTATATGACAACCTGGAGAATCTGTATATAATGGAAAAAATCTAATTTATTTTATTAGAACCACTATGCCATTGTTTTATCTTAAAAGCTTCAGAATTGGTTATTTTTCATCATGGCTCTACCATGTATCCACCTAATGACAAACAATCAAAATTAATTTTCAAGCAATGGAATTGTCGAAACCACTTATTTCCAGCCTTTCTGAAGGATTTGGAAAGACAACAGGACCTAACAGGACTGCTTTGAAACCACACAATTTGAAAGACTGCAGGGTCACTCAAAGGTAACTTGCAGACAGACAAAGGATGCTGGGGCAGAGCAGATGAGCATACTTCCAAAGCAGAATGGTTCTGTCTAACTGCAAGATCAGCTGCAGGACAAAGAAAATGGATATAGAGATGGAAAATTCTACAATTCAGGAAAAAGCTTGTGAGGGCAGGATAGGAAACGCAAAGATTTCTGCAGAGGTACTCTCATCTGAATGTGGAGGACACACAAGACCAAGAAGGTGAAGCAACACCTGTAAAGGTTTGTTATTTTTGTCTACAGCTATATGCAGGTATAGAGTGGTTGATTTTGAAATCTTCACAAACTGTGTTGTCTTACTGCTACATATGCCCAAGAAGTGATAAACTGGAGCCTGGAAAGTTGGAGCTTGAGGTGCTCACTTTAATGAGAAGCCTGGTAAGCTAAAGCTGCTCTTTCAGGCTTATGGCAGGTGGCTAGCAAGAACCCATTTTTGTAAAGGGATTAAAGATGAAAAGCAGATGCCTAGGATACATGTCAGAGATGTCAAGGAAAGAAGCAATGCTGCAGATTATTCAGACTGAGGGAAGCTTAAGAGCAAACTGATCCAAAAGGCTAGGACCAAATCACGGAGTGTGTAGCAGGATGAGCTTTAGTAGGACTAAGTGACAGAGTCAGTGAAATAAAGATTTGAACAGAGGAGAGCAGAAAGCTTGGAGGACTGGAATTTGACTGCTTGTTTGTATGCAGCCTGACGCGCTGCAGTGCTAATCTCCTCTATCCTAGAGATGGAAGGAGAAAATGCATGCCTCTACTTGACTGTTCATTGATTCGGTGATCAAGTTGGGTGTGCATGGCCAAGAGATAGAGCACCCTTCCTTCTGGCTTCCAATAGGCATGGAGTGACTGCTGCAAAGTGTTCACTTTGCTCATGCTCCCTGTACATCTGCACTTTCAAGTTAATGCAGGAAAACACTCCATTTGCAGACCCTCTGCTCTACAATGAATTTTACCTTGGGCTAAACAAATGTGTTTTTATTGCTCTAACATTTAAAGTCATGTTCTGCAAACATGCATACTACCTATGCATTTTACTCATAGCATGTACTGAATAACTGATGCTTTGAGGGAAAGATTTAAAACTCAATCCAAATCTGGTACTCAGAATGATTGAAGGTTCTTTTTGTCAATTTTTCTAACCTGAAGCATCTTCTGAATTAGCAGATATTCTAAAACACCTTTGAAGCTTCATTTCTAAACAGACCATCATTTCTACATGTTCATATACAGGGGCAACTTACTCTAGTCTTCTGTATATTCTAGGTAAACACAAACATGTAATGTACATGTGGTAGCAGTGGTGGTCTAGGGGTGTAAGCAAGAGCTGACAAGCCTGGGAGAAGCAGAGACCTTACAAACACAAAGCCTTGAATTGTTTGGGTTTTTCTAAATAGTGGGTTTAATCACAGATACTACTTCTGTAAATTTCACTTCACATATCACAGACCTGAACATTGTTACACTGGAAAGCATACTTTTAAAAAGTAACATTGCTTAGCTAAACACTTATGTATTTTCATGCTCTTTTTCGCTGCCAGAAAAAGATGAAATCATAAATAATATTTTAGATTTATGCTAATCTCAGTAAATATATTTACTTCATTTTATGAAGTTACTAGAAAGTCTTTATTTGATTTTATCTAATTATCACATAAATGTAGGAACCCTAAGTGGGCTGATGTCAGCAATCAGGACTGCTTGTTACACAACATCAGTAACAGGGGCTCAGGTATGAAACAACTGTAATTATAGGTATTTAGCCAAAATATATGTCAGTTCTAACTGATTAGCTGTGTAAATCTTTACAAGTAATTGAAATACTTTATAAATAAAAATTGCGAACTTAGGAACCAACAATATAGACATAATATAGAAGTTTGATTGTACAATGATACCTAATTCTCTGTCTTTTTCTTTACTTTCGCTGATTTTGCAAGCTTGTTCCTTCTTAGAATTCCCTTATTGGATATTTTTGTCCTCTTTTTTGTCTTTAGTTTGTTTGGGATTAACATAATGCCTAAAGAAAGATAAATCTACATAACATTCAGCATGCATTTATCTTGCATGCCCATTAAAACTTGATTATAACATGGTAGACAAAAAAATAGTGTCTCAAAAATATTTCATCATGGTTTCATCAATTAGCCAGTACTTTTCAATGGACTCATCAACACACGGATCATTCTGTCAAGTGTTGTGTCCCTAGGGCATTTATGCATTCAATGCTGTGCTATGGCTATTGCAACTGATATAGCTATCTTGTCATGGTGCAAAACAACTTTTACCAATATTTAGATGATGCTTTTTCTTAGGTCAACTGTTGCTTTTAAATCAGAGATACAAAAGTACAGACAAGGTACAATAAAATACAGGCTGTACCAGAGTGATATAGGTATAGTGATGTAGTATCAGATACTTATATTCCATCAAAACCAGACATACCTCATCAGCTATGAGGTTGTATTAACTGAGCTATAGAAAAAGGCATTTCTCTGGAAGGCACATGAAAAACATGTTTTAGTTAATGCCAGTTATGTCACATTTTTTAAACCCCACCGAATAATTGCATGTCTCTTAGGCCTTCCAACAAGAGTCCTGCCGCAGGTCCCTGCAAGTAGCTATTTTGTACCTTACATAAAAACCTCATATGTAAAGCCCAGTGTGCTGCACATTGGGTTACTCCTGCATGTGCAGCAGAGGTTTCCACTGTTTTGGCTGCTGAAACACGTAACTGCTGTGCACTTGCAGTAGTCTACCTAACATTACACTAAGAAGAATGAGTTAAATCAACTGCAGTCTGTGGCCATAATGAACATTACTAATTTGTATTTAATTTGTAATTAAGCAGAGTATCAAAATCACCATCATCACACACTGCTCCCCCTCATCATTTGCCCACAGAGGAAGGACATTCAGCCAGTCTGACTTGTAGGTTTGGTTCCTTATATTTGTTTATAGTTTGTTCAAAATATTTAATTTAGGGTCAAGACAGGTAGGTGTGCAGGTGCTGAAAATTTGCTGTCAGATAACATTGGCACAGCCAAAACTGAACCACAGACCATTCATGTGAAAGTATTAAGTTGCCTGACCTGAAATGAGCTGTCACAAATTTAAGTATGACAAAAAAGCATGACTCACTGCTATGTGCAGTTCCAAAAAGCCCTTACTAGAGGAAAACATGTGACTTTGTACTTGCTAAAGCAGGGCCACTAGAGTTTACAGCTGCTATCAGCCCTCAAAGCTCTTGCTCTTCAGAAACAACAGCGCTTTATGCATGAAGACTGTCTCGAGAGCAAGACAGAGGAGCTCTGATGGAACCATATTCCATTGAAATGTGCTATTTTATCAGTTCACTTCAGAGGAAAAATTCTGCTTTATCATTTACAGGTAACAGGAGCTGGGATTGCAGGGGGAGAGATACTGCTCCCCAGACTGTACATGCATCCAATAGCTCCCTGCCCCCAGCAGTACCCTCCCTCCTCATCATTTAGCTTTAGTTTCCTGCTGTTACTACTCCTCCTCCCTCATACCATGATCTTAGCACCACTTGCCAGGACAGTGCTAAAGACCTGATGCCAGGCTTTGAGGAAAAGGAGAAAAGAAGAAAATATGTGGATTGAGAAAAGCTGACAGAAGAGGCATCACAAGTGTTGCAACTCTGCATTGCCTTCCTTTACAGTAGGCTTTGTTGTTCCTCTTGAGGCTATGTGTTTTCACAGGGGCACAACCTGAGGTACCCATTCACCATCTTTTCAGGAAGCCACAGTGAAAATCTTCTCTCCTTCAGTTGTGTTGACACTGGACTTCACTCTTTCATTGCTGGCTGCAAAGGAGCCAGGAACAGGCTCTTGTGACCATGGGCTGAAGAGCAGGCAGGAGATAAGCTGCATGCCCCAGTGAAAACCACACTCCTGGTGTATAAAAGGGAGTTTAATTATGGAACACCTGAGTTTTCTCTCTCCTCTGTTTTTAAATTCCATCGAATAGGAAGAGATGAACCTTTTAGAAATATTCTGCTAAGTCTTAGAAATGGTCTGGTTAGTAAATCATGTAGCTACAGTAACAATGTGCCCTTCTCACAGGCCAAAGGTAGGCCCACTGCAGGACGGGCCCAGAGGATGCCCTCTCGGCACCTCCAGGCGCAGAGGAGTTATATGGGGCTGAACGAAGGGAAATTCATATGACTGCACACACCCTCCCAGCAGCTCAGTCCAAAAGTGAGTGTGTCCCAGGAACACAGAACTAGACATGCTATCTCCTCCAGCGCTCTCTCCTAGCCCTGGACAGTGACTTAAGGCCCCACAAAAGGCCTGCCTTGGCTGCACAAAGACTCACAAGGTGACAAGGGAATGCTGGAGGGGACACTCTTCTGGGCAGGACACTGGAAGTTTGGGGCTCTGTTAATCAGCTTAATCAACTCAAAGATGGTTTGTACCCCTACACGTGTCCCTCATCACACTCGAGGCTGCCCCAAAGGCAGTCACTCTTGTCTGAGGTAGTACATTGGTCACTGTGATGTGCTGCTCTGCCTGAGGCAGGGCAATGGTGCCTTAGAGGTATGTACCCTGCCTCAGACAGCAAAATGGCTCTTGTGTGGTACTGGCATGCCAATTGCAGCTGAGAGGCCCTAGGCCTGCCCAAGGCAAGTGAATGGCACCCATGTGGGGCAGTAAAATGGTGGCCGTGAGGTGTTGCTCTGACTCAGCCAACAGAATGGCGCCTGTCGGGCCCATGGCTGGCCGCGGCCGCGCTCAGGCGATAACGCTGTGCCCGCGGAGGAGCGCGCTCGGGGCAGGGCGGGGAGGCCCGGCGGCGACGGGAGAGCGCGGTAGTACCGCGGCTGGGGCACCGCACGGGGTTGCTTGGGTCCTTGTCTGTGCTTCCCGTTTCTTCACAGTTAAAAATAAAATAAAATAAAAATGTACTTTCGGCGAGCGCGGCCAGTGAATTACAGGCTACCCCGTCGGCTCGGCGTTCACACCCGGGCGCTGGGGCCGGGCGGGCGCGGCCACGAAGCGCTCGCCGAGCGCCGCGGGGGAACCCCCAGTGGACGGTGGGCGCGGGGCGGCGGCGGCAGCGGCGGGCGGCGCGGAGTGGGCCCGCCTCGGCTCCTCTGGAGCACTCGAAAGATACTTTAAAGGCGATGAAGAGACACTTCGCGGGGCTGATCCATTAACGTCGCTTTATTAGCAGCTTGACGCGAGAAATACAAAATTTTCGGGGCGATAAGTTTATGTTTGTTTGTTTTCAGCTCACAATGAACCCAAAGAAATTGCCGCTCTCGGGATTGCCAGGCGGGGGGGTGGGGGCGGGAGGCGCGGGGACGAGCCGAGCTGCTGGCGGTAATGGAGGGTTCTGTTTGTTTCCATGATTACAGCTATAAATAATAATAGTTTTTTTTAAAAAAATCCCGACTACTTCGGGTGCTCTCATTCTCCGTGACCCGGGGGTTTCCCTGGCGGCGCGCTACCTCCGGCCGCGCTCCCCTGCGTGCCGCCGCCGCGGTTGTGTTCCAGGAGGATCCGGCGCCGAAGGCCGGCACCGCATCCCGCGCCGCCCGCTCCCACCCGGGCCTGGGGACGGGGCTCCTCGCCCCCAAGGCGGGCGCACCTGGCGCTGCTCCTGCAGGCGGCCGCCGCCCTCCTCCTCCTCCCTAAACATACCGCTCTCCGGAGTTGCGGCTCTGTCCCTTTTTTAAGCCGTGTCCTACTTTGTATTGGCAGGTGAACAAGCCTGAAAATGGATATTACAGCTTTTTATGATATAATATCCCTCTAATTGGTGCTTCATAGGGCCGTGTCTGAATTCTTTTCAATTAAGCCCTAAACTACAGTAACTGTTTCTCTCCGTACACGCTGGAAAAGCCATTCACGAGAGAGGCGACTGGTACTGCACAATTTCAAAGTACCTTTAATGTGTCAGAAATGTTTTGTGAAGAAAGCAACACTGTAAATGCAATCACCTACATTGGTGTCCCCATTGTTAAGCGTGAGCCAAAGTATTGCTAATTGTCCTGCGTTTTAGCTGGGTTTTTAGAGCATTATGTAGTAAGTACACCGAAGGGTCAATTTGTGAAGTGAAATACTTAGCATGCAAAGCGTAATACAAGATGCTGTGTAATACTTGACCTCTCAGCATAATAAATGTAGCAGTGAAACGCTGTGCATTCAGGATTCGCTGAATAGAGCCTCCGCAGAGGAACAAAACCAGAAAATGTTCTCTTCATTCCTCTTTTTTTTTTTTTTTTCACTAAGCGAAAATTATTCTTTATAATGGCCATTGCAGCAATTAGCCAGCATTTGGGGAGAATAAATGTGCAGAAATAGCAATTTCTTATTTTAAATGAGATTTTTGTATGGAGCCTGCAAATTACTTGGAGGTATATGAATAATTGTTGCCTTAGTTTTATGCTACAGAATAGGGTGTATAGGGTGTGGGTGGGTATAAAGATTTCCTATTTGCAGTTAAATGTTTAGACATTTTATTATTTTAATTTCACTCTCAGTCTGTCTCGATTGACCCTGCTTTCCCCACTGATCATTTCATGTATGCCAGGAAGCAAGTACTCAGATGATGGAAGCTTTCCAATTAGAGCTTTATGGTTTGTGTGTGTGTGTGTGTTGGGGGGGTGGGGGTGTCGATCCTTTTTTTTTTTTGGTTGCTTTTTTTATGAATGTGACATGCAAGTGCAATCAGGTTTTACTCTGGAAGCTACTATGGTGTTTTGAATTTTGCCTGCTAAATGAAAACATTTTAAGAATGAGGCATATTTGATGGGCACTTCTCATTATCCTCTAGAATGGTAAAACTAATTGGAGCTTTATTTACTCATTTTAAAGGTTTTGTGCTCTGAAAAGAGAGATGCAAAATTCTTTCTCTTGGGCCTTCCAGATTCCTGCATTGAGTTTTAAGTGGATTGAAATTTTTGTGCTTCACTTGACGTGGGAGAAGTCTTGTGAATATGAAATTAAAACACTTTCAGAGAAAGCATGGGAAGTTCTGACAGCTAGAACCTATTAGGAACAGTTTGTTTCAGAAGAATTAATAAGCTTCATCGTGCATTTCACTAGAGCAGTGCTGGAAGTTTATAGTCTGAATATTGGAACTTCCAGTATAACTCTCTATACATTTGACCAACAAAAAAGCTTAGATAATTAATTTAGAATATGTGACTTCCGCTTACTTTATCAAATGCTTTCCTCTGCTATATCAGTTCTCTCTCTGCACTTTTATTTCCTTCTAGCCACCTATTCTTCCTTCTCTAAAGTGCAAGTTAGCAGGATTGCCACTGGAAAGTGTGAATTCTTGGGCAGTGAAATGACATAGTCTGAAGACAAGCACCGTCTTCTTACCTAGTTCACAAAACAGAATGGCCTTGGGATTCTTTCACAGAATTTTTCCCTGTGCTTATATTAATGGCAAATATTTTCTACAATTTTTATGTCTTAATAGAGTTTGGGGCTTTTTTTTTTTTTTGTAAGACATATAATTTCTTTTGAACAGGGAGTTAAAATTAAAAATGCAATCCTGGTATCTTGTTTAGGCCTGATCCTTGCAGTCAGTGTGTTTCAAAACTCCCTTCACTTCATTAAAGTGTCTTGTCTCCATGGATTTTTGGTTGCAGTCCTGAGCTCAATGCAGTCAGTTTGTATTTCATATATCTTCAGTAGGAATTACTATAAAATAAAATTTGCCAGTGACTATAAGAAACACATATCATATTCTATATAAAAGAGTCATTCCCTTTTTAATAACCTTTCTTTTTTCTTATCCTCTAGCATCTTTTTTAATGGATCTTTCTGATAGAAGGTGAACAAACAGCCCACAAATTGAGTAGAACAAATGTAAAAATTATCAATGAGCAAAACTATTGGTTTATATCTTCATCAGCTTCTAGAATTAATATTTTGAAAATCAAAAGTGTTGCTATTAATGCTGTATGCATTAAAACTCTTAACTTAATCATATTAGAAACAGATGCCATGAGTTTATGTGCTGGTAGAAGCATAGGTTCCACATCAGTGTTGGTAATTATGTATTACACTGCAGTATCATATTTGCCATGTAATTTTGGCAGCCTGACATGCTCTCTACCATGATATTTTCTCTGAAAGTTCAGATTGTCTTTGTACTTTTGAGTGAAGCTTATTTACCACAGATAATATCCATTCTAACTCAAACTTTGTACTCATTTGAGTACCAGCGTGTTCCCATTTGAGTCGGAGAGTGGTCACTCCTCTGAGTTTGCAGTTCTCATATCGCATGAAAGCTATAAAAAAAGTCTTTGGCTAGGTTCTCTGCTGAAATGTATTCTCTAAGCCAGTTACTTTGCACCAGCAAATTGTTTGTCTTGCAGAGATATATATTACTGAAAAATAAAAATTCTGTCTGTCTCAATGAAATCTATGGGACGAGCTTCTAGCTTTCAACCATCCCAGGATATTAGATGAAATCAAGAGAGTTATTTGCTATGTGAGCAATATGGCATTTACTTTTTTCAAGGTATACGTAATTAAATTCACAGTATAAAGAAAGCTTGTCTTAGCAGAAGATTGAGAAGACAGGAGACTCAGTAAATTATTCAAAATTCCCCAGCATGCCTAAAAGTTCCACAATTCAAAATGTAAATTCAAAAGATCAAACAATGATTATCACACACATCACAAACTCATGCAGCATACCTTCTGTATTTTACTTTTGTCTTTGCCAGTTGCTGGGGAGTGTGATGATGACTGGTTATACTAGAGCACTAATGGATTTCTGTTACATTTAAATGAAACAGTCAACTCATTTTCCATTGCCCAGTCATGACTAGAGTCTTCATAATAATAGTTTCAAGCAAAAAAATCTGACCCCTGGTAGTTCAACGCAGAATGTTCCAGGTAACATTTTCAACATGTATTGTAAAAGTTCTAGTATGAAGAAGAAATTTGTAATGGATTTTTGTTTCTGCCAACTTTGCAAAAAGCACAGTCAGTGGAGCAACAGAGAACATGTCACTTTTTCAGTGTCTTTGCTCTCTTGTGCTTCTTAGTACTTAACATGGTATATAAGGAAAAGTAGTAAAGGACTGTTAAAAGCACAGATTTTCAAATCTGTGTATCTAGGAAAGCTAAGGGCTTAGCCAAAGCAAGGCTAAGTCCTTAGCTAAAGCCCTGACAGTTACCAGTAGTATTGTTTAGCCGAAAAAACATAAGTGAAAAAAGTATATTTTTTTCTACCTCAGTTTGTCCTGTCTTAGCTACCTTTATGACAATATTACTTATACATTTCAGTCCTTCAATGGTTAATTCGCTTATTTAAATAGTTAAAGAATCCAAACTAAACAATAGCCAAAGTCCTTAAATTTGGTAGATGCTTCCAGATATGATGTCACCCAAAATAAAATTCTGTATCTTTACTGCTTCATAGGTAACACTGATAATCTTCAGAGATACAGCAGCATTAGACTTGATGCAGGGGCAACCAATAGCCTGACATGATATTTAGCAATGCATATACAAGGAAAAGGCAGGCACCGAATATATTATGTAGACCTGACTTTCAAAGTATACACACATTTCTCACCACTTGAGGAAAATTTAATTTATTGCCACATATATATTTAGATGTCTCATTTTAGGCAACTAGACATCTATTTGTATATGCTTACCCATTTCTAGAAAGAGGGAACCAAGTCCTCTTTTGAGGTCAGTTTGTTTGCTGGGGAAAAAACCCAAACCTCTTTAGCTGCGATAGGACTCATCTATCTATCTGGTAAATTAAATTCAGCCCCTTTGCGAGGATGATCAAGGATGAATGTGGTCAAGCACTGCCTGATAATATGAGATGTATGTTTACAAAATGACTTAGCAAACAGAAAGTTTTTCTTATGTTCCATCTAGTAATTTTTTTGCACATAGAAAAATGATTTGACTTTGTGTGCTCTACTTATTAGTGGCTCCTGTTTCTGTAAAATGAAGAGTTATGGCTGGTAGGCAAGATGGTGTTCTCTGGTTAACTTACTGCTAGATATTAATGAGGAATTTTAAATTTAGGGAGAGAAAGGCAGCTTTGTAATTGCTGTCCATAAGTGCCTCCCCACAGTGTTTTTGCAGACTCACCCTCATGTATAACTCTTCCCCACAAGTAGATGTCATGTACGTGGTCAATTAAGAGACTGAAACAAGTCTTCCATTCAAAAAAATAACCCATATGCTGTGACCCCCTAACTCTTTCACTTAAGCAGATCCATAGAGTAAAGAAGTGCAATTGATGGTGTACTTAACACATTCGATTCAAATTTGTCAGAAAAAAAGTGTCTAAACAGGTGGTGGAAAATTGCTTAGACAGAGCATTAACCCGGCCTTCAGAGAGAACCAAAGGATGTGTATTTTACAAGACAGGATGGAGGGTTGGGAAGATATCAGGATGAAACAAGTTATGGAAGATCCACCTGGCTTGTCTTGTGTCTTCTGCTGGTTGTTTTCCTACCTGCAATTTCTTCTAAACTTTTTTTTAACTGTCGAACTGTTAAATTGATCAATTTTGCACAAATTATGGAATACTCAATCAATGAAGGTCATTTTACCTCTTAGTCTTACTTTCTAATACTATATATTATATTTTCTTCAACATTTCTATGAACTCTAAACATAGGCCACCTGGTTCTATGATAAATATAATTAATTATACCAGAGGTCAAATTTTACTCCAATTTTGTGTTATCATTTCTGTATGAAACCAGCAGGAAATGATGGCTGAGAATGGAATTAGGTCCAAGACTGGATATGTCTGGTCAAAGGACAAAAATCCTCTAGATGTCAATGTATATAAGAAAAAAGAAGACAGCATATATATATATATGTAAGCAATCACATTAACTTTAAACTAATATTGTCAGTAAAATGAAAAAATGAGCAACAACTATAGAGCAGTAGAGAAGGCAATACACAAAATCCAAAACAGTAAATGAAATGGAAAAAAAGCCAAAGGCATTCAACAATTATGTTATAAAATGGCACAAGTTGAACAGTAGACAACTGAAAATTGGGGTAGTTTTATTTGCTGTGTCACAATAAGCATAAGATGTTGTCCCTTTCAGTCTTCTCATTTCTTTTTGTGGAGCAGCATGAAGACATTTATCTAGGCTTTTTCTGTGAATTTGCTGATGAATCTTAAAATGGCAAATGAATGAGATCTGACTTCAGGTGAGATCGAGTGAAACTATTGATTTACTATTAATTCAGTATAAACATATAAAGAAGGACAGGTTCATCCACTAGAATCTGTTTACTTTTGAATCTTGACAAACTACCCAAGACTATTGAGGTTCTCTTGAGATAAATGTAAGCAAGTTTCCTTTGGCTGCAGTATTAACTCTGAGTATTTCATTTAACTCCAAAATACTATTATGTTTCCCCATATGTAAGTACATGTATATAGATAGATGTATGTATGCATATGTGCATTTATACAAAACGTCTCAAATATATTTCTTCATGCAATGATAACTTTGAATCTCTGAAAAGGGCTGTATGTTACATAACATCTATTATATATAAATAGAAAAAAATAAAAAAAGATAATGGTTATATATGTAACACTACCTTTCAATATATTAATCCACATAATGGAATTCATCAATAGATTTGAAGAAAAACTGAAACTGGGATTTTGGTTATGTAATGTTTTTAACTTTTAAAAATAATCAATATAGTAATCTGTTAGACTTAAGTGGAACTTTGACCTAGTGCAATAGGATTCAAAGCTGTGTTTTACTTTTACACCTAGTAAACCCCCTGAACTTTAAAATAAGTGTTTTTACTATGAAGCAGTAAGCATTGCATGGGTTAATTATCTGTAGACTTTATTTTCCTCACATATTGCATTTGGAAAGCAAAAATTAAGGATCGAGAATTAATTAGCTATGTACAAACTATGAAAAATTGTTAAGGCAAGTGCTGTCTTGGTAATTCATTACTATATTTAGACGTTGTAATGATTAGATTTTAAAAGAAACAAGCTAATTAGAACATTTTTCCAAAGTCACACAGAGGTCAGAGATGACAGTGACCTTATGTAAAATGGAGACTAAATATCTGCTATTCTGCACATTGTATGGAACTGGTACAGTAAGGCTAAAGCCTTTTCCTGTTCAATGAGTTGGAATTAAACATGCTAATTTGAGATCTCCTTCAAGTATTTTATTTAACTACTTTGGCCTTTAATTCCTTTATGCTGCATCATTTAATGTAATGTTATTTATATATACGAAGCACGTTATACTTATTAACCAATGTGCAAAAATCTAAAGTACAGATTTTATGTAATGGGCTAATTACAGGACTTTAAAGCCACCTACTGAGTTTTGCTAAGCTTAACAACAGGTTCACTGAACTGGATAAATTTATTCAAACTTGTGGAAATGAACCCCATTCTATGTGCAACCGTACTGGGAAAACACACAAATTATACCTCAATACCAGTTTAATGGGTCAAACAGTGAACCTGAATACCAAAGTTATCTACATCTTGCAACAGCAGAGAAACTATAGGCCCTGCATGAGAAGAGGAAGTGCTCATTCATAGTTTCTTCCTCAAGTTTGTAAAGAACTCACACTCAAGTATATGGGATGATCCAGATTTTCAGTGTATGTTTTCAATGTATGGCTTAATTTTTCTTATGGTGGTCTTTGAAGTCACGATTTTAAAATGCAATATGTTTGTCATATGCAATCGTAGAAGAAATATAAAAGATATGATCCTTTACTATATCTTCTTATTACACCTACTGTATGTGCATTCTATTTATTTATTTATTTGAATATGCTTTTAAAACTGAGTTTACTCCAATCAGTCATTTCATATGCATCCATTACATCTGAATTTCGTCTAATTTGTGTGTTTGTAAATTGGGTCAAATTTAATCAAAAGTTCATTGACTGGATCTTTGTCAAAATGGAATATCAGGGTCATGGAAAAAAAATCTGTTATTCCCATATTCTAAGATAGCATTAAACTTCTGGCTTCATTATCTGAAGAGTCTAGAAGAGGCTTAGGTTTCCTACTTATGTTTAAAGTTTCACAGATATTCACAAGGCTTCTACTTTCCTTGGATATCCAGAGTTACTTCATTGTTTTCCATCAAGTTAGTCTAGATTTACTTCAGTGGAATTCAGCAAACCATGTCCCCTAGTACCCCGTTTTTCTTCCAACTTTGAACAGTATTGAAATAAAAGCAAAACGAAAATGCCAGCTTTCTTATTCTAGCCATAGTCTGTCCTTCAAAAATAACAAAGCAGTTTGCTATTTGAAACACCACCGTAGTCTAAGGTTCATATGTGATTTTTTCATTTTCATTGTTCTTCAGAGTATCACGCAGATTATCTAATAAAAATCTTTTCTCAGAAATTGAGTATTCTGTTGCTGAGATTTTATGTATCTATATTCTGTTTTGGATAACTGTGCATAATCTATTCAGTAGCTGACATTTGGGTCTTGATAGATACATTCAAGCATGTACTTTCAGGAATAATAATGCCAGTGCACAGTGTTCTACAATGTGTGCAATAAAAATGTGCCTCATAAAGCCCATAATTGTTGCTTAAGTTACAAAGATGATTTTTTCCCCAGTAAATGAGGAACAAGCCACATAATCTTGCTAACACTATATGCCCAGGAAAGAAGACTTTAAATAAGAAATGCATAAATTTAGCAGACTGCTGTAACAAATGAAATGGTGTAGCATTGAAAACATTTGAGGCAATTAATCAATGCTGTGTTTGCACATATCATTAAATATATTATACTAAGTTTAGATTTGATTTCTATGCTTCTTTTATAAAGAGTTAAAAGAAAATACATTTGAATTCATGCTGATACTGAAAACATGCTCCTAGCTCCTAGTTTCTTGGATTTCGAATCATTTCCATTAACAAACAGCTATTTGCCCTCTAATAAAATATGTCATTATGCGTCATTCACATCACACAAAAGAATCACTGAAAAATCGCCCCAATGATGGCCAATAATTACACATTTTGCTCCTGCACGAGCAATGAAGAAATCTGTTCATTGGAGAAAGCAGGTGCTGGGGCATCATGCTAATAGTCAATGTGTGCCACAGTAATTAGCCATTGCAATTGCTAAAATTAACAATTAGCTAACATGCAATTCTCTTTTTGCAGGCTGCAGTTTACTTTGTATAATCCTTGTATGTTCTTAGTAATTATTCTGACAGCTTATTATTTTTATTTTTTCTGGTTTGAACACAGCTTTAACATTTGAATCAGTCTACCC
This sequence comes from Lepidothrix coronata, assembly GCF_001604755.1. Taxonomy (NCBI): domain Eukaryota; kingdom Metazoa; phylum Chordata; class Aves; order Passeriformes; family Pipridae; genus Lepidothrix; species Lepidothrix coronata. The sequence goes on along the minus strand of NW_016690344.1, from coordinate 660,054 downwards.
AAATGTTCAACAGGCAGTATGAAACAACTGCTTCACTAGGCAATTTCTAAAGAACAAATTTGTTTTTATTCTCAACTTTTTATTGTTCAAGAAATACACAATTCTTCTGTAGAGTAAGAACTTCTCATCTTATTTGAGAGCTTGGGATCACAGCAAAGGTCTTAAGTCTTTTTTACATTGGTAGAACACAGGATCATCCCAACTTTTTGGAAAAATTACTATGAATCATTCTCTGCAATCATTGATTCATGACCAGTGGTTGTCTGTGAAGCTGCTGGTGGCAGTCTACAGAAACTTGGCAGGTCATAAAGTTCTAATTCGCATTGTTAATACTGTCAGCTAAATTACATGAAAAAAATCATGGGGCATGCCAACCTCTCACTGACTTTCCTGTGAACATGTGGTGGTGTTACCTCTGGAGCTGTTTGATTTACAAAGGCCTTCACAATTCTACTAGGAATTCTTCAGAATCATCACTAGCATGTGGTTCATATTGTAGAAATAAATAAATAAATAAATAAATAAACCCACACAAAAAACCTCAACCCAACATTGCCATGATAGTAAGGACTACCATGGACAAAATGTTGGTATGCCCTCATCTTGAATACTCTATGTTGGTCTTGCAAGCCACTTCAAAAGAGAGTAACTGTAGACATAGAAAATAAATTCAAGAAGGATGAGGAATGGTGTGGAATGGCATTTGAACTGGGAAAACTAAACAGACTAATCAGTATGGAAAAGATGACTGACTGGGATACAGTAGTGGCTTATACTTTTATAGGTGGTGTGGAGAAAGTGAGTGAAGAAAACTAATTTCATCTTCTTAAAAAATAGTTGAGCACCCAACCAAATTGAGGGGCAACCAATACAATCACCCACCTTAAAAGGCTAAAAGCAATGACTTTTTCTTATGATGCATAATTAATTTGTGGAACTCCTTGCAACAGGAGGACATGGGGGTAATGACTAAACAGGCTCAAAGAAGAAATGTCTGGATTTATAGTGGATAGGTCCCTAGAAGTACCCATGATTTATTCAAAAGTCTCTAACTGTCAGGGTATGCAACTGTATTGCAGGGAAAGCTCCTTACATACACACACGTATGTGGCTTTTTGTTGAACATCTTACACCTCATTCTATGCCATTGTATCAGAGATGCTTCCAGAGATAGCTGAAACTGTGGTTTGACCTCTTCTAGTCATCTTTTTTTTAACAATACAGGCTGTATGAAAATCTCAGTAATGTGCTACAGCAAAGATGCCAAACTTGAATTTTTTCCCTACATATTCAGGTCAAAATTCAGCTCACATACAAATCTGTGCAACTCAGTTGAAATCAATGAAGGTTGAATTATTTGCATAGACAGATAATACCCTGCATATTTTGCTTCAGGTTTCTTTGTTATTACTAGTAGATAGGTAGAGACAACTGGACCCACCGAAAACACTGGGAGCTTGCTAACCAGAAGGGACATCTTCTCCAGCACCTGTGTAATTCCAGGGATTCCAGTGGAATTCTTCCCAATTTTATAGGTGTAAGTGAGAGGATAATAAGGCTTGGGGAATTTATGTAATCTTCTGTAATCAGTGTGGCATCTGTAGCTGGCACCAAACCAAGAGCAGTTTTTAAACAGTTCTTTAAAGCTCCTCCATGTTTTAAAAATATTTTAAAATGCGATTTGCTCCTGCGCATACTAACCGGCAAAGCCGTGTTAGAGACAAGTAATCTGTCTCATCAACTGTAGTTTTTTACCTTATTTTTAATAAAAAAACTCAACACGGATGGAGTCAGAAAGCAGCAACAAAAACGTTCTCTGAGATCAGTGTGATTTTCCCAAAGAAGACAGAGTGAGGTAGGAGAGACTAAACTCTGGAGTCCAAGCTTTTAGTTAAGGCAATAAAGGCAGAAGGATCAGTTACAAGAGTAAGGATCCCAGTCAGGCATGTTTTGGCTGTACCAAGCACACTAGACTCAGTAGTTCTGTGACTTCCACACAATATTACAGTGATGGAAAACAACTAATGAAAATGAGAATAGAAAATACATACTGTTTCTGAGGAGCTATCTGTTGTTTAAGGTAATATTATTGATGATCATAACTTCAGTGAATTTCAATGAAAATATTTTCATATACATCAGCTGAGGAACTAAACTCTATAGTCTCATAAAGAATTAGCCTCTCATGGGTTGTTTAAGTATCTGCATCAAAGGGGGCAATTCTCCAAGTTTCTGTCTCTAAGCCATAGGCACTCAGTGCCTAGAGAGAGTTAAATTTTAGCTGGAAAAAACCTGTGCATGTCTAGATTGCTGTTTGTATCATGTTAAGAAGAATATTTCTGCTGTCAATGATAAGCAGAGATGGTAAACTAAGCTTCACAGTGGCCCATGAGCCATATCCTGCCTGCATGCTCTGTGGGGCAGAGTGCAGCACAGGAGAGGGTGATTTTAACTCTGTTAGTCAGGGCTGATGAAAGTTCACAAACTTACATTTCACCTTCACCCACAAAAGAAGAAGGACTTACATTAAGATACTGAGTGATATGTTGGGTAGCTGAGGCATTGATATGCACTTATTTTTGCTACTTCTGATACCAAAATAGAAGACTGTGTCACAACCATTTTTCTGCCCGGTACAATTTTTTCCAGTCTGGTTCACTAGGAGATATGTGTCAGAGAATTTTGAATAGGTTCTGGCCTTTGAATTTGATTTCCATAGGTAAAAGTCCATTGTTTGTACATTTTCACAGATGCTTCTAAAGATTAGGAAACTTAAATAACTAGAAAAGAGAAGACTCTTAGTTCTTCAATGAATTGTATCTGTTGAATAAACTACAGAAGTACAGGGAGAAGGAACTCGGGACTTCTTCAACCTGTGCAATTATCCTAAGTGCTAGCCTCAGCTGTCATGAGCTGTCATCTCACCTTCCTTCTCTCTATCCCAGCACATTTACAATTCTTTTCCATAAAGTGGAACTCTCTCCACGGGGACATTGGCACTACTTCTTTTGTTGGGCTCATTGCCTTCCCTGGGTGCATGGAAATTTGAGCATGTGCAGCTGTCTCTTGTACAGAACCCTCCTTATGGTCAGAAGGGAGGTGTAGCCTTTGGCAAGTTCTTTGCTGGGTGCTGAGAGGCCAGAATCCTGGATGACCCTGCAGCATATACAGCTTCGTGCACCTAAGCATAAAACTTGACTATTTGAACCCAAGAGAATAAGATTTAGAAAGTTTAGGAAGCGGAGTTTCCTCTGTAAGTCCCCCAACTAAGCAGAGAAAAAAGATTTCACTGGAATGCACTAGTTTACTGACAACAACATGTTGGGTCTTGAACTCATTAGAGAGGTATCTGTTAGTTGTGATGCATCCCATGGGAACTAAAGGGGAAAACTAGAATCACTTCTGATCATTTTTTCATTGTCATGTTCCACATAATTTTGTTGAGAATTAAATGTTGTAAATTTTGTTGAGAATCTCAGTCTTGGTGGGAACAAAGGAGAGAAAATGAAAAGCTTAAGCTTGCATAGCAATAATGCACATACATAGAACTAAGAAGATTTCCCTGAACTGAGGAAAGTTCATAATTTTAACACAGCAATCTACCTCTATGTGCATACTTCATTGAAAGAGATTGCTAAATCATTGCCATTAAAGCCATCTCGAGTTTCTTCAATAGAACACAGTGGTCCAAATGATAGGCAGGAACATGCTATTTAGGAAGGTTCAAGTCATATTATGTTGGGATACTTGCTTCTATACCACTCACATCTAGTCTAAACTCCAATCTATTATAAAGGTTGTAACTGGAGTATGCTTGGACTTTAATCTTAGTTCTCAGTAGTTACTGATGTATTTTCCTGTGAGCATTACTGCTTGAAAATGTTCCTTTTGAGTTTTATTTTCCTAAATCAAAGGCCAAGGGAAGTAAGTCATGTTAGTGTCTCAATTCTCTTGAATTATCTGTGCAAGATCCTCAAATCGCTAGCCTCAAGCTTGTTGTCTACCATAACTGTTGAATGATTGCACCATCTTCCTCACATCCAGACTTCCCCCAACACACATAAGGCTTAACATTCAAACACAGTGGAATGAAAATGTTATGGTTTCCCTTACTTTACAATTACATTAGGTAACCCATATGGTATAAACTTTATTTAATAATCAATATAATAAATACTAAAGTATGACTTGGGCATGATGATCTCTTAGGATCCTAGAATATAGAAGGAAACAGATTATGATCTGCTAAGTTATAAGAATTATTTTTGTATACATCTGGTATTTAGTATATACATTCAGTATACCATGGTTCATCATTTTTGAATGGAGTAGCAAAAATTAATTCCATTGGGCCCAAAACAGCAGTGACAATTTTAGAGCACTATATTCTGTACCTGGTGTATACCAAAATGGTTATCAAACATGTTACCAAAATATTTTTGTGGGTGCTGTTATTTTGCTTCCATTATGGAGATGATTTCTTAAATTTTTGTCTGTAAAACCAAGAACTTAATGGAATTCAGTCTAACAGGGATTTGAAAGTGTGGGGCTGATTCAGTTAAGACATTTGGGGTGACCTGAATTCATTCAGGATGAATTAAAGACAAGTCACAGCTGTTCTATATCCCATTGCAAAACATCTGAAGTCAGCAACTTCTAGATCATCGAAGATTACGAGCTACCAAGTTTTAAATTGATCTTTGTATTAAACTGAACATGACCGATGTTGTATCATAGTCCTTGTTAGGGAAAAAAAATCATTGTGTACAGGCAATTCACTGATAATTACTGATAATAATCTTTAAAATAAGTCAGAAAAAAATACCAACACAGCATTAGAAATTTCAAATCCTAGTACATGGGACAAAGTATAGATTTTTGAGATCACTTGGTGCCACTGGTGCTATGTGAAGGTTTAAGGCACTTTGAGCACTACATGGTGGCTCACCTGGCAGTGAAACTTTTGTTTCTTGTTGAAATGATGTATACGTTCTCAAGAGATGAATCAAGAAAGCTGATGGACTCAAAAGCAAAAGCTTCTGAAAATCAATAAGAGGTTTACTGTTGACTTCAACAGGCTTTGGATCAGGCTTAGGTAGAGATCTTCAGTTACAGAAATGGTACGTGGTTGATCCCTCTGAGAGAGAAAGACACAATGTAAGGACACAAAATAATTATTCCTTAGACCCTGCAAGTAATCTAAATGGCTGTATTTAATTTCATTTGTCCCAGGTCTCAACACAGGAGCACAAAATACAAAGCTAAATAATCTCTAGGATCAAGATCAATTATAGAACAATGAAGCCTATTTTATTTTACTATCATATCTGTTAATGTGCTAAGGATAACATGTTTTAGCCAAGAATGTTAAGAACTTTGAAATTAATTACACTTTAATATACATCCACTATAAGAAGTTTCCCTATGAAAGGAATGAAGCCTTTAATTAAATGAACTCACTTTTTTGCAAACCAAGATATATTTAAAATGTATAATGGCATGCTTTCCAGAATATGTACGCTATGGAGTAAATCTCTTGCAGCAAATGGATAAATATATTGTAAGCTTCCTTATTTAACATGCTGCTGTATGTAAACCGAGGCATATAAAACTATACTAATATAGAGACGCATAATCAAGCAAGAGCAAATCTACCACCAACCACTTCATACTGTGTTATGCTCTGACAGTGAAGGAAAGCCAAGTTTTTAGCCTGGGTCTAGCCTGACTCAGGCCGTAACTTGTGAGTCCTGCTATTCTAACCCTTTCTCTTGATCTGCTTTTCAGCATGTCTTAGAGTACACAGCTCAAAGCAGCAGGGGAGTTTCTTAGCAAAGGGCCACCCACTTGCATATTATTCCTTCCTTGCCTGTGACATGACACAAGAACAAAGTAGACATTAACCGCTACATTAAACCCAGAAGGAAAGTAATCAGTAACCTGTTATTCCCTTAATAAAGGGAAACACATGCAGTGTGAAATCCAGAAGACTAATCAATAGCCCCAGACAATGCAATGTGCCAAACAAATTGCAAATCAATTAGAATCCTTGTTTTCTTTGAAATGGTTCTCTATACCTAAAGCAATTACTCGTTCATTAGACCTAATTTAACAGCATGACTGCCCTAGCAACAACTGGCAGCGTCTGGCTATCAAATGGAAGAATGGCAGCTTATTTCTGTCTGTCTGTGAGTCTAACGTCAATCAAAAAAAAATTGAATTCCTTTATATAAGACACTTTTCATTAATAGATAAAATATTTTCTGTGAAGTAAGAATCAAGTATCCTATTTGATTTGATTAAGTTTGCTTTTATTAATCGAGTAAGGGAATAGATGTAGAATTTGTATGAAGAAATTCTGAAATTCTTCATATGTTTCAGTAGGTTTCATTACTAAGAAATGCAAGAAGGAGGGCAAGTTTTAGATCTCCTTCAATAAATCCTTTGGGATTTGGAAAAAGAGTAAGTCCTATATATGTTTGCTTCAGCTGAATGTTTACCACAATTGCAATGACACAATAAGATTAGCATAGTTCAGCACAGGATGACACAGATTCATCAAATGGTCCATAATCCCTTTGATGGGCTCAGAGGGCATTCAGCATTTGATACAAACCCTCCCTATTGTCTTCCCTTGGCATTGGATCAGGCCCCTAATACCCTAACTACAGGTTTAAAGTGACGTTTTTATATTTTGTTTCCTGCTCTATTCAGTGATATGATAACAGCATAGACATATGGGCCTTTTTAAAAACCTTTATGTTTTTGATATCTGTTCCTTTCCCTCCCCATGAATCTGAAACTCATGAAAACAATTTCTTCCTCTTTCTCTGTCGTGGTGTACAAAAATCTTGGAATGGGATCAGTTGGCAGGAAAGCACCTCCAGGAGAGGGAACTAGATGTTTGCCATGCTTGTAGCATGGATATTTCTAGCCCTTGAAGTGAATAAAGGCAAATAGGAATGTTATATACCTTTAGCAGTTGGTATCAGGGCTGTTTTCAGGACCTAAAGAAAGGTCTTGAGTTAGCTGAGACTTTCTCCTTTTTACTATTATTGGGACAAGGTGCTGCACTGTCAGGTACTCCAGGGTTAAGATAGTGCACTGGCAACCTGCCTGGGATTAAACCCACTACAATTTTAGCCTGTAAACTTTAACCACTGTGGAAGAAAAAAATGCTTACCTAGAGGGTGTTCTTAATGTTCACAATTTGAAACCCTTGTATTGTTTATTGACCTTTAAAGATATGACATTCTTCTATAAAAATCCTTGTAAACTCTTCTGTGCGTATATATAAATATACATAGCCTAAATATATATAGCCTATACACACATAGCCTAAATATACATGTATATATTTATAGCTTCAGTTGGAGTATATTTTTGTATTAATTGAAGTAATTTCTAATTTCCTGTGGATAAAAAAAACCCTTCAAAATTATTTTAGAAAGCCTTTAAACATTTTGGGGCTATATTTAGTGTCAAGTTGATTTAATTACTTTTAGAACAGCTGCAGTAACAGAGAGCTCTAGCTGTTAAAGCTGACCGTAAGTATTGATCTAAAGATATTCAACCTTATTGTTCAGTCTTGTCAGGCCTGCTAGACTTTATCCTTCTGGGTCTTGCCATACCTTTTGGTACTGTAATACTCTCCCCCACTGCAGAGAGGAATAGTGAGATGATATTTTAAGAGGATAATATTTTTCTGGAAGTTTGTCTCTTATTTTTGAGGCAATCAGGGGCTGCTCAGAAGATGGAAATGTAAGAGGTTAAGTGCAATAATCATAAAAGCATAATAAATAATTACAATTTGATATTTTTCCATATATACTTAGTCTGCATCTGCATGTATATGCATATTGGACATTTTGCTGTAAATTCAGAGGTGGCTCATCATTTCTCACATCTTAAATGAATCCAAAATAGTTGAGCTTTGTCTACTGGAGTTTAGTCTGGTATTACAGATGCATGCAATGCTCAGGGTTGCAACTTGGCTAGGAAGCACAGATGTTGAGGTCCTACCTTAATAGACTTGGGACTACTGAATCCAAGTATTCCTGAATGTTCTGGGTTTTTTGCAGGCCATACTTTTCCTTGAAGCACAGGCTAAGGAGCCATGAAAGGCACCATAAAATCAAAAAAACATGTCATTAAAATGTTTCGGGATGTTTTAATATAGACCTTGCAGTTCACATATGCTATCCAGTACCGAGCAGATGATTTTTCGTAAGGTAAGAAATCTCAAATCGCTTTATAACTCAAATGATCTCAGATTGAAGTTCATGGTGATCTCTTGCAATGGTTTTGCCAACATTTACAGTTTGCTAGGAATTATTTTTAGCACTTTTCCACACTTATATCCAGAGTTGAACTTTGTTAATAAGTGTGACTGAAAAATTGGTTAAAATGAAACATTTAGCTAGAAATCTGGAAACATTTAGCTAGAAATATTACCTTTTGACGTTAGAGCACATGCCATGAAGCACCTTGAATTTAAGGAACATGAAATTAACTACAAATTACCTATTAACTTTTTTACTTAACATTTTCAATAAAGTAGGACAGTTGTTCATGCCCTCACTCTGATGGAAACCTTGAAAATATGTTCATGTACATTTTTTTTTCAAAACAAAAGTAGCCACTAAGCAATGGACCTGTTATTCATATGCTTAGAGCCTATGTGACTTAAGACTGTACCAGCACTCTACTGTGCAGGTATAGCAACCTGAAACATATCTTAAACTGGGTATAGTTTCTTCTTGTTTTGCCAGCATTTGAAACACAAGAGAATCCAAAATTAGCCAAAGGACATCTTAATACTTGTAACTGAGATATAATCGTTATGTGGCTGTTGCGAAATAACTGACCTTGACTTATAGCAGATTGTGCCTTTTCATTTTGCAAGATCCCTTGCAGGTGATTAGATTTTAGCACTGATCTGATTCGGAATCATAGTCATCTGTAGGTAGCTCTATCACTTTCTTAATTTCACACAGATCTTGAGGTAAAGCATCAGAATATCTGCAAACTGTCTCCATGCCATGGCATCAGTGAGGAACGTGTTTGTTGGCAGGTCTAGTCCTGAGTTCCTTTACCAGCCAGGCCAAAACATAGTTGGTGGGAAACTCCACACAAATGAAGTGTAGATCAGTGAAGTCCACAGTGTATTTGATCTTGTGATCATGCTTCTGTGTGCAGTGCCCTGACACCTAGTGGATTGCATCTAGACCTTTCAAAAACTGCTGAGCAGATGACACTTTGGAGTCTCTGTATGACACATAACAGGGCAGAGGCACGTATTAAAAAGGGTGATGAACATCCTGTACATGGAAAGCACCTCCACACAAGCATTAAGGGTCATTATTGCTGTTTCTTATTCTTTTAATAGCATGTTATACGAATTTTACAAACTTGAGTAGAAACCAATACTTTTTACTTTGCAGTTACACGAGTGTCATTTAGGGCTGTGACAGACAAGCTGAAATAACTGCAGTAGTTTTAGAGTTGTTTCAAGCTGTCTGGGTTATTACGTATAACGAGGTTTACTACTGCAGTTCCCATGTCAAAGGTAGCTGACAGAATATGTATTTGTGCCTCAGTTCATCTTACCTTACTGCTCAGCATCTCAGCTTAGAACTACACACTGTTTCTAAAGACAAGGTTCATTTCACTACACTTCAGCTGCCTAAAAGTGAGACACCTGACCTGCCGGTCATTTAGAGTCCTTTTGCAGCTATGGGAGACAGGGAATTCCAGAGACTGTAAAACAATTGAGCCCCACATTGTGCAAACTGTGCATTTACTATTTAGATTAGTAGCAGATAATGCTCATGATTTTCAGAGATTATCCATACATTTCCAATACGTAACGTCTAGTTAGACTCAAACATTTGATATTAGACTACAGCTTCCCTTGAAAAATAATACAGCCCTGCTTGTGGGGTGTGTGTGTGTGTTGATTTTTGTTGTTGTTGTTGTTGTTGTTGTTGTTGCTGTTGTTGTTGTGGGGTTTTTTTTGTATGAACGTAGCTGAGGAGGATATGACTGGAATATCATTTCCTCTTTCAAAATAAACATTTTCTCTAGAGGACTTCAGAGTAACTAAGGAAATTACTTTCAAATAGCAAAGCATTTGTCATCTTTGTCTGACTCTTACTTGTGTAGTTAAAGACAATTCCTCAGTAGTCACAGCTAAGTATCGCTTTTCTCATTCATGGTTGGCAATGCACACATAGGTGGCAATTGGATTTCTTTGTTGTCTGTTTATTACCAGGGTGATAGGGCTAGAAGGGACCTCAAGATGTCCTCACACTGATCTTCCAGCCCCAAGGCAGAATCGACTGTATCTTAAAGTTGATTAGGGAAGGAAATGTAATCTGTGTTTTGTGTTCTGGTAATTAAGCATTTTACAAAGATGTGGCTGTGGCTAATCTGAAGAATGACTATGCATATACATATGTATGCCGTGATGAGGCATCTCTCAATGCAAGAAAGAACTGGTACTAATAGAGCTGCACATGTCCCAGTCAATGCATAGCTAACAGTTATATTGATAATGTATGAGTCAAAAGGGGATGGGATTCATCCTCTCATAGTGGCACTGGTTCAATAGTGAAAAAAACTTACTTCAGTGTCTCAATGAACATATGTAAAGAAGAATCCAGAGGGACAGAATAAAGAGCATTCAGAAAGAGACTTTAACACTTTCCATATAATTCCACTCTTTATAAAAGGCTGTTTTCAGGCTATTGAAAGGGCTTCTTCCAGGCTATTGACAGGGCAATGACAATCACCCTGTTGAATTAATTCCCTACACTGAAACGATTTATTATTTCCTAGTATGTAATTGGGGCTTGAATAGTAAAAAAGTTCATATTTTTTCAAAGCTTTTAGGGCATGATTCCTCTTATCTCTGTTGGAATCTTTATTATAGTCAGTATGATACTGAGGCCACTCTGTCATGTTTGAAAGGTCATAGAGATCAGGGGGATGACCAAGATCACTGGAGAAGGGCAATACGGCATCCATCTCCAAAACAGGCTGAAGAGGCCATTTGCGAAAGTATGGGCCTTATTTTGGTCTCCAGGACAATCACAGAATGAGTCCTCCCTGAATGCATATATGGGTGTAGAAAGTTGATGGTCGTTGGAGAGTCAGTAGTTAAAATTGTGCTTTTCCAAATTGCTTTCTATGATGAAATGACTGGCTCTGTAGATGAGGGAAGTGCAGTGGATGTAATTCATCTTGCCTTTAGCAAGGCTTTGGACAACCCCTCCGGTATTCTTGTATCTGAGGTGGAATGTTAGGGTCTAGACTGTTGGACAAATAGACAAATAACTGGTTGGGTGATAAGGGTCAGCAGGTAGTGATTATGAGTCATACTCTATCGGAAGGCTGGTAACAAATGGAGTATTACAGGACCTGTCCCATTAACCACTTTTATCAATTCTCTGAAGCAAATGGCAGAGTGCTCTCTCATCAGATGTGAGGAGACACCAAGCCAGCAGGACCACTTGTTGCACTTGAGAGCAAGGCTGCCACCTGAAGAGACCAAGATGGGCTGGAAGAAGAAGCCAACGAGAATGTTATGAAATTTAACAAGGACAAACGCGAAGTCCTGCCCCTGGGAATAAAGATCTCCTTGAAGCAGTACAGGCCGGGGGCTGCCAGGCTGGGGAACATATCTGCTCTCCAGAGATGCTGGAGAGCAGTGAACTGGTGGGCTGAACTGCTTGGTGGGCAGTGAACTGAACACAGGCCCTGAACGTGTGCCCCTGGAAAGAGCATCCAGGGCAATAGTCACAGGACCACAACCAGTAGACTGAGTAGAGTGATTATCCCACTCTAATCAGCCCCAGAGGCCACATCTAGACACTTCATCCAGTTTTGGGAGCACCAGTAACAAGAAAGGTAATGATCAGCCAGAGGGAGTTCAGCAAAGTGCCACAGAGACGGTCAGTGGTTGGAGCACTTACCCTGTAAGGAGAGACTGTAGGACTGGGGCTTGTTCAACCTGGAAAAGAGATAGCTTTAGAGGGCTCTAAGAGCAGCCCCTCCCCCCTTCCGTTATCTGTAGGATGGGCATTGCTTCTGTGGACTGACCTACCAGCCTTATCTCAATAGCCTCTGGTATCAGCTTTGGGAAGGACAGTTGTCAGTCATGATGGTGGCACTGGAAGGGTCATTCAGCTCTGTATAGAGGAGGTGGAGTTTGGGTAGTGCTGCCACTCAATCAAAATAACATCCTGTAGCAAAAGCAATCAATTAAACAGATCTAATTGGAAAAAAAAAGGTCAGAAAAAAGACAAAGTATTGATCAATGACTAGACTAAAACAGCATTTTAGAATAAAAAATATGTATTTTGAATTAACAAGCAATGAAGAAAATTTTGAACTAGTACACTGGGAAAAAGTACTTCCAGAAACATCAAGGTAAATTAACTTGTAGCAAATCCAGAGTATTCACCAATTTAGGGCATTGCAAACCCTCACTTTGAAAGACTTGCCATGCATTCTTAAGTCTTCAGTTTTATTTGTTTTTAATTTTCCCCTGTTCACTGCAATCAATAGAAATTAAGCGTACTTAGTAATTCACTAAAGCTCCCCAGCACTTTGAAGGATTGACACAACCACAAACTCTCTGAGAGATTTTGGGCATCTGGGCAAAGATTCTCAGTTGATCATCTCTCAAAGGTGGTGTCTCTTGCCCAGGGCGAGAGTCATTTAAAAGCTCTGGAAGTTTATAATCCATAGTCTGAGGATACATGATATGACCATCCACCGTAAAAAAATACTACACTTGTCCTAGTTACAGGGACCAGTTTATCGCTATGTGGGTATGTAATTTCTGATGGACTGTTAATAATGGATCATTTGCAGCAACGCCCAGGGCACACCTGACACTGCAGGCTACAAGGTGGGTGTTAAAGAAACCCTGTGAGGCAGGGGAGTCTTTCATTGTCTTCACACCAATGACTCAGCTGTGATAACTCCCCTCCGGGGAGGTGTTAGCACCTTCACACCCAGCCTGAGGGGTCATCTTTGCTAATGGGCCGTACTGGACTGGCATAATAGGCAGCTGAAACGAACGACCTAGACCATCAGAGACTCCAAACAAATCCCATGATTTACAGAGTTAAATCACCCATTGTGAAATTCCCTGCCCTGGGGGAGGTATTGGGCATTTCCACCTTAACCTGAACATGTATAATCTTCGGGTTTGGGAACCACTCATTGGATCCAGAGGAGAACCAGAACTTCAACAGGACTGCATCTATTGACAAGACTGCAATCATTATTTCAGCAGAACTGTGACAGTCATCCGGGCCAACAGATTTCCTTTCCACCCAGGGGGGCCACATGGTGCTCAGCACATGTTCTTGTCCCGGGGTACCAGGTTATACATCTGTCTTTAGGGGTTAAAACCAGTTTTCTCTATATCATTGTATTTACTGTAATCTCTTTAGTAAATTGTAACTCTGACTTGTAATCTCTTGAGTTGGGTTCATTTCTCCCTCTGGTTTACTTTTAAACCAACATGACACTATAAAAAAAGGTAAAATATTTACCTCAGACAAAAGCAAGATCATATTTTGTTCTGTGTTTGTGATGTTTCTAGAGTATCTGGGCCCTAAATACCTATTTGGAATCTTCATTGTTATTGCAATAAAAATTATGACAATATAAGGCAATTAACTCCAGATACTTGAATAAGAAGTGAACAATAACTTCAAAATAATTTAAACAATTCAAAGTAATGCAGATTACATCTGAGAATGACAGATAAAAATACTTGACAAGAGTCTACTCAAGTAAATAAAAATCAATTTAGAACAACCATTACATTTTATATGCTTACCAGTAAAGAATTTTACTATTTTCATAAAAATGTGTCTATACATAGGTGTATGAAAAAATGATCTGTAATAACGAGGAACCTCAATGCAACTGAAAAGATTACAACAATTTTCTATTTCTAAGATTGCACATTTGCATATACTCTTTTGTAATCTATGCATGCTTGTATTAACAAATTACTCATTTTCTTTACAATTTTTTTTTAAATAGATGTTCTGGCTTTTGAATGCACCTAACATTTTTGCAAAATGGTCCATAGAGAAATTCAGATAAGCGACTTCTCTGCTACTATTTTTAAAAATGTTGTTCTATAATTGGTTATTAATGAGCAAATTTATTATTAGTTTTTAACTTGGTTTTGTGAATTTTCATGTGCCAGTAACATTACATGACCTAAAATCAGTGAAAAATGCATGATGAATTAAGACAGCTGTCTTGTAGCAGACTCTGGTTTTTGAGGATCACTCTATTCATTAAAAGGCAGGAAAAGTTCACCTTGAGCATTATAGTGAAAACTAAGAAGTAGGGAGGTTGTAACTTTTCAATGAAGATGGAAGCAATAAGGTTTTATGTATATGAACAACTTTTTGTTTCCCTCTTGAGGGAATTATTCAAATTGTCCCCTAGTTTCCAAAAAACCCACAAACTATTATAATAGCAAACTTAGAGATCTTCTCACATTATAATTTTCCCATACCAGTCAATATTTATGACTGATAGCCTTTATGGCACCTATCACAATGCTTTAAATGGTTTTTTCTAGAAAGACACTCATTAAAAATGATTAAGGAGATTTTCTACATGTGATATATTTCCCTTTACCGCAGCACATGCTTCAGAGACCTGATTACTAGTAAAGCACAGATAAAAGCTATAACAGAATGGTGGTCAAACAAGTGGAGCCTATAAAGTATGCACTCCTCTTTTGTTTGCTGCTATACAAAAACTGAATAGACAAGCCCTTTGCAAACTTGCAGAGGACCAACTTTTTCCCTACCCCCCACTCCTGGGAATAAGTCATTTTAATTATTGAAGTTTTTTTGTTTAATCTTCTACCAACAAGTAATATGAATATTTTATACAACACTGATGAATGCTTAACTAATACAGTTCTTCATACAAATGCAAACTTCCTTTTTACTGGCCTCTGGTGACTATGCTTCTAGTGCCAGAGTGGCATCATTCAGCTCCAGTTGCTATAGCATTTTCAAGAACCTCTCTGTTCTTGTCATAAATTATCTTTAAGTGAAAAAAGCTCCAAGGAGGTCTGCAGCAAACTGTATCATATAATGGATTTCTAAGCTGTGGTAGAAAACACTCATCCTACTTATATTCTTCTACCATCGATTGTTTAGTGACCCTTCTTTGGGATACAGATGAGCATAACCCTGAAAAATGTTTGTGTTGTCTTTCTCTTGTTGGCAGCCTGCAGCCTGCATGATCTAATAAATATTGGCAGGACCAAATGAAATAATATAGAAGAGCTTCTCTTCTTTAAAGTCCATAGACCAAGAGACTCTTGTCACTTGTTAATATCTCCATCAAACAGTGAAGTGTTAACATATGTGATACGACCATGCAATCAAGTAAGGACCGATTTGTTGACTAATTAAACCAACACAACAAGCTCTTTAGCACCTACAAGTGACAAGTTTAGAGCAGGCAAGTGGAAACTCTCAATTGAGTCCCCTTTTATGAGACTATCATGCCAAATTCAATTCTGACTGAGTAGTATTTGAATGTACTTGACTTCCACTATGTGCTGACATGCTTACAATAATTCATCATGTGTGACAATAGCCCAATATTAGAGATTTATGATATATACAAAACAGTTAGAAATGAAATGTAGCCCTAACATGTGTCTGCTTTACTTATCCACAGCCTATTGATATTATAATTAATGGTCAATTACTTAGGGATAGAGAATAGAAAATAGTCATTACCAGTTTCAGTCATCATCTGTTTTTGGCAAATTCTGGAAGTAAATGAAACCATTTTCATAGTGTTTGGCGGTGGCTGTAAAGTACACTGTTGCTCACTGTTGCAAGAAGGAATGGGTTTGCTATCTATTCTACAGTTGAACAGTTATTTTAGGATCATAGTATTTATTTTATTATTACCATAATGTAGGTAAGTTTTAAAAAGTGTATCTGGGAATAGGAAAATATAGTGAACACTGCATGTGAATATTTTACAAATATTGCTAGCACTGGCCAATTTTACACAAAGACTCAAACTCAAAGCCAACCCCCAAAGCAATTTAAAAATGTAAATTCAAATATAAATTCAAATGAAAATTGGAAAAGAAAGGCACGCAAGTGAGCACTTTCTGTCTATCTTTCACAGTTTTAGGTCCTGCCTTAATACTGACAAGATTACTATGAGTCTAATAGTCTAGTTTATGGGGGAGTTCAAGCTACTGGGAAAAAGGGATCTGAATCACTTTGAGGGCCACTGATTGTGCAAATGATTATGAATACCTTCCTTTTAAACTTTAATAGTTCCCCTGAAATCAATGGGACTATTGATACACTGTAAATTATGAATATATACATGTGTGTTGCAGTATCTGGACCCTTGTCTTTAACAAGCAGCAACCAAAAGCCCAGATCCTTTCAGGTTCTTGGAGTGCTCATTCCAAGGTTCAACCTACTTCTCACTAAACTTTCAAGCCTGAGGGAAAATTGGCTCTTTTCCTCAGATACCAAGGAAAGTATTTTCAGGGATCAACCAGCTGGTAGTCATCTTCCTAACCTCCTAAGGAGACAAACATAAAGAAGAGACACTTTCCTGGTTCACCTGTTGAATCCAGTTGGTGGGCCAGAGAAAAAGTCTCCCTCATCTATAAGCCTTCCCTGGACTACACTCAAAAATTAAGTACACTTAAGGGTCTGGTTTAGAGGAAACCCCATCTTCTCCAATACAAACTTTTTATAATCGCTCAAGCATGGGAATGAATCCAGAAATATAAAAAAGGAACTCAGATCAAGCAAAAGTAACCTGACTAATGTCGCCATTTTAAAGACATATTTAACCACTGACATGGTGTGGGGTGGACCTTTTAAACAGATGGTTGTAGCAACAAAAGAATGATATAGGCAGTCTGGGTGTTGGCATGCCTTTGCCTTCACTTGAAAGAAAAAGGGAAGAATGAGAAATAATCCTGGGTTTATATCCAGCAAATTGCTCTAACTGTTAATTTCAGCACTGATATTTGCACAGTGCTTTGATATCATCAATTGGAAGAACTGCAGAATAATTTTTTCTGCCTAAGAAGCTGGCAGTGACAAAAGCACTTCTTTCCAACCCCAAGGATAATAATTTTACTGATCCCACTTATACATTACTGCTAAGCATCTATTACCAACTAAACTCCTAATATGAGTTTTTTTAATGTCTTTAGGAGTGTAAGGTTTCTCCCTAGATTTAAGTGTATTATTTCTCAGTATTCCCAATTTCCTTTAAAATTATATCCAAATAAATAACCCTAATTCATCAAACATATAAAAATAAATTGTCAGAATTTTATATAATAATGATCTGGAATCTAGTTAAGTATACTTTATTTCAGAAATACAATCATTCATAGTTCAAAGAGATTTGATTCAGGTCTTGTTGATACTAATGCAAACAGAGCAATAATATAACATGGAATTCATACAATTTAACTCCAAGTTTAACATACAAATTAATTTAGATATTACCTAAAAGCCTAAAAGTATTAAATGAAAATGTAATTATTTTTTGTAACCTTAAAGGAGACAAGATCTTATAGACTTGTGTTGATATCTGCATCTCCAGAGAAATCAATGCAATTTCTGCAAAAGAATTGTATCACATTGAGCTATTTCATATAATACTATTGAAATGAAAGAGGTTCACAAAGTGTTGATTAAATTTAAGTGGAAGAAACACAATGAGCAAAATTCATCACTGGTGTAATTCTGTTGTCTCCTGCAGTTCCACCATGAATGGATAGGGTTCATGACAGTCTGAGCTTTCTCTGCACTCTGGTAACTGAATTAGCTGAATTAAAATTCTTTAAATTATAAAAATCCCAACAACCAAAAATCCAATCCCTGCCTCCATATTATACAAACTGAATTAAAGAAAAATACACTGAAAGAATGTTAAGAATTTGCTAAGACAAGAATGTATAGAGAGAAACCTCTTTCACTAACATACACTGAAGTCAATATTTATCTTATAGGTCACATCAAAAGTTTTTCAAATTAGTCTAAAGATACCACGTGTATGACAAAGCTATTGATATTATTGAGACAAACCTACCTACTCTTTTTCTTTCTTTTTCTTGTATTTAGGGAAGAAGGGGACAGGGGTCCATGGCAGCTTTTTAACAGAAGTCTTAAAACTCTCCTTAAAGATTATTTGTAAAAGAGAAGTCAACAGGAACTACAGATGGTCATTATTTCACAGGGCTAAGTATTCAATTTTTTTTCATGATTTATTATGTGTAAGATCCAGCAGTTGCAGTAGCAATTGAACAGATGGATCAGTAAAGAGTATCTAACTACACTCTATAGGATTTATGTTTACGATTGCACATGTGTTTAATAAGTGAAGCTGTTTTGAAATGCAGCTAACATGAGAGCTTCTTGCACCCAGCCTATATTTATTATGAAAACGAATATGAATTCCCTCTCCCAGGTACCTTAGAGTTGTTCAAAGTTATATTTCTAAAGGGACTTACCCACTACCGAAATTAATCTAACTACACCTTTCTTTGTCATACAAAAGGCATAACCTATTTTACTGCAATTGCATACTAGCTCCATAAGCATGGTTTATGCATGGTTTAAGCAGGCACAAATAGCTGCATTCAGTTACTTATTCATTTAAACACTATTAATTGGGAGACAAGAAAAGCTTCCAAAAGGAGAGATAAGATACTAGGATTTCTTTTAAAGTGAAGTCAACAGATCTCTTAGTTTGTAAATAAATTATTGCATTTGAATGTAAAAGCCTCAGAGAAAAATAATTCTGTGAGTATCAGAACTAGGAAACTTGGTTCTGTGGTCTCTCTCTTGAGTTAGCCTTGATGTCTTATGGCTTGATGGCAGATGTTGTCCCACAGTCTTACTTGCAATGAGGACACTTATTTTGCACCCCCGCCCAGCTGCCTACTTTTATGTATCTCCTGCCCAGCTTGAATCTGAAATCGCTCTTTTAAGAATTCCAAACTTTCTGTATGATTTCATTGAAATTAGACTACATATTGAGGAATTACTAAGGGGAGTGGGGAGAAGCAGAAGGAGAGGCAGAGCAATTACAAAAACCTTTTTCACCTATAGAAAAAAAGTTAAAAATCCCCCATATTATTTGGTCTTCCATGACCTCAAAAAGCTCACTTCTTTCACTGTTAATCAATACAGTTTAGAAAGAACTAAACATTGGAGAAATTATTTAACCCATTTTCAGTATGCTTTACAAACCTATCCTGTGGAGTGGAAAAGTTGCAAGACTAGAGTTCATACAGGATGTCTTCTAGTTTTTGGTCTGGGATTTTTATGTCAAGATTTCTTGAATTCTCAGGATAATCCTGGGACATACAAGGAATGAAAAACTGTATCAATAGTATCATGGCTGAAAGGGTATACTGGGCTATGGTTGCGCAAGTACAATGATCTTTACTTTTAAGAGACAGAATTGTAGAGTGTGATGACATTTGAGTAAGCTCGTGTTAGATCTGGACCAGATTTTGTGTTTCTACTCCCAACTTCACTCAAAAATATTGCATAACCTGTTTTATTTAATGTCTGTATAAAAACAAAGAATATGTCAAATACTAGATTTTTCACACTATTTTAGATACATAGTGCCTTGTAGAATTTTCTTATTCCATTTACACCAGTTTTGTACTTGGACAATGTATCAGTTTCAAGGAAGTTATACCTAGTTTCTGTTAATAAAGATCAATTTCTGACTGACTATGTTGGCAAATGGTACCAAGAGCACCTACAAGTCAATGGTAAAACTTAAGGCATCAGATCAAACTATTCATAATTTCTGTTATCTATAACACACCAGTCTGAGGATGTAAACTTTTCATTGGCAGATTTATGATCGTATTCGACAGCTCTGCCTTGGAGAGGGGCAAGACTCGCTAGAGGAGTGTTAGCTGTCTAACTTTAATGTGTCATCAACATCTCTGTCACAGCCCTAAATATCTTGGATATCTGCCTGCGTTCCCACCTTGCTCTCTGTCTTCCCTTCACCACATTTTTATTTTCTTTTATTATACTCCCACATGGCAGCACTGGACTTTGATCAGTGTGAAGCAGCTTTAAAACTCAGCTTGCAGTTGTGTCAAGGAAAGGAAGAAGTAAGAGATATGGTAACTCAGAATGACACCATTGAATGGCTCCAGTAAATTAACCATCTCTTGATAAACTTGAATAGTGTTGCTATGAACTGATTGAAATAGGTCCATACATACATAGGCCGTTCCAGCAGTACAGTGAAACTTGGGCGTTCAGACCACGTGTTTGCTGTGCTCTTGGGTAGTCTTATGGACCATTAATGCCACTGGCACTACAGGGGGGTGCTGTAGTGTGAAGTCTTGTCTGCCTTGAAGTCAAAAGAAGAAACACGATTGACCTAAATCGTGGCTATAGTCTCTCATTGGCTTAGCTCCACTCATGAAGATCATAATCCACCACAAGTCATGAGAGTCCTGTTGATTGGAATGGAGTTCATATAAGCTATGAATCTGGCCTAGTCACAGAATCACAGAATATACTGAGTTGGAAGGGACCCATCAGGTTCACTGAGTCCAACTCTTAGCCTTGCACAGGACCATCCCCAAGAGTCACACCATGTGCCTGAGCATGTTGTCCAAATGCTTCTTGAACTCAGGCTTGGTGCTGTGATCACTTCCCTGGGAAGCCTGTTCCAGTGCTCAGCCACCCTCTGGGTGAAGAGCCTTTTTCTAATATCTAACCTAAACCTCCTCTGACACAACTTCAGGCCATTCCTTCAGGTTCTGTCACTGGTCACCACAGAGAAGTGATCAATGGCTGTCCCTTCTCTTCCCCTTGTGAGGAAGTTGTAGACTGCAGTGAGGTCTCCCCTCAGTCTCCTCTTCTCTGGGATGAACAAACCGAATGACCTCAGCTGCTCCTCACATGGTTTTCCCTCCATACCCTTCACCGTCCTCATGGCCCTCCTTTGAATGCTCTCCAATAGCTTAATAGCTTTTTTATACTGTGATGCCCAAAACTGCACACAATATTCAAGGTAAGGCCACACCACTGCGGAGCAGAGCAGGACAATCCCCTCCCTCAACCAGCTGGCGATGCTTTGCCTGATGCCCCCCGGGACATGGTTGGCCCTCCTGACTGCCAGGGAACTGCTGACTCATTCAACTTGCCGTCGACCAGGATCTCCAGGTTCCTTTCTGGTGCACTGCTTTCCAGCATCTCATTCCCCAGTCTGTACAAACATCTGGTGCAGAATCCAACACTTTCCCTTGTTGAACTTCATATGGTTGGGGATTGCCCAGTCCTCTAATTTGTTGAGGTCTCTCTGCAGGGCCTCTCTGCCTTTGAGGGAGTCAACAGCTCCCCCCAGTTTTGTGTCATCTGCAAACTTGCTTAGTATCCCTTCCAGTCCTGCATCCAAATAATTTATGCATACGTTGAAGAGCATAAGGCCTAAGAGCCCTGTGGAACCCCACTAGTGACAGGTCACCAGTCTGATGTTACCCCATTCACTATTACCCTCTGTGCTTGACCCGTGAGTCAATTGTCCACCCATCACATGACGTGTTTATCCATCTGTGTCCTGAACACTTTGTCCAGGATATGGCAAGAGACGGTAAAAGTTTTACTGAAATCCAAAAAGATTACATCAACTGGCTTCCCTTGATCAATTAGGTGGGTTACGTCATCATATGAGGAAATCAGGTTTCATAAGCAGGACTTTCCTCCCATGAAGCCGTGCTGGCTGTGACCAATGTCTGTGTTGTCTTTCAGGTGTTTTTCAATACTTCCCGGAGTAATCTCCATAACTTTACTGGGCATTGAAGTGAGACTGACAGGTCTGTAGTTTCTGTGGTCCTTCTTCTTCCCCTTCTTGAAAATTGGGACAATGAAGTCATGTCAGTAGGCTACCAGCAATGCTTTAAGCTCTGTGCAGAAGCTTTGAAGGAGTAGCACCAGGGAAGAAATGTTCTGCAGATATTAGATTTGGTCTTGATCTGCTTTAGTCCTGTGGTGGTTGAAACTGTAGTTTTATTTATGTAAATAAAGCAATCAAAGTAACTGTGGCTTCGAAAGACCATGCCTGTGACAATCTCAGCTCCTGAGGTGTTATCTCCATTGCTCTGTTTGGGCTTATCACCTGCACATAAAAGGAGGACAAAGATAGCATTTCAGACAGTGAACTTAAGACGTAGGGACATGATCTCTCTGCTTCATTATTACAGCAGCAGTAACCCTTGTCAGCAAGACTCGGGAACATCTGTGTGTGATTACACCTGAGAACAGATGACTAAGATTTGCCAAATACCTGCAGAGATGCTTCCTTAACTGAGCTTCAGCTCAGTCTTGCATCTGAAGAATAAATAATGCTCATGTAAATAACAACAAGAATGATATTTTATGGGCTGCGGTTTTGTGCTTGTTTGTTTTGGTTGATTGAACCTTGAAACTGAATAACAGAATTTCAGCAACCAGGTATTTTTTTAGTAGAGCTGAGCTCTAGTTTAAAATTCTTCATCTCTGGAATCTTGAGCTGAAATAGCGTTTATGTCACAAGTGAAAATGAGTATAGTGACATGAACCTACTAGCATGAGCTTCCATCTCTTCAGTAGGATTGTTGGTTTCTTTTTGAGTGAAGGCCAGGGACTTGAAAGTAGGGATATTCAAACCCAGGACTCAGGTGTATTAGAATAACCAAAGGATACTCAACAGTTTCCATTTCTAAAAATTATATTAGATTTTGTGAGACAAAGAAAACAATGTAGGACTCTAATCTACAAAACAATTAACATTCATACAAAAAACCCACTTAAATATATGCTACTACTAAGTGAAGAAATCTAAGATATTAATGTGGACTTAATTGCTCCTATCCTTTTTAATGTATCCAGCACTATCTCCTCATTTTGTAAATGGAAAGTGAGACAGAGGCAGAGGGATCCACTTCTGCACACAACACTAAGCAACTATGGTAAAGACATTGCTTGTCCCATCTGTTCTCCTTTTTCTTTTGCCAGAGGTTGCTGCTACCATTGCAGGAAGAGAGAGATTGGAATTAAATGTGTGCTCATTCCCCAGCTGCTGTACTTCATATTCCAGTGTCAGTGCAAACTTCAACAGCCATGAAGTTAATAGACAAAGTTGGAAATTAGAATGGCTGAGCTACAGTCGCATATTCTTTCTGCCATTCCCGTGATAGGGTTAGTTACCTGCAGGAGAGGGGTGAGGCAAGGGAGCTACAATGCTGATGTGCTAAACTACCCCAGCAATATTAACCAGCTTACTCTCCGAGTTTGACAATCTAAGTCTACAAAGTGACAACTATGACTTCCTCAAAGCCCAAGATTAAAAGCTTCAAAATCCTTGTTTGTTCATGGAGGCTCCTGGGTTTATAAGTGCTGGGATGCTCAGTATGTCCATCTGGATAGTGGTAAACTATACCATTTTCCTAAGACTCATCGAGATATAAAAAGTGATTCCCTATCCGTCATGCCTGGGTCTCATTCATATATATCTAACAGAGAACACTTATTAGACTAAGGTCTGCAAACAGAGGCAGGAAAGAATATAGTGCCTTTCATAATATAGAGGAGTAGGTAGAGGATTTTGATAAATTATGAGAGATTTTTATTCATGTTCTTTCCAAGATGAAGACTTGAAAAGTCTATCTCAAAGTACCAGAAAGCCGTAGTTTGTTCTGGGCTTGGTGATCTCTCTCTGTCCTACAGAGCTGTGTTGGACAGCCACCAGATGAAAGCAGCACATAAAAAGACGGGATGCAATTCTTCAACTCAGTTGACAAGGCAACACGAATGGGGGAGGGAAGCAAGTAGCTGGTGTTTACTGCCTCTTCTGTTGGCCGTTTATGTATTTTGTACTAGGAATTCACTGAAAATAAGTGCATTTTTTGAATAGAGTTCTGGGGAAGTCACAAGGGTGGACCTCAATAGGAAGTTTGCCAGCTCAGCTAATGCCCCAACCACTGGGTTGTGTTTTCTTTCTGGGCAAGATTTTTATACCAAAACTACTCAGTAACCTGAGTATTTCCCCAGATCATGGCCAGCATCTTCCATTATAAAACTCTTAATTCCTAAAGTGTATCTGGAAAAAAAGAAGAAATCTAGTATGTTGTTTGTCTTTATTGAAGTTATTTGTCCATCTATAATATTAGGGATTAAATTCCCATTTGTTGAGAATCAGTCTGTCCTAAGAGAAAAAAAAAAAAAAGAAGTAAGATTTCTTACTGTAAGGAGAAAATTATAGAGCAAGCTGAAATGAAGGGGTGCAAGTTTGAAAGAGACAAGGGGAACCAACCAACAGAGTTTGTTTCATTCGAGGAATTAATACCACGACTATTTTTGGTATTTTGAGACCCTGCCTAAACCCATGTGGGAAGACTGCTGTATGCCTATGCATATGCATATTCTATTTGGCAATACACTCAATACGGCACTTAGCCACCTACTAAATAATAGAACTTAAAAATGGAAAATCAAATGACAGAAAAAGCTATTTCCAGGTATTTAATCAAAGGGAGGATCAGAGTACAAAGCTCAAGACAGGCCCAGCACACAACTCTGGCTGAACTGTCGCTCTACAGCAGGCTTCAAACATCTGCATTACTTTGACTGAAATACCATGAATAATTTATAATAGAATGCAGAATTTAAGAAAAATATATTTTTAAAAAAATTAATACACCACAGTAATCACCTGGCTTCACGTTTACTAGTGAGGTGCTCTGGGGTAGAAAACATAATTGATTTTATGAACCTTTGGGGATGTTTCTTTTTAAAAATTAACATTTCAGCTTGATATTATTTTAGTATTTACCACTCGGTATTGTCTTAGATGTCATCTTGGCAAAGGGCTCCTAAACAACTGCCACTTTTAGCACTGCTGCCAAAAGGCCCCCTTTCACAATAAAGCATGCTGTGCTTTGGCAGGAAATCAATAAAGTGAAAATCTGTTCTCATCATCCATACATTTACCATCACAATCAACAATCAAAGGCAAGACCTGGGTTCTTTATCCACAGGCTCCAGCCTCCCAATTTTCTGCTATGAAAGGCAGCATAAATTAGAACCCTTGGTTCCTGTTAGCTGGGCTTAATGGGTATGATTTATGAACCATTAAATGAGGTTATGTAAATTGATCCTTAGCAGAATGCTAGCACACAGGTGACAGGTGCAGTACATTTGAATGATGAGTCCACAAGGGTTCTGTACAAATCAGATTCCAGTGACATTCAGTTTTAGGAAGGAGAAATATGTTGTCAACAAGGAAGTGATTTAAATAGTGCCCTGGGTTTGTCAGCAATTATGCTTTTCTTCTTAATTGCTGCAAACTATATAAATTCTAATAGGAAATAAATTACTGATTTACCAGTTAATGACAAGGGGGTATAGACAAGATTGGTTTAAACATTAAAAAAAATAAATTTCCTTGTGAGGCCATATTCAGTAATGATTTCATTTAGGGTATTAAAGTTAACAGATGCTTTAAAGTCACACAGTAAACTTTGACATGAGCTAAATTATATTGTTTTTATTGCTAAGCTAAGCTAAACTGGTTTTGTGCTACAGCGATGAATGTTCTTAAAAGAATGAAATCATATATTTACATAGAATTAAGGATAAATTTTACTTGTTATTTTTGCTTGGGGTTTTTTTGTCTTAATTATCTTGTCAAAAATCAGATCACATTAGCTACATTTAAAATATTCTGCCTTACCCTGACAGGATTTTTATATTAATGATGAAAATAATCAAGACTAATTATCTGATATTTGACTCATTTCCTTCTCATTGCTACCCAAAGTGACCATAAGGATTGACTGACTGCCTTACAATAAAGTTTTGAGAGGAAAAAATGGGCTTGCTGTTGTACTACATTTAAATCAGTGTTCAGGCTGCTTTGGTCTGGGTAGTTGTGCTCTTGGAGAACAACTTTTTGTGTGATTTTTAAGTTCTGCTTTTCCCTAGTCTAGTTAATAGCATATTCCAGCTAGTGGCCTGGCACACCTCTGCTTAATGAGAGTTTGCATATTTGCAATGAAATGACATAGTGATAGGAAAGAAATAGCATGGATAAGTCTGTATGTAACTCAAGGCTTTGAGGCCAGTGGGTCTGGAGGAAAGATTGTATAGGCAGGTACTCAAAACACATAAATTGTGCTAAAATATTCTCAGAGGCTTAGCCGTGTTATATCATTTTCATCCGTGAAAGAAAATATGCAAGATGAGAGGGAACCAATCTAAAACCAAAACATCAGTTACGAGGGAAGCCTACTAAGATCTAAGGCAAAGTGAGCAAACCCAAAATATTACTTTGTGTGTGTCTATTTTTGTCAGCATGTTCATTGGCTATTTCCTGGTTTTTTTTCAAAACTCAGTGAAGTTTGTTCAAGCAACAAACATCAGTTACTAATTGAATTAGCCTCTCCTATTGTGTTTTACTTCAATGGAGATTCCCTTCAAGGTTCAGCTGCTTACTCATTGCATTATTCTGCTCAATGTTTCTATGTTGCTCACTGCAATACTTCCCCTTTCACAAAAGCTGTCACTTTTATTTCTGTGAAGAGGATCATCAGGAGTGAGTCCAGAGTGCGTAGTGCTTTTGGGGGAGTAGAATGCAAATTAAAAGAATCACAAGGTTGCAAAATGGAAAAAGCATTATGCACTTTCAACTGTGAGGAGATGAAGTACTGGGTTTTATTCTAGGTATTAAGGAAGAATGCCATAGCCTTCCTATCAATAATATACAATAAATCTATATCTAAAGAATGCAAAAGACAAGCCCTCAAAAGCTACGGAAAACCACAATTTACTTGTCTATATTAACCTCTTTCAGTATCTTCTGTGACTACACTGCAAAACTGCCTTCATCATGCAGGATCTGCTGGTGCTTTAGAAGGTCCTTCTTCTATTTCACAGCTGCAGAAGGGACTGTGTATACAAAGACAAGCCAGTTCTTTTTAAAGGTATTAGCCTGATCTAATCAAAGTTATCCTCCCCCACCACACAGATTGCAGTAGGTTGTCATCTTTAAATCAGCACTGCAACCACAACCCTATAACTCCAATCACAAATAAAACTCTTGGATTTTTTCTCTCATGTGGCCATGCCTCATTCAGTGTATGAGGTAGCTGATCTTCATGGAATGGGTTACTGCTGAGTTTTCCTCTCTGATCACCCTTCCTTCTGCATATGCCATTTTTTCTGACAGTTCCCTTGTTCACTGACAGGGACAAAGAGCAAATGCAGCAGAAAGAGTACAAGTTGTATAGTACTTCTGAGCTGTCCTCCAGCCTCCAGTCATTGTCTACTTTGATAATTCCAAAGTTGCATGTGATTTTTCTGTTTATTAAATTCTCATGTGTTTGTTTTGCATGTAGTTGTCTGGTCTTCTCTTGGACCCACATAAACTCTAGCAAGACATTTCAGATGTCAGCTCCTCTCCTTTTGCTTGTTTTGAACCTGAACCTGTGTGCAGAAAATCAAGTCTTAGGAAGGAGTGTGATTAATGGTGAAGTCCTGGACTAGAATGAGGATTTTAGTTTCTGGCATCTTGGTTTTTACATTTTAATACAAAACAGTTTTTCCATATGGTACAAAGACAGTCCAACTATATGCTGAATATATTTATCAAGACATGAGTAAATGACTGAATATCAGAAATCCTGATATCTCCTTCTATTAAATGTCCTGTGGGGATTCCAACTATATTCACTATGGGTTTCGCTGACTGAAGTAGCATAGCTCCAATAAGTGGCTATTGTAAGAAAGGGGACAGCATCTCCATTTTCCTGCTGAAAATGGAAAGAAAATGGAGCCCTGAACTGTATTTTGTAGAGATCTCTAGTCAGTTTTGGGCAGGATGGAGCTCTTGGTATTTCCTGGAGGCATGTTTTATACTGGAGTGGATGTCAAGGCAAAGATCACTGAGCTAGCCAATATTGGCCTGAACTAGTACATCCACACAAAGCAGGACTCCTTCATGTAGAGTCAGCAGGTCAGGTTTGAAAGTAGTCTGTTTGTGCTAGTACAACACGGTGATGCAGAGAAGGCAAAACCCATAATTTAATATTACCACAGAAGCCAAATCCTGCAAACTCAGCCTAGAGGTTTTTGCATCACGATAGTGGAAAAAGCACATGATATAAGTCCATTTTAGATCTATGCTGCTCCTTCCTTGAGGGGTGACATTATCCTTCCTGTATTCTAGGTGGCCAAACAAAAGTCAGGGAAAGTGTATCCCATGGGTACAGCCTGATTGCCCAGAAAAGAGAATGTGGCAATGACTCTGCTTACTGAAGTTGCTTTTTGCACCAGATTTATGGGTTTATTTTGAATGTAACAATTTTAGGGAAAAAGGATTGATGCACACCCCTTCCTCATGCCCTTCTGCAAAGAGTTCTCCAGTATAAAGGCACTTTGAAATTCCACAACGCATATTTAGGCACTGCCATTAAAGCCCGAATTGATAGTGACAAGTAAATATATGTATCCGATTTGAAGGAACAAGGACCTAATTTCATTGTATATTAACTTTTCAAGGCACTTCATTTTCACAGTCGAATTTCCAAGGGCTCTAAGATGCAGAGGTCAGAGCTTGGTATAACAGTGAAGCACAAACGTGATATTTGAAAAAGTGACAAAATAAAAATAGCGTCCTTCTGTGAAAATCATGGCTTGTAATTTCTCAGCATCATACAGGAACTCCATGGTAGAATTTGGGATAAGAAGCAATTCATTAGGACAACATTTAATTGCCTTAGCATCAGGGCTCTAAGTCCCTTCCTACAACTCCCTTTCTCATTGAGGGCGTGTGTTCTCAGGTTCCAGCAATAATGAGATAGAGTTACTGAGGCATATCCTGAAGCATATGGTATGAATTTATCCTCAGAGTAGCCCTTATGTACAGGGAATTGAGATTAAAGTTTCTCATGCTGGAAAAGCTTACCAAAGCATGGAATTAAAGAGTATATTACTATACTCTGAATAATAAAGGCATTCTTAATTCATGTAATCCTTAATTTGAGTGTTTGATTATACAACTCTTTATATGTAGATTTTTTTTAAATTTTTTTTTTTTTTTAATGATTTCCCAGATTATAAAATTTTAGACTTTGGAAAAACAAGCTTTTCATGTTGTGTCATCACACAACTCCACAGGGGTTCTTTAGCTGGACTGAAATATTTAGGGTCACAGAACCTTTTGCAGCTGATTGAAAGGTGGATGAAAAGATCATCTGAAGTTCTGGTCCCTCAGGGTCCCATCTCATGCAGACAGCTTCTTCCATTGCTCTTTCTCATGTCCCCAAAGTCTTCCTCTTTTTGCTGTCCTCACTGTCTCATTTACACTGTTTGACCATGACTACTCCCATCCTTCCATCTCCAGTTTCTGTCCGGCTCCTAATTTCTTTCTGTCCTCCAGTTCCTCTCCCTTTACTCATCCTACTTCGTTCTTCACATCATAACTGCTCTGCAACACTGTGCTCCATCCCTGGGGTTTCCTGTCCTCAGCTGAAGTGCCAGCCATTGCAACAGACACCTCTCCCGGCCTCCACCATCTCTGCCTCAGGTTTACTGCAGAGAACATCTAGATCAGTATATCTTATAAAGGCTCCAAAAGTCACAGAGCACTATCACTATGAGGTAGCAGGTTACAGAAGTCCTAACGCCAGATGCTCAACTCCATCTTTCAAAGTATAGAAGATTACTGTCAAAGGGTTGGTGTTCTAGACCCTGGGCATTTCTGCTGGAGCCAGGACTCCAAGATCTCACGAGACAAGCCCCATTTCGTTGGTTAGAGACACTGCAGGAGGGTTCCTTCTCCAGAAGAGAGCCTGGAAAACTGACACAGTTTGTCAAAATTGCTAAATGAATGTATAAAAGGAAAAAAAAAATCTCAACAAATTTAATTGCCTAAGATGCCTTCAGCTTTGTCTTCTGAACTATTTCATTTCCATGTACTCTGCCCCAGTCACATCATCATCTCCCATAGTGAGACCCACAGACTGCATTCCCACAAAGGATGAAAGACTTGATGCAGAAACTAGGCTGCTATGAAACCATTCCAGTGGGAGCATTTCAGTGTGGTTATGGAAGAGCAGGAGATCAGGCCCATTGTCTCAAGTATCATTAACTGGCTTTTCTTGAGGAGTGATTGTAGTCTGGAGTGAGTATCCATTTAGCTTGTCACTGACTTTTGTCTCCCCATATCTCTTTCTTTTCTTATTCCAAATGACTTATGGAAGAATCTATTTGGAGACAAGAGGTTCAGATAGGAAGGGATAAAACCCTTCAAAAATCACTTTCTCAACTGTTTGCCGCCTTCTTGGCTTTTTCAATAGATTTTTTTCTCTTCTGCTCAATGAAGTAGTAGAGGATGAGGAATTATATTCATGTTGGTTATTGGCATGTGTTTACCAACTGCTAGCATTCATTGAAAGAATTTCAGGCCCAATCCCATGACTTTTCTCATTGTTATCTCATGATAACAATCACGTTATCTAGACATATTCCTGCTACAAATGTTGTAGCAACATGATTCATGCAGGATAAATCCTTACATGAGAAAATGGTTGCAGACTTTAGAGTGATTTGCTGAACTTCCACTTTTCATCCCACTAAAAATCACTATAAGGTCATAAGAATTTCCTTTAGGTATTGATTTATTTATTTATGTTATCAAGTTTTATCAGTTTCCTGATTTTTGTATCTAATGCCAAGTATTACATAAAGCAACACAATTATGCTACTTCTTTTCCTTACACATAAAAGGGCTAAAAAGGCAAAGTTACTTTTTTCTTATATGCTAAGACTTCCTGGTAATTACTTCCTTGAATTGAGCTTACTCAATTATTCTAAATAAACCCCCCAGAACTCCCACAAAACAAACAGCAAGAGCAACAACAACAAAACTTTGCCATGAAAAGTGATGTTTTTCAGATATTTTAGGCAGCCTATTAGCACTATAGATTTGCACGATACGCACAAGGTATTCCCAGCAGTGTGCATTGTACCAAAGTTGTGATTTCTATACTTGCTTGCTTCACAATCAGTTGTTTTCCTTCTCTTTTGGAGACCACAGAAAGTGGATGATATGCTCTGCTCTGGTTCTCTTTACTCCTTACCCCATGACTCAGCAAAAAATCCTTCAGAATTGCTCAAATTTTTCTTTTGACATGAAACACAAGTCGTGTCAGCTATTAATGCTGTGCATCCCACCCTCTTCTTCAGTAAAGACTACAGCAGAAGAAAACAATAGCTGCAATGGAGACTGCAAGCATGGCCTTCTGCTATTCATATCCTCCTTGACACAACACCAAATAACAATCCTTCATTACTAGTGAAATTAGGATGACTAGAAAGCAAAGGGCAAATTCAGGGGGAAGAACTATCTTCATCTTCAGCATGGTGAGGAAGTCTTTGTTTCCTAGAAGAGGTTCAGTAACCGATTTGAAGTCACATTCCTTTCAACTTTTCTGCAAATACACTGGAAGAGTTCAAGCTGAAATGCAAATTTCACTTCTATTTGGATTTTTTACTGACAAGTTCAGAAAAGACCAGAAAGTCAAACTTAGAATAATTTATTGTAAAGCCTGTGTTATGAGTTTAATTTTATAAAATAAAAATAGCGACCTCAAAAATCTGGAAGCATTTTTGATGAAAGAGCTTTTTCCTTCTGCACTTTTAGCCAGACTCTTTTTCTAATTTCTGCTCAGATTTAATACTGTATGTGCTTAATTTCTTTCTCCATCTAAGATTAGTTTTAGAGTAATTTCTCATCTGTATCTGGCTTGATACTTTCTACTTTGGCGAATTTTGTAGCAATTTAATTGCATTAATATTAGTAGAATAACTCCTGCCTAGTGCTTGTCTCAGTAAAGGTTCTGGCTTTATATTCCAGGACTTTTGTTAGTAACAACTCTTTGTGCTGTTTGCTTGAAACTCTAGCATGGATGATACTGAAGGAAAATTACGCTTTTACAGCCCTATATTAGAAAACAATGGCCTCTGTGAGTGGAATAAAGTTGCTCAGTAACTTCCACCTAGTGGCTTTCCAGAAAACTGCCACAGTAGTGAATTTCTTGAGAAACTCAAATTTTTGTTTTTACATAACTTGGGGGTAATTCTGCCACCAAAACCCATATTCAGTTTTCAGTGAACTCAAATACGTTACCTACACACAGAGTGCTTAGTATATAGTTAGTTCACAGTAATTTTAGCATCACCATGTTTGTGGATTTATCATATCAACATCATTCTGCAAAACTTAGGACTAAAACTTCATATGATTTCTCATGGCAAACTGATTTTATTACAGTTTTTTTATTTCATATCGCTAACATATTTATACACCAACTGTACTAATATCCCCATACCCACTTCAAAAAAAGCTCTGTCTATTATCTCTGTATTGAACTACCAGCTCATCAAAATTGTATACATAACCATTTGGGTAGTGTGGCTTAGCAGAATATAAATGACTCATAAATCTGGTAAGATATGAATCCACAGTTTAATTTAAAAAGGAATTATTCAAGAGTTTAGTAATATACATCTATCAGAGCTGAATAAGGAAAAACTCCTGGAAATGAAAACTCAATACATTTTTTCTCATGCCATTGAAACAATAACTATTCTGAATCAGTGATTTTAATATTAATTTACATGAGCTGAGAATCTGCCATTAGACTACTCTGAACATTTTTCTTTCCCTCTGGAATACAAGTATTAAGAAATTATTTTTAAATTTAGGCAGACAGGTGAGTTTCTGTACTATGCAATTACTGTTATATAACATTCATGTTGAGTACCAAGGATATGTGTATTGGTTGAAAAAGAACTCTGATGAATGGCATTGCCTGATAAATAATTTTAATTCAACTCAATAAATTTCTAGCTTTGGGCTAAATTCCAAACCATAATCCAAGCTTGTGATTTTGTAACAGTAAATTTTTCCAAACAAAATAATCAGTAGAAATAGTTAAAATAGCAAATGCATTTGCTAAAATCTAACTGAACAGAGAAGCTTATAATAAGTTGCAGTGAAATTAATATTATAATTCTTAAATGTCTAAACTGAGATTAATACAAAAACTAAACTAGTAGAGAAAAATCATAACAATTACAATTAATTTCAGATTTTTTCCTTTCCAGTAATCTAAATTAGACTTAAATTAGTATTTAGTGATATAAACAAGGGAAGTAACCATTTTCCTCCTGCTGTTTTGTCCTTTATATAGCTTTGTGCATTTTATATTGTCACATATCTTTTTGCAAAATTATTAGAAGGTGAATGTGGCATATTATTTGCATACATGTGGAAAATTATGCAAGAGGTAGAAAAATGAGACTGTGCTTTCTAATTTAACGGCAGTTCTCTAAACTATTAATACTCATATTTGACCATAGTTGTCCTGACAAGTAAACGCAGAAATGTTAATCCCTTAATATTATCAATATGGGTAATTATATTTGCAACATTATCTTTAGCTAACTGGTCACCCTTTACATATCAACTGTAAACCCTGATTACGTACACTGTACCTTGGGCTTTGCCAAAAGAAGAAAGAAGGAGCAGAGGCAGAGCAGTCAAATTCGGTTAAAATTTTTCAACCGCCATTTCAGAAGTCCTATTGTATTTTGTGCTCACAATTATTATCCTAGATAGAAGAGTTAAGTTTACATTTGGTTTTGTGTGAAATGGTTAAAAAAGGAGTTCAGAATCAACCAGCTGTGTGCACAGTTAACTTTGATTAACTAATCCAGTCTGTTGCTTGGGAGTCAGGGGGACAGAAATATTTTAAACTAGTAAATAATGCTACATGAACATTATTTTGAATCAGGTGATTAGTATATTTCAATTTTCATTAGTATGGGACTTACCAATGGAATTTTTAGTAATTCTTCCTTGCATCATGATGTATAATATCTACCATTATCTGTCAAGCTGTGCACTATGTGAACTAGTATGTATATATGTATATATGTATATAAGTATAACAGTATGATGTGATGAGAATAAGGCTTTCAGTGTATGATGGAAGATCCACAAAGCCAGGCACCTTCCTGAATCCTGACAGTGGCTTCTTTGAAGCTCAGTGACCTCTAAATGTAGTAGAAATTCTTCTTGCTTTAAAGGATTGTGAGATCCTATTACTCTCTTTCAAACCAGCAAGAAACAGGTGGTTGTCCCAGTAGATCCAAGTGATGGCAGAAGAGATGCAGGCCTCTAAATTGGTGTCCTTCTTGCCTTCTGGGTGTAAGCCTATGAAATAATATTTTCAAAATCTTCCTTTTTTGTTCTAATGTTGTGTAGTAGGTGTCGGGAAAAATTTGAGGGTTGCACTGCATCACTTTTTTGTCTAAGTGTTCATTATAGCTCAGAAGTAGAATGTCAGTACTTATTTGCTATAATGGTTATATATTTATTCAGGCTAGCGAGTTGCAATTAATCTTGTTTATGGAAGGTAAAATTAAACAATTAAGCAATCAAACATAATGTACAAATTAATCAGAAAACATTACAAGAAAAAAAAGGCATATGACTCCTTGACTTTGTTCCCAAGACTTATATTTCTATTTTGGAATAAGGGAAATCCGAACAACCAGAGCACATAAAAGTTTTTAGACAAATAATTTTATAATGGTGGGAGATTTTTAACATCATAAGACAGAATTAAATATCTTTTATTTATAAGCAATTTTCAGTACTGTGAACTGACAGATTACATATCACAATTCTGGAGGACTTCAGTGAAAATAAAACCTGCATCTTCCCACATCCTCCAAACTAGACAAATAAAACACTGTATAATCCACAAAAGCTCTATTAAAGCTGTTAAAAAAGGCATCTGAAAACATCTGGCTATAAAGCAGGAAATGATGAAGGTTGAATACAAACAATATCAGCAGTGAGAGAAATACAGAACTGTGACGGAGTCTGACATCCAGGTGAGTCCTGCTGCAAAGCACTAATTCTTAGCCAAGTCCTTCATCTGGTCCAGGAAGACAGGCGATATATAAAGAGCCAGGAGGAGAATATTTTTAGATATTTCTGTGAGGGTTATTTGCACAATAGATATTGAAGGAAGATGAGTTTTGCTCGTATGGGAAAAGTGCTAACTTAAAAGGTTTCTGTTGTTCTAAAAATGAATATATTTTGATAAGTTTTTGCATTTTATCAAGATCCAGATGCATCCATCACCTTTATTTCCTCTTTTCTGACAATAAAATACTAACATTTTTTGAGTTTGGGTAAAAAGAAATAATTTTATTACTAACTGCCTAAAAAGAATATTAAGAATTTTATTTCTTAAAAAAAAATCACTGCTACTAATATTTTTCAAAAAGGCTACATTCTGACAACAAGCAACCTGCAAAATAATTTCAAGTGAAAAAAGGTGATATGAGAACTAAAAATGCTTTTTTTACTACTTTTCATATGATGTAAATAAATATCAACATCTCTGCCCACCCAAAGTCTGAACTTTGCTGGTCCAGTTTCTGAGTGTTTACTGGTGTAAAGGAGTATGAAAAGAAGATGACCACCTCAAAGGAGGGAGGGGGATGTGTGTGCATGGGTGGTGCATGAATGTGTGTGTGTACATGTGCATGTGCGTGTGTGTACGTGTGTGTGTGTGTGTGCATGTGCACGTGTCTGGTGGGACTGATCCATGCATATAGGGGTGAATAGAAATGTTTTACAGTATATTTTAGAAAGGGGAGATGAAGATGTTTTCTAATTTATTACCAAAAATATTCAAGAACCACTACAGCACTCCACTATGTTGCATCACCAGCCAGACTATAGGATGGATTTACAAATCCACAGGAGAAAGTACACCAACGGAGACAGATGGCCTTTAAGAACCATGTAATAGGAACATCAACCATAATGCTTGGTCTTTTCTTCAAAACCCAGTTTCTCGTCTTGTCACCAGTCAGGTTGAAGGACTTTGTATTTACAACTTAAAGCTCTAAAATGATTTATTTTATCACAGGATAATATCATGACACTGGGATACGAAGGCTAGAAGATTTATTCACTTTGATGCAAGTAAGGAAAGCTTTTATTTTCAAATTTCTATCACTCAGTGCAGTGCATCAAACAATCAGTTTTAATCTTTAGGGTTAAGTGCACTCTTGTAATTTAGAATTAAATTATTTTTATTAAGCACTTTTGCTGAATATCTACAAGCTTTACAACTCTACTGATTAAGGATCTGACAGTGACTGGTAAAGCAGCCACCTCCATGAATTAGGGAAGCATTAGACAATGCATTCTCTCTATGTTTTAGTGCCTAAGGAGTATTTCAAAATAAGTGCCATTTCTGTAAAATGTAGCCATAAAACTGCAAGTGAACCAGTGTATGTGAAACCTACTTCTTGCATCGCACAGTGACATCTTTTAAGAGATTAAAGGTTTTTTTTTCTAGAATGAGGACAGACAAAATACCCCAGGAGTGAAACTTCAAATACAGAGTTTCTGAAATATTCCCCTGTGACACTGAAACATCTAAATAAAAATCTAGCTGTGAATATCCAAGGTCTAATGGCCGGTGCACCAGTGACAACCCAGATTTGCAGGAAGCCTGGCCCAATAGCTTGAGTCTGGGACCAAGGAATGCTCACTGCATTCTGATAGTAACCTCCTCTGCAAGCTTGCACAAGCTCCTTTATTTTCAGAGATGTTGTTCTCTCTGCACTCTCATTAACTTCAATGGGAACCAAGAATGTACAGCACCTTTGAAAAATCAAGCGGCTAAACTCACAGCTTCATTTTCCCCATCTATAAAATGAGGCTAAACCTTTCTTACCAGTCTCATAGAGCTGCTGTGAAGATTAATTAGATAATGACTGCAAAGCCTTTTGAACATGAAAAGTGCTAAGAATTGTTGTTACCAAATGATGGCAAAGATTGGGCTATTCTTCATTGCTGTCAAATAATAATAAAGAGACACGCTAGTCTAAGGAAAGGAGAGGTGGGAAATAAAGGGCAATAATGGCTGCTGTTGTTTGCGCATATGGTACTGAATAATCTTTGCAAGAAGAAGCCAATCTTGTGAAAAGCTATCTACTGTAATGGTGCTAGGGTTATTGACAGGTCTGGCTATAAGTGCAGGTTCCATTAGATACATCAGCCACAATGTATTCGCGGCAAATCTCACTGATGATTGCCCTCCTGCAGAGGGAGAGATAAGACAAACTATGATTGAAGTAAAAATGTAAACAGTTAAAAAAAGAAATAGAAGTCAACCACCGCTCTCCCACAGGGGCAAGGACCAAGAATTGTTGCACCTGTGAAGCAGTAATAACATCAAATGTTAATGTGATATATGATTGTAGCACAGATACTGCTTCAAGCTCTAGCTGAAGAATGTATGTTGTTTAGTATTTTTATATGTATATTAAGTGAAGTGCACTTTTCTAGTCTGGGGCAGTGCAGGGCACAATACTGGGAAACTGAAGGGGTTTCACATGAGTCAAGTTAACAAGAGCATTCTTCGGCAGCACAAGTTGTAGCTTGTGCTTTTTACAGGTCTCCAGCTAAAGCCTCTGAACTAGTACTGACCCTCTTAATCTCAGGGTTGTGTTATTAAGTAGATGTGCTATGTTTTTCTTTTTTTGTATTTTAACATGATATTAGACCCATTACTGTAAAAACATATGATTAATTCATATCAATGCATGATATAAATTCTTCTCTTTGGTAACTGGAAAGAAATGGTATGTAATACCTCAGTGCTAAAAAAATACCTTCTATTTTCCCAATGATAGGGAATGTTTACAGTAAACACTGACATTAAATAATTTTCAGATCTGAAGAATGGCATACTATGAACTCCAGAGTTTTAAAGCAATTGGCCAAAGAGGCATTCTAAGCTTGATTTGTATATGCACTTAAGAAATAATGCGGTTTGTGTGGCTGCCCCTTCAGCTGGCCAACAGTTTTCCTTTCCTTCCCCATGTTTTTCCCCACCCCCAAATAATTTGTACCCTTTAAGTTAGTTGCTGTCACATTCAGTAGAGGCACAGAAGTAGCAAAGAGAATTAATTTCCTCTATATTTAATTAAAAAAATACTGTCTGGGTAAAAGAGAAAGCCTATTCATGGCACAGAGGAGAATTCATTGTCTGTTACACTTAGGAGCAGCCAGCTTATTCAGTGATCACACATGTACTGGCCAGCCAGCCAGCCACCATGTCTGTGCCAGATGTGCTGGCTTTTCCCCAGCTGGCAGGACAAAATACAGAGGTAGAGAACATGGAAAGAAGAATATAAAGAGCATGGAGTACATGGAGCTTTTTACAAGGACAACTGTATCAGAGATCAAAGACACAGGAAGGAGCACACAGCAGTGGTGTAGGATGTAGGGAGCTAGGTGATGTGATGGAGGATAGCTAGAAACATGGAGGGGATGACATGGCAGAGCTGTTGGGAAGGATTTAGAGGATGTGGAGAGAGCTGGGATGACCGCAGTGAGTGGTGGAAGATATAACTCCAAAGAAAATAAGGTTAAGTCTTTCTACTCCTCATGAAACAATCTTCCAAAAATATTGTAATGCTGTCAAAGTTTCAGTGGACTGGGAAACATCTAACACATTAGCATTTTTAAAAAATGCCTACACAACATTACCAAAGTAAGTAAAAATCCAGCAACCTTATTTCATTCCAGACAAAAACACCGAGATATAGAATAGAATGGGATCTAATCAGTAAATTTATAAAGACAGTAGCATAATCCATTTCAGTGAATGAGTTTTCATGGAAAATTAGTGATAGAACTGATTACATCTTTTGATGAAATGAAAAGGTTCTGTTGCTAAAGGAAGTTGCTCAATATAACTGAGCTATTTTACCTTGTAATCTGACCTTCTGCTTAAATGTGACACAACATAAAATCTGTGTAGCAAATTTTAACTCATGTGAAAAGGCTGATACAGCTAAAAAGTAATTGCACAGAGGGCATCATTATATAATGGGGTTCCACATAGATCTATTCTTAGTTCAGTGCTATTCAATATCTTTATCAATGAGATGGAAGAAAATAGAAACTTGTTGTTGGTAAAGGCTGCAGATGCCATATTCATATATAAGAAGTTAGTACGTGACCTGATTTTTAGAGGCACTAAACATATTTAGGCAATAAACAAGGAGGATTTGGCTTAGAAGCTAAACCCACAAAATATATGGCTATGGCAGTGTCAAGCTTTTAAACATACTTAGGGCTAAACTCATCTCAAAATGGGCTTTATAACAGAATGGTAAGAGAGAGATGCCCAAACTAGCCGGTACAGAATGACTCTGTTTTTCAAAGCTTACCCACCTATTTCTGAACTGTCAGATCAGAAGAAAACTGCTTTATCTTAAGATCCTTATACAGAATGAAGCACTTAATTGCTATTTCATACAGACAAGCTGTTTAGCAGGGAGAGTGCTCACTGTGCCACGTGAGTAACCAGGGCTGAACATCCCCCTTTGATGTCAGCGAGTTGACAGATGCACTTCTCAAGTTCTGGGAAGTTGTCTTTGCCTACAAGTTAATCTGGATGAAGGTACTTTCCAAACCTTCTGTTTAAGCTTGGGCATTACATAGAAGAGCTGGAAAAACACCACATATGCTCAGACAAGCATTAGATAATGTAACAGCTACTGCCTCTTCTGCCTTTATCAGTTGATGATGAGAAACAGATGATCACAGTCTTAAAATCATCGCACTTGTTTTTGAAAAAAAATCTGGTGCAAGAGCAAAAACATGAATAGAAGATGCTGGAAGGTTCTATCTTTCTATGCATGTATAAATATAAAAAAATTAAAAGCATCAGGATTCTGTACCTTTGTGGTCTGCGTAGGAACCTGACCAGAGTATGCTACCAGCACTGTTGCTTTTCACGTTAAGGTTCGTTTTCCATGGAGACCAACATAAAGCACAGGACAAAGAAGTCATGTCTCCACCTCAGAGACATTCCATACCTGGATCAGAAGATGAGAAGTATCCCCAGATCTTGCAGTTAAAACCTAGCCTCAGTGAACAGAAGTTCCTCCTCAACCTTCACTGCCTCTCACTGCTCTATCTTACATATCTGTCCCCTTTTGCTTTTTCTCTCTCAGGTAATGAATCCCAGACTTTTCTATCTTGCTTCATAAAACTTTCTCTAAGCCTAGAAGTAAAGCAAAGGTCTGGCATAGCCATTGTTGCAGACAACAGATATAAATGTACTGGAGGAAGAGAGTTAAAAAAAAAATCCTAGAGCATTTTTATTAATTCTGATAATTAAGTTGGTGATCATAGAAAAGGACAAGATCTCCTTTGTCCAAACTACAGGTAGCTAGGGACAAAGGCTGTGCAGACCTTCTTGAACCACAGATTTATTATAGTGACGCTAGGCACCTTGCTCTCCAGACACACTCCTTTTTCACTCTGCTGGAAGTACTAACAAGAGTGCCATATGTAGGCGTAGTTTCTATAAAGTAGACCATTAGCAGCAAAAAGTAAAGCAAAACTATCAATTCACTTAATGTTGAATACCTGTGAGCATTCAGATGCTGCCACTTCTGGGTACTGATGGCTACATTTGAGTATCTGCAGATGCTTATGACCTGCATTCCAGGTTGTGACTACCTGAATAGCTGGACACCAAAGAGCTGGATGAGCTCCTCTGAGAGGGGTTGCTGGAGTGCAGAACAGGGTCCCACTGTGCTCTTAGAGTGAGCCAGCCAAGTGCTGCATCTTATCTTGTCTCAAGGCGGCTTGTGTAGAAGTTTTGGGGGTATCTAAAGTGATTTTGGCTGTTGTTTTCAGAACCATTTTAGAGTCCCGCTGTACAGCAAGAGCAAAAAGACCCTGTCCATGTTCAGAATATATTCCCTTATTTATACTTGTCTTTATTTTTATTAACTTCTAAACCCAACTGTCTTAATGTCCTTCTGACAAAAGGCAGGAAATCTCAAAATAACTGTTTAGTTAAAATGTGCCTTTGCATAGGAGCTGCTCTATGCTATGTCTGGGCTGCAGCACAGGGCGAGATACCAGAACTGGCCTTAAACGACTTAACTGCAGTCTAGCCATTCCAGCACAGCTGTCAGCTTGGATCAATTTTCCCTTCCAAAAAAATGCTGCCATCAGTCGGAATGCTTTATGGCTGAGCTATCTTGATGCCCCATTACATTTGCAGCAGGAATCTAGCCTATTTATATTTTCAGCAAACAGCAAGGAAAGAGTGCTCCTGAACTGGGAACTAGTGTGCACTGCATTCCAGTTGTACCTCTAATGTCAGAAGGAGTCAGGTAGTCCTCTGAAAAATTTCCTCAGCTAGATGACTGGGGTGGATGCACTGTGGCAAACATCTAGTTTGGTGACCTGTACAGCTACAACAAAAGTCAGATATTTTATTAGAAATTGTGGAGTTTGAAATAAAATTTAAATAATTTTACCTAACATGATTTTCTGCCAGTTTATGTATTTAAATACTTCTTCAGCCTGGAGTTCTCCCCAGCAAAGATAATTAGTAACTATCAGCAGTATGAAAATGTTTTTCTCATTTTTCTCCTACAAAGAGAGCACCACTGTGAATCGTATTAACACTGTCTGATAGCAACAGACGACAGCTATAAAAAATTCAACAAGAAAATTAACAATTATGCTTAAAAAATCATCACTAAGGACCTGAACGTGCTAATTGATGTTTAGGATGAGTCATCCAATTAGTTCTTTGAAACAGGACTGGCCGCTGTTCTTACATTATTGAGATTGCTATGTTGTAGACCTGCAATAGTATCAAGCAGTCAGTAAATGCAAATTAATGACCACTGACACACAGATGCAGAAACAATTAAATCTGTGTTATCTTGCATCAGCATCCCAGGGAGTGTCCTTACTGTCTACACTACCTAGTCACTATCCACCCCTCAGGGTGCACTTTGAGCTCATCAACAGATAGCAAGTGGGGAACCTCAGAACACTCAACGTTCAGAGTATTATAGATACCTGGATGGTCTAAAGAAGCTTAGCTTCGCTGTCTTCACACTCTACCGCAGACATCCTGTGCCAATACACAAAACAACACAGCAAAGTTTAATCTTACTAGTGTCAAATGGCTGAGATAGAGACAGGCAACTTCTCATCCCAGTAGGAAGCCCATATGTTTCTTTTCAAATGGAAAATGGATGGAAGAGACTATTCACTTGAAAACGCTACATCAATGCAGAGATCATTGCCTGTTCTGGCAAGGAAGTGTGCAGGTGAGCCAGGGAAAAAATGCTGAGACATGCCTCAAGAAAGGTTAAAGATGGACAGTTTGTAATTACGTACAAGAAGAAGGTACAGTGTCGCCCATTGATGAAAGAGGAAAACATCAAAGACTCTGAACACAGGCATACTCTCAAAATGGCTTCAAATGAAATTCAACCTATTCAGCCAGTGCAGGCTCCATTACAAACGGACCCACAGAAAGAGTCACCACACAGCTACAGTAAGGCATGCCAGGGACAGAGTGTAAGACCACTGCCAGCAAAGGGTAACTACCCAGCACTGGACAGCCACAGGCCAAAAGCCTCTCTGTCCCTGAAAAAAGAGGGAAGAGGAATGTTGAGTGGGGCCACGAGACCAAATTTAGGGGAGAAAGATGGGAGTAGACAGGAAACTAAGTAGAAATTGTTTTCTAGAGAGATTCTGGAAGCTGGCAGGTGTGGGGGGCAGGCAGTTCTCTATGTATTTTCTTTGTGCTCATGTGAAGTGAATGACTGTTGCTTTAAATCCTATTTGCTGTCTGTCTTCAAAAAAAGAATTGAGAAGAAATGTGTATAATTATACACAGAATATTAATCTTCTTCCTGGTGATCTACAACTCTAGCATATTCATCACACTGGAAATTATTAAAACTGCGGATTCATCAATGCATGTAATCCTTTGTTAATCGTATGTATATAAATGTCTCAACAATTTTCACATCAATTATTACTCATTTTTCATTGTTATGTGATTTTTCTTAAACAGTGAGTGTAATGCTGAACTTCTATGTTTTGATTGAGCTTGTTGGAGAAGTAAAGTGCAGTGACCTGGGCTACAGATGGAAGAAGCTAGAAAATCTAACATCTGATTTTAGCTCTGGTTCCAAATCCCCTTTGTAGCTTTAGATAATTTACTCCAGTCATGCCTGTACTGGGGTCAATTTTAGAGTCACCTTCAGTCCTGAACCCACAATTTTTTAGGAATTGTGAACATGTAAACATGATCATCGGCCGTCTACTACAGTACTGCAAGCTCTGCCACACTTCAGCATATGAAGCTTGCTCTGACAATACTCATGCCTCTGACAATACTATGCCATGCCTTTCTACATTTCCTCAGAAATTCACATCAGAAGATACTTGTACACTCTCACCATGAATGTGTCCATTGTTTGCTTTTGACTCTTTCTGTACTTCCTTGCTTTCTTTACTATTTATAAATGGCAGCTTGCCTAGAAGAAAAAACAAGGCTGCTAAATGATTCACAGCACTGTCCCACAAGGATATTTGGGATAAATCTTACCTCTATGCTCATGAAATAAAAATAAATGCAAACAAATTTGGTTTACACCAAACAGCCCATAGATATACGATGCAAACAAGAAATAATGGCTCATGGGACTCAAAATATTTGAGAATAACTATCACTATAGACATACCCTTAGGGTGTATAATTGTGACAGTCTCAACACCACTCTTGTCAAACTCTTCAAAGCTGAAACTCAGTTCCAAAGGCCAGAGATACTACCAGTTAAAATTCTCACTACTTCAGTATTTCTCTCCATATGTGTTCGCAAATGCTCAGCAGCGGAACACCCGCCCCATGCACACTTTCCCTTGTTCATAGCGAGAAACTGGGTGCATCCTATCCATGCTTTTTGAGAATCCTGAAACAGTAGCTGTGCTCAGAGCATGTGAAGTGTGTATCTTGGACACTGCTTTTGTATGAAACTCAGTGTTAGATATTTACTTTATTTAAAATAAAGGCACATACTGACCTACTTTTTGTACCATACTCTGGTGATCACAGTATTTCTCCCAGGTTCAGTTTTCTCCTCAGGATGAGAGAAAAAGCAAGGTCAAAACCAAAAGCAAGGTCAAAACCACAGCTCTCAACGGCTTCATTGTTAAGCTGAAATCTCTTCTTGGGACACAAATCCTACATTGG
The DNA here is from genome assembly GCF_001604755.1 of Lepidothrix coronata. Taxonomy (NCBI): domain Eukaryota; kingdom Metazoa; phylum Chordata; class Aves; order Passeriformes; family Pipridae; genus Lepidothrix; species Lepidothrix coronata. The sequence continues at coordinate 615,779 of NW_016690344.1, read as the reverse complement.
TTGTTGGAGCTGTTAAATAGCAGTCCTAAAATTTGCCTGGTCTTGTGAGGAAATAGATCATACAATCCCCAGTTCTCTCAATCTCCTTTTTCTTCAGAAATGACTTAAGCAGTTCATGCCAGAAAAGGATGTGGAGTTCTTCAGCCCACATGGAGGGAAGTTTGTAAAGGGTTATTTATACAGCTGGAATTGTGAGAATCTGGAAATCAGTCTTTCTTTTGTGTTAGTTTAGGCAGCTTCTTGCTCACCTGCTGTAAACATTCTGAGTTAATGAACTCCTCCCATATCTTGATCTTGAGTAGTTAAAAACTTGTAATGCTCAGTAATATGGTATCCAAGATTCTTTATGAATTTAGCTATTAGGACAAAAGTTTCCATTCTGAATATGCAAATGTCTTCAGTGCCTCTGAAAATTAGATCATGTCTCTATCTAGTCAGTGCCTAATTTTACAGTTGATGTTCTGAAATGTTTGCCCAACCTCTGTATTTTCTGGTTTTTGTTTGTAAAAATGGAACATTAATACTTAATTGCTTCTCAAAACTTTGTGGGAATTAATGCTTCTAAAGCATTTCAAGAATGAAAAGGACCACACAAACTGACAACTACTGTAATTAAGTATGAATTATTTAAAATGAAAAATTTGTATTGCAAATGAAGTGCTGGAGGAATGTATTGAACAAACCACCAAAAACTTCACAAAAATTACTAATCAAAACACAAGGCTTAAACAACTTGCAGTACCACCTCTTACCAAAGTGCTGAGCATCGACTGAGCTGTAGCAATTGACCATATTTGCCTTGTTTTGATGAAAAGCAGTTTTCACATGAGGTATTTTACCTTGCACTTGGTTCAGACAGGAGGATGTATGTGGTCAGTCAGTTAGCACTGACTTAATGAGGAGCCCTCAAAAGTAGTTCCATAGCGACTGCTAGTGATTGACAGCAGTGATTAACTCTTGTCCTGTGTCCTCTTTTTGCAATAACCAGATTTTTCTCCCTTCCGATATTTCAAATGTGGGTTCTGTGGGGCAGTAACCACTGTTTTGTTATATGGGCATAGAACAGTTAGGCTTAAACTCCTGTGCGATGACCATTCAGGGCCTGTGTTAGCAAGCTATTGGCTTTTGCCCTGTGTACATAGAGAATACAGGCTGTGACATCTACAAGTGTACTAGAAGCATTTCTAATATCCACCTTTTTGAGCAGTATTGTTGTACATGTCCTACATCTAATTTTTCTCCTATTTATTTTGTATCTTAGTTTTGAACCACTTAAAAAGAAATTAATACATATTAAATAGGAAGGATAGCTCTAACTTTCTGCTAGTTTTCCTTCTGTTCCATGAACACTGTCTTTCAGTTTAAAAGATAATGCATTAAACGAAATTATTTAGCTCTTTTGTATTATTGTTCATTTTCTTGTTGGATTTTTTATAGCTCTTCTGCTATTTATAAAACAATACCTCACTTTAAGGACATTTACTATAGGCAAATTAAATACCTCAAATGAGTATTTTCTAGATTAAGTGGTTTTGGGAAAGAAAAACAAATAATTCATCTATAATATGTTATAATAATATATTGACATTTAATAACAGCATTCCACTAATAAACAGCTAACAGTATTTAATATTTCTTTTTAAAAAAGGAAAAAAAAGCAGAGGTGTTATTATTTCAAGTTTTGCAGACATTTTACAAAGTTGTTCTATTCAGAAAAAGACCTGATGGCTGGAAAATGGCCAACATAATGTCATTATTGAAGATGGACTCCAGGAACACTTCAGGAAATTACAGACCATTTAGTTTTGATGCCTTTTGGGAGGAGGGAATCTTAAAAAGCATTTTTGGACATTAAATGGGTACCATTTAGAAAAGCACAGCTTGATGAAGGATAGACAATATTGCCTCAGGAATGAAAGGTCATGCTTCACTACCTTCTGAATTTCTTTCAGGTTATACATAATCAGGGAACAAATAGATAGCATATATTTGGTTTTCATTTTCAGAAAGTATTCAGGAATACTTTAAATCAAGGACTAATATAATGTACTATGATGCTGGTAAGGGAATAAAATAAATAATTTTTCAAAGAGGAAAACTTCATTATTCTGAAACAAACGGGAGTAGAGCAACACAGATATTATTGATAGGGTTTTGTACTTTCAATTTATGTATATTTAGTGACAACAGAAATAACAATATCAGGCTATCCAAACCCATATCACTTAATTCCCAACAGAGTACTTAAGCATGTATATAAATCTAAGCAGATGCTGAAAAAGTATTGTTAATGTAAGTGGAATTACTCATGTGCTTCAATGATTTAGAGAGGTTCAGCCCCTTCTAACATAAGCTCACAGAATACAGATTTTTTTAAAAAAATAATTAAATGCAAAAATAAAATAATTTCTGCAACATATTCACCAGGAAAGTAATCTGATAATTACAGGACACAGTTTTTTAGCCTTTATCCTCTCAACACTTCCAAAATACTGAGAATTCACTTACAAGTTCCTGATCTATCCAGCCCCTCTCTACAATTTGTTGTATGTTAGCTCAGAAAATTTTGTGTGCTTTAAAATATGAACATGTGGTATCATCAAGATTTTTCAAAAACAAATGAAAATTTTGAGCATCTCTGTGCTTGAACACCAGAAAAAGAAACCTCTGAAATATGTGCCCTACAGAAAGCAGGTGAGTACTTCCACCTCTGAAAATCAATCCCATTTTAAAGAAGTCCCAAAATTAACATGAAAAAATGGGAGACACCCAAGACTGCAAGAAGTAACCCTTCTTGAAATTCTTAACTAAGACAAACTGTAGCTAAAGTATCTAAGATTAATTGTGCAACACACTTGATAGAAATATATTTTATTATGTGAAATTATGGAATTTAAATAGGGATATATAGATATCAATGAAATTCAGAGTACTATAATATCTGCTCAGCAAAGTTAAGCAAAGTTCATTATTGTGTCAATTTGCATTAAACATATCACTACCACAAGACCCAAGTACATAATATAATCCAGAATAGATTTAGTGAAAAAATTCTCCACTATTTCTTCTTCTAATCCTTTTCTGTTTCCTCTCCAATATCAGTAGCAGTTTGAGATTTCAATTTGAATGTCAAGCTTCATGTTGAAAGCTTCATGACAGCAATTCTGGAAATATTACGACAAAACGAAGAATTAGTTTGCACAGCACCATTTTGCTTTTTATTTCTTCCAAGACCTACGCAGACATTTGTTTGAGGCCTAAATGCTACAGTTAATAGATTATAAGTGTGTTAACACCACATTACCCTTCAATCTCTTTTTTTTGAGTGTCAGATAAGAGAAATCCTAATCAGGATAAACATGGGGAAGATTGATGGAATTAAAAGAATGTCAATATGTAGGAACATTTTAAACAATTACTCTTGATATAGCCTTAATCTGAGAATTCAAACATTCTCCAAATCATGAAAATAAAGCACAAGAAGAATACAAGATAGACCGCTGTCTCAAAGAAGAGATCTTAGACATCCAAAATTGTTCACTCAAGGTTCTGTATAAAGAAGGTCAGGACAAAACTTTTCAATTAATTAAAGCAAAGAACATCATCTTATTTGAATTAAAGATACAACATCATCTTATTTGAATTAAAGAAAGAGAATATCTTCTGTAAGATATTGGGGGTTTGCAGCCAGGTTTTGGTAGCAGAGGGGCTACAGGGGTGGATTTTGTGAGAAGCTGCTGGAAGCTTCCCCCATGTCCCGCAGAGCCAATTCCAGCCAGCTCCAGGACAGACCTGCTGCTGGCGAAGGCTGAGCTAATCAGGACTGATAGTAACACCTCTGTGATAACATATTTAAGAAGGGAAAAAAAAGTTATTGGGCAGATGAAAATGGCAGCCAGAGAAGAGCAGAGTGAGAACATGTGGACAACTCTGCAGACACCAAGGCTGGTGGAGATGGAGGGGCAGGAGGTGCTCCAGGTGGCAGAGCTGAGGTTCCCCTGAAGCCCATGGTGCAGACCATGGTGAGGAGCTGTTCTCCTCCAGTCCATGGAGGTCCATGGGTGTGCAAGGATCCACCTGCAGCCCATTGAGAAGACTCACACCAGAGCAGGTGGATGCCCAAAGGAGGTTGTGACCCCACGGGAAGCCCATGCTGCAGCAAGGTCCTGGCAGGGACCAGCTGACCCATGGAGAGAGGAGCCCACACTGGAGCAGGTTTTCCTGCTAGGATTTGTGGCCTTGTCAGGGGGCCACACTGGAGCAGGCTGTACCTGAAGGGACTGCACCGTGTGGAAAAGTGACTCACGTTGCAGCAGTTTGTGGAGATTTTTGTGGAGCAGTTTGTTGCCTGTGGGATGGACTCACGCTGGAGAAGTTCATGAAGGACTGTCTCCCTGGGAGGGACCCCATGGGGAGCAGGGGAAGGACTCTGAGCAGCAGCCAAAACAATCTGTGATGGACTGAGTGTAACCCCCATTCCCTGTCTCCCTGTGCTGCTGGGGGGAGGAGGTAGAACTTGGGAAGGAGGGAGGGGTGGGGGAAAGTGTTTTTAAGATTTCTTTTACTTCTCATTATACTCCTCTGATTCAGTTAGTAATAAAGTTAATTAATATGCCCACTTTGAGTCTGTTTTGCCTATGACTGTAATTGGTGAGTGATGTCTCCCGGTCCTCATCTCAACTCACAAATCCCACATTATATTTTCTCTTCTCTGTCCAGTTACAGAAGGGAGTGATAGAGTGGCTTTAGTGGGTATCTGGTGTCCAGCCAGGGTCAGCCCACTACAATCAGTTGTCCTTATCAGCTCTGCTCTTTAGCAACAGAATACAGATTTTCAATGTGGAACCACGAGCTCTGCTTATCTTGCATTCAGTCACAAGCCTGTCAGTGGTTCTACAGTCCAAATCCATAACTAGGCTACTAATTCTGTGTAACATGTCCCAGGAGACAAAATAATAGCAAGATTCCCTTGACATTCTGCTGTACCTGTATCTCTTTAATCTTTTTCCAGCCTCTAATTGTGATTTTCTTGAAAGTGAGGATTCCATTGATGTCTTTCTATTAATAATGAACGGAAAAAGATGTTGCCATCAACTGTTTTCCTTCCCTGACAACTTTTTTATCCACCATAATTCATTTGAAGTCAACACATGAGCATTAGGAACAATCATAACTACAGCTATAACCTATGTGCAATGCAGACTGTAACTCAAATAATATAATTCTGCTCCCTTACCAGACCAGTAGCATAAAGCCTGAATACCTCAGAGAATATAAAGTTTAGCCTGCCCTGATGCATATATGACAATTATAACTGCAGCCTCATGTGATCTGCATGCACATGTATATAAGAGTATTGAATAAAAGGAGAAGGTTTTTTCCATTGCTGGTGGCTCAACCTTTTTTAGAGGCAGTTTGTTTCATATCAAAGTTAAATTTAGAAATCTCATGTATATTGCACTAAAACTGTCTTTAACGTGAGGTAGTTTGTGTCTTACCTATGTCAGATGGGTGTGCCTGGCAAGCCAGAGCTGATGAGCTCAAGCACTGTAAATTCATATGCTTTCTGCACACTACATTCCGTCAGTAGAAAAGCTCAGAAAGCAAGTTAAATAATGATTTTTCCAAGTTCTATAAGGTTTTTACTAAAGAAAGATGAAGTTTCATCCATGTCTCCATTTTGGACAAATCAATGTGTAATTGATTTAAGCCACTCAGTGGTTTAAATTAAAGGTTACACAAATCTAAAATAGAGGACTCATTTTTTTTCATTGTTATGATACTAATTGAAACATCATATTCAGCACTGTGGTAGATTTTTTATCTCTGTAAATGTCATAATCAAGACTAGCATGTTTTCTCAAACATACTCTAATTCCTAAAGGAATTAGTTCCAGGAAAATCTTAGATATATGTTATGTGGGAGGTCCAGTTAGAGATTTGAAATGGTTTCCACTGGCTTTATACTATACAAACAACCTAAGAACCTGTGACTGAATAGTTGTAGCTATACCACTCCTGTTTGGGGAACAACCATTATGGTCACAATGCTCTTTCAGTGGCAAAGCTCTTTTCAACTGCAGGCTAAAGTATCCGCCCTTAGAAAGAGACTTGTAATTTGTCAGTTCTGGCTCTTTGTATGTCTTTAATAATTTCACATTTCTTTCTAGTTTTACTAAATCACTGTCATTGAATTCACAAAGAATTATCAATACTTTGGTAAATTAAATAATTTATTTATGATAGAACATACTGATCTGTCATGTATAAATCAACCACTAAGGTCTAGTAATTCAGTGACTAATGCATGGCTCACATGTATGTTTGTTCCAGTAATGAAACTGTAAAATAAGCATTCAGTAATATATCTTGCCCGGTATTATAGTTTGAAATAATAGTGATTGAAGCCCACACATGTGAAGAAGATTGACTATTACCTAAGACATAAATCAGGTGTCTTAGGTGTCTTTGATCACAAAGAAATCAGCCAAGTTTCAGTAGTTAAAAACTGGAAAATAAGGCAATTACAGCATTTTCTAGTTATACTATAAGAAAGAGTGCTCAAGCACATCACTGTATGTAGTTTAAGTATCTGTCTTCTTCCACTTTTTATTCCAAGACTGGTGCAATTTCACCTTGGAGACAGCTTTACTATAGGGTTTATGCATTAAATCAGCTTTTCCACTTTTCAAAAGCACAAATGTGTCAGGATCTGTCACCCTTTTATCTTTGTGAACAATGCTAGGCTAAACTGAATCTGATTCTTGGGCAAATGTAAAAACTGATGAGGATGCAAAGGATCCCAACCTTTGTAAACACTGGCATAATCTGCAGAGGGACAAAGAGAGTGAGAAAGAGAATGTGAGACACTGGTGAAAGAATTCACAGTGCTTAGGAGCCCCAATTATGGGCCAAGATCCCATTTGTATTGTTTAATAACAAAAGAAGGTTCTTGCCCCAAAGCACTTACAATAAATGTGTATTTGAAATTAATTTTCAAGGAATGCTAGGGTAATTGTGTGTGCACTGCGTTTAACATATAAGGCAACACACTTTTGCAAATAGCATGTATTAGTGGAATAAAGCCAGCCAGAGTCTGTGTATTGTTAAATTCCATTCAGAAGATAAAAATTATTGTATGATATTGGGCAAAGACATAATCTCTTCATTAATAAATTCCAATTTTTAAATGTGTTTCTATATTAGCTATAGAATTTATGCACCTGACAGTATCTGAATGAGAAAAAGAAAAGATTTTGCATTCTATCACTGAATGACCTTGATAACCATAATAGAAATTAGAAAATATGTTCTATATTTGTTATGGAAAATGTATTCTCCAAAGTATTACAGTAATCATTTTTTAAGATCATAGTAATTTAACAGTTCCTCAGTTCTTCAAGTACTCTGGCCTTGAATGATTGCTTGAACCTTCACATAGACATTACCTGCAAAGTCTTTTAAAATATTTTTAATATTACAAACTCTTTACTTGCCTTGATATATGTTTAAAGATAATGTAGTTTAATGAAAGGCCAGATGAAGATATTTCATGGTCTTTCATGGCACAGCCAAAGTAAAATGAAACTATGTCCACAGATACATTGTCAAATGTTTACTCCTCATTTTTATGAAAATCTTTTTATTTTCTCCTTCAACGAAAGCAAAGAAGTGAGCTCACAAAGAAGATACATCTTTCATATTGGGCAACAAGAACCATTTTTTCACTCCCAGAGGCTTGGATCTAGGAATTAAATTCTCCACCATTAGACTGCATAACTCAGTTCTTCACAGTGCCGGTAATGGATGAACTTGTCCCTGTATAATGTACAGCACTGCTGACACCCTTGGGATCTTGCCATTCCCTTATGCAAAAAACGATCTTCCTGATAGCTATACTGTTTGGTGAAATGCTCTGGGAATTTTCAGTTCTTGTTTCTCATGTGGTTTTTTTTCCTCCCACTCCCCATCCCTTTCTGTAAGCTGATCTTGTGAAGTTACTCTAGAGAACAACATTCCTCCCCAAATCTCCCCAGTTTGTTGAACCTACAGCATTGTAGTCAGTTCTAATGTTTCATGAAGACAATGAAATAATGTTGCCTAGAAAACTATCTGAGAAGCACAAGGCCTTCTCAGACATAAGGCTTTGGCTCCATTTGTGGTCCCTGAAAGTGTCAGTCACAGTAGGCACCATGCTCAGAACTTCCTCTCTCGCATTCCTATCTTCCTTTGTTCCCTGACATATTTCAAGGTCTTGGTCCTATGAGGTCCAAATCTCTTCTTTCCCAACCTGCTTCCTATGTAAGCCATCACCTGGTTTCTTTCTTCCTCAGATTTCTTTCCCCCAGGTTCCCAGTCTCCTACCTCTTGCATTTGTTTGCACATGGGGACCAGCAGCATTAGGCTGGAATAACTTGTAATCTGCATTGTCTACTGGTGTGTAACTGCCGTATCTACAGCAAAGTTCATCTATCTCCCTGTGGTACCATCACAGGATGGTGCATATATTGGATCACACCACTTCTCTCCTCAGGAGACCCAATTTGTGAAGCTCAACTTTCAGAAAGGAGGTGTTGGATGCTTTTGAGTCCTATCAAGTGGAAGACAGTTCCACAGAGATCAGAATGACACAATCCTCCGCTCCCAAACTACAAAAATCAGTTATTCGCTCCTAGTTATTATAGGACTACATGACTTCCTCGTTGGCTTTAAAGATTCATCTTCCTCTCTCTACCGGAGTCTGTCAGCAAACCCAAGTGATCTCCCACCACCTTTCTTTGAGTATAGGTGATTATTTATATATGTTTATATTTATAGGTGATATATTCATATAGGGCCTATACTTTCCCAATGTTTTACATCATTAAGCCCATCCTTTGCAACCACAGCAGCAAATGCAGGAAGTACTTCTTTTTTCTGAGCATTCACAATGAATTCAGAGCAAGACTTCCTCTGACTTCTGCCTGCCAAAGTATTGTGTTTTGAGTACATTCTAAAATTTCCCAGAGGTACTTCCAAAGGTTATGCAAGGCTGTGATTCAGAGAAATGGTGCTGAACACCTATGTGAGAAAGTGAGCTGTGCTCAGCTGCATACATTGGCTCAGCTCTTATGCAGACACCTGGCAGATACAGACCTTCAGCTGACATCTGTGCTGCTTGTACTGTGAAATCACATCTCTGTAATCCAAAAGCAAAAATGGAGGGGAAGAAGTAGCAGTAACCATGGAGAAAGGAGAGTGCAGTAAGTTTCATGTAAGCCCTAATATCAAGAAGTGTAGGACACGGAGTAGTGGATTTTGCTTGCCACCAAAACAATTTTCACAGTAAGTGACATACAAAATTATCCTAGACACATTCATTTTTTTATAATAATCGAGGAAAATTACACACACATAAAACTCTTGTCATATATAGGGCAGTAACAGTCATTACCACAGGAACTGTTAGATGCCTTCTTCCAAAGAATCCTTCGGAGACAACACAAGGGGGAGTTACTAGGTTTTTGTAATCTGCAAAGGGTAATACATTTTGAGTGACACTACTGGTAGTTACTTTTTACAACAGCACCTCTACTTGCTGATAACTGTCCCTTACCTTCACTCCTAAAATGAAAAAAAATTAGAATGTCTACCAGCAAGAGCAGGTTTTATTCTTTAATACCTAGCTCTGTATCACATGGACAGGAGCACATCCCAAGATCAGAAATTTAAGACATGGGAAAACAATATTGCAGAAGCAATGTAGTACAGTGGTGGTCTCCTCATGCCTTTTGTGCTAAAAGAGAGACAACTAAAGGATGACTAGGTTGACAGTTCTTGCAGTTAACTTAACCTTTTGTTTACCTTCCCAGCCTTTCACAGAACTCCTAAGAGCTTTCCAAGTTGAGCTGGGCTGCTTTCATATTAAAAGGTTTCAGAAAGAGGCTATGTGGAATAAATGGGGTAAATTAGTAAATTCATTTATACAATGGCAATCATGCCTTCAGCTTTTGTAATTGGGCTTTTGTTATCAGGCCTTTTCATAGGTCTTTTCCTTAGAGGTAACCTGATGTGTGAGAGCTAAAGCAGTTCTCTCATAGACAGCCCTCTGCTCCCCAGATGCCAGATTAGCCAAGAAATTATTTCTCCTTCATTTTTATCTCTGTACCTCTATTTGGTTTCTGTATCTGTTTTTGACCAGGTTTAGAGGCTAATATGGATTATATATGTTTAGTATTGTATTTAGAAACTTCTTCTTGAACAATATGTGTATGTTAAACCAGAAATGCATGTATTCTTAATGTGAATATATTACTCTAATTTACTTACATTTATTTTTTACAAGTCACTTATTGCATCTAGACTTCAGACCAAAATCAGGCTCCTCCTACCTATTAGTATATTCAGTATGTAATATGATAAGATTATACTTTATTTTGCAGTTCTGCAAAACATTAAATAATACTTCATAATCTGTGATTGCCTTTTTCTTAGAGTTGCTAGGGTAACATGCTGGAACTTGTTGTTCAGTTTTATTCAGCTGACTGGTTTTTACATTTTAAAAATAAAATATTTATAACATTAAGTTGTGTTTATTATTTATATAACCTCTGCAATTCTCCTTAGACTTCTGTGTAAAAGACAAAGGCAGCCTGGTGTTTAGGACTACCTTTTCTCAGGGGAGACGATGTGAGGGAAAGGTATATGGCACTAGACAGTAGTTCATTAAGTAGCTTGTTGCTCTTGCAGGAGACTCAGATGTTGGATGATTTCATCATCTGTCAAATTTCCTTTGTTTTGCTAGTACATGCTTGTCTCTCCTGCATCATTCATTGCTGAAGCCCTTCTCTGTGTTTGGACCAGGTACCTCCTATCCCCTTCAGGAGAAGCAGCAAGCCCCCCAAGACCTGACCCTGCTATTCTGAACTGAAGCATCTCCTATCTTACTGCTTCTCAGGGTACATGGCAATCTTGGGAAACATCTCTGTTGCATGTTAGGCCAAGCACAACCAGCTGGGCAGGTTTTCCTGCCTCTGCTTTTCACCCTACCCATTGTGTCTGCAACTCCACTTCAATGTCATCACAATTCCTTGTATTCAAGGGCTTCTGTGCATGCTTCCCACTTAAGCATTTATTTTAATGATTCATCAATATTTTAAAACACAATCCTCTTGGAATCATAGAATTCCGTCTTTTATTTAGGAAGTCAGATGACCATCAAATGTCTATAGATTGTAGTTTCACCACATGCAGGCTATTCTGAAGATATAATCTTTAGGGAACCTCAGTTTCAAGGCTTAGGAAACACCTTTCTCATCAATCATTTCAGTAACTCAAACTTGCTGCTTCCATTGAATTAGGAAAATAATATGAACGCATGAAGTGCTTATCAAGTTTAATATTTTTATTCACCTAGTTTACTGCCTTCCCATATGGCCTTTACTTGCAGAGGACTTAAGACAGAAGTTAAAGGAAGTGCAGTTATTCTGCTGTTGTCTATTCAGCTTTCATTAAGTAAGTCGACGCATGGCTCACACTCATTCTCAAAACCAGCCCATCATCTAAAAGTATTTACATAAGACTCTTTGCATTATATACCAACCTCTGCAACACTAGTATTAACTACTGACATCTGCCAAGGCTGACTAGTAAGTGCTTTACAGTATCAATTCATCCTAAGCAAAAAGCATGTTTGAGTGCTGCAGTGCTCTTGTTAACGCCAATAAGAAGTATCAGAGCTCATATGACACCTAGCAGAAATTAGTACCCACATTCAAAGAAAAGCTTTTGTTATTTTTCAGAGTATTATGTGGACTTTATTGAGATGACTGCATCTGACACCTGCTGTAATATAAAATGCAGCTATAATTAGCCAACTGATGCTCTCCACAGTTTAGGTCGAATCCCTTCTGTGGGAATTATGCTTTAAAATATTCAGAACTCCAAGTGGCTCTCATTACATTTAATTTTTACTTAGAATTAGGTGGTCTAGAAAAAAAATTTAGGATTGTAATAGCCCCCCGCTGAATGCCACACAGCAACGTGAAAACCCATAGATTTTTTTCCAAATAAAAAATGAGAACAAGCAGACTACACTACAGCCTTCAATTGAAGTCTGGCTTTGCTTAATTGTACTTTTTGCACTCATCAGTCTCTCCTCTTCAGAGCAAGCTACAAAAATTGCCTGAATAGCCAAAGAAAAGTTTCCCACAGTCACTGGTCACAGAAAAACACCATTGTCCTTCCTCACAGTTTGATGGACAACATTTCTATAAATGGGTAGCCAGTCTGTCAATGGTACCCTTGCTGAAAAGGCAAAAGAAGAGAACAGATTCTGCCAATATCTGACAAAGCATGTTAACACATAATCAGGCATTCACTAGTCAGGCAGCTGCCCCTGGGACCTTCATAACACAGGTGCCTTTAAGCCATTTCCTATTCACAGATAAAGGAAACAAGCAGGAGATACCTGGGAAAGGAGCAGTCTATTGTGGCCTGTCAAATGTCCATCTTCTAGGCTGCCTGTATAAAGCCAGAAAGAACATAAAGGAAACTTCAGCCTGAACTGCTAAATTATAAAACAGCAAAATACTCTCCAACTCCATAACTTCAATCTTCACTTAAATAATAATTTAAAAGGTTAGTAAAGGAGAACCATGCCTTATAAGATGTACCTTGTTCCTTCTTTTTCCTGCATCAAACAGCAAAAGATCTGTCATGTCCCCAAGGCCAACAACTAGAATAAAGTCAGCAGTGGTGGTCTCCGGGCTATCACCTTCACCCACTGCAGCTTTGGTATGGTTTGTCTATGCCTAATCTGCTCTCTTCACCCAGCTGAGCTATTAAATTCATCCTTTAACTGAGGAAACTGAAATTTTTTTGATATTTAGTGTGAATAAAAGTGATTAAGCTGCAGGACAAAGACACTTTCCCTCTTTTTTTATCAAGTTTAACTTAGTGAGCCTAACAAACAAGTGTCATTTCATAGCCAGCGTTACCTAAAGGCCACTGAGTAGAGTGACTATTTTACCAGTGAACAGATCGTGTTAAGACAACAGTTAGCTATATGCAAAGGAAAACATTTCTTGTGCATAAAGATGCCTATTTCATACACTCACCATATCAAATGCCAAACACCATAGGCCCAAGCAGGAACTCAGTTTATATTTAAGTAATTTCATTTATTTTTCATGGTACTTTCAGTAGCACTGCCTGTGTGTTTAATATTAAACACATGAAAAGTCTTTACCAAATTCTATGGAAGTTCCTGATGGAAGCAACTCATGGAAGGAATATCTAGAAAATGGTTTCAGGAGATGCGTCACAATGACTGGAATTCCCCTGATGTTGTTCGGAGGCTCCTGCAGGTGTTGTGCTGTCTCTGAGAACATAAACTGCTGCAGTGCAGCACAAAATGCAGCAGAAGGCAGAATATTGCATGGTACAAACAAATAAGTGCACAAAGCTCTTCTGTACACTTCTTTCTGAAACAGTGTTGATGTCTTGACTTCTCCTTAAGCAAAAATTTCCTGAAGAGTCTAGTTATGATTTCTCACAGCTACCATTCTCTAAGTGGATCTACTCTTCCACACAGGCTATATATATGTATATATCTATATGCATGAAATTAAAACAGGAAATTTCTAAGCTCCTGACATAAAGTTATTCAAATCGAATTCATAGCCATAATGAAAATAAAATGCAGCCAAGAATTAATAAGATTAAGGTAAAATGCAGTATTATAAAATATAAATTAAAAAAAGATTTATATCTCTTCCCATTTTTTCTTGATCAGTTTTTAGAGTTTTGTCTTTTAGCACTGCCCATACCTGTTCAGCTGAGCTGGAGTTACACTCCTCAACTTTTTAAAAGGACTGTTTTTTCTCTGCTGAATCAGTCTCAGGTCATTATCAAACTTACAACCTAGGCCCAGTCTTGCAAAGGCTTTTACACACAGGCTTAGCTTTATGCACATGAATAGTCCTTTAGAATTCATTAGAATGATTTGTGCACAAATAAGCAGGTGCATGACTAGCTTCACTGAAGGATTGGGACCCAAAATGTCAAAGACTCCATATTCCCTATTAACAAATGCCTCTTCTGCATTAGAAAAATACTGACAATGTAAAGATGAGTGTAATCCTTTGTTCATTTACTATAATACAAATGAGATCATTCAAATAACTTTGTAGTTACTTTATATCCCAAAAGGGCATTATTTGTACATTACTTGTACAGATTCATAAGTTTAAGCTTAAAGGATTCAGCTACCTATCTTACTTTGCCATATGGATATATGAACTCCTTATGGCTATTTTGAGAGGCTCAACTCAACTACATAATACAGGTCCCTAATTTCAACTATCAGTCCATGAATCTCATATCTAAAGCAGATACAGATCTGGTTCCTCAAGTCAATGGGGGAGCCTACTAGGACACAGAAGGACTGATCAGACCAATAATGACAGATGTGATCTATTAGATGATAACTGTCCAGCTACGGGGTACAGAAATTTATAAGCTGAACTGTTGAAGCATGAGATAAATTTAAATTTGAGCAGTGCAACTGTTCCACAGAAAAGGGTAGGAAAACGGTAATATTTAGAAAAAGACCTGGCTCGCACCTTTGTGAAAAGCTTGTACATAGCATAGTTGAAGAACCCTTTTTAAAATATTCCAAAGCAACTATTACCATTATTTATTTTAAAATAATAGTCAAGTTATACTAATAAAGATGCAAGCTACATCTTTTAAAATCAAGTACTCAGTAATCAAGGAATCCCGAAAGTTAAATTTTCTCTGAAATAAATATGCTATATTCCTGTTTCCCTGTTAAATATAGATTTTCAAGTGTCCTGTTAAACCTGAGTTAAATATATAATATGTGAGGCCCGTGCATATTAATGCAATGGAAAGTTATTACATTTTAGACTGTCTTCAGGTGTGAGTGCTCAATTTCACATTGCGTGCGTCAAATTATTGACACTTTACAGACAGGGGAAACACTGTGAGCACGGACACCTACTCTGCAAGATACCTTCTACATTTTCATGTGATAGTCTCACAAAGAATGATAGGAAGGAGGTTTATATTCAAATCTTTCAAAGTAGCTATAGAAGTCTGGAATTTGTGAAGACAGAATAATTATAATAACAGTTTGCTGACTTCTAAGAAGAGCTGTTGAGCTGGGACTTGCAGCAGGGGTCAGTTCTCGATCCCAAATTATATAACTGAACTGAAGACTTTTGTGCAGAGAGAATCAATCTTATCTGCATATGGCACCAAGAAAGGGGGGGGCAGGGAGGTAGATAAAATTTAAATATGGTGTAAAATTACTAAACAAAAACATGAAAAATAAAGTATGGCAAAGCATGGAACAGTATTAGAAAATCTCGAGGGTAAAAGAATTCAGAAAGGAAGGGCCATGGGTCTATGTTCATGTCAGGATAAGGACACTAAACAGAATTTGGGCAACAGCAACATGGATGTTAGGAAGAAACAAATTATTGAAGTATGTATATATATATATATATATATATGATACTTATGGGTTCAGGGTTTTTTCCTTTAACATCATAGCTGTATTTCCCACAGGACATTTCATACAAATCCCATTCCAATCCTGTCTGAACAGGGCTTTCTAAATTTTGACAGAGTGAGAGAAACACCAAAATTCAGCAAAGACATTTGCTTTGAAAAAATGCAGCTCCTATTGGAGAATTAGATTTGCAATTCAGAGCGTTATCTGATGAAGTTAATAAGCACACGAGTACATTTTAAGGAAGCAGGCTGAGTTTTTTACAGCTGGCTAGTACCTAAAATTAGGCACCAGCTTAAGTATCGTGTTGAACCAGGATCCATAAATTCGGTGGGAGCAATACCTTTTCCTGGGTACCTGGGAAGCAACAGAAGTGCTCTTAATTCTGAAATTAATGCTTGGAAAAATAAATAAAAGCTTTTATTTTGGAGGGACCTGGTCATGTCCCATTTTAAACCAATGAGTAGGATACTACCAATTTTCTGTTTATAAACTGAGATAATTTAAAGCAGCATTGATAATCTGAATATTAAGGACAAATACATTTACAGCAGTTGGTGTCAAGCTGCACCACTTGCCTGGGGCTCTGGGCAGAATTCAGGGTATTGTCTTTAACTTTGAAGCTCCAAATTATTTCAGTTAAAGTTTTTTTTCTGAAGCATTGCCTTTTTACCTTTCTCTGTGCTACAGCTGATGTAACCAGAAGTACACAGCACAAGTTTTTCAATTCAGGAGAAAAATCTGCTTATACATTACACAGCCTCCTTAGCTTAGCACTTCGCTCTTGAGCACAACAAGCTTCAACCACTGATATATTCTGCAAAGCACCTGCCTTTATTTGGCTGATAGGGACAAAATTAAAGTATGAGTTCAGAAATTATGGTAATGTAATATTCAGCAGAAGAAATAGTGCTAGCAGTTATGACAGTGGTGACCAGCAAACAGAACTTGTGTCAATTTACTGAAGTTTTCTGTGATTTTAAAGCGTTTAAAGGCACCTAGAGTTGGAAAGAGGTGTATGTGCTTATCATTCTACAAACCAAATAAAAAGAAGTAATAGTCCAAAATCAAAAGAAAATCATTTCAATCCAACAACAATATTTGCTATTTAAGAACTTAATGGTTTCCTGCTTATATTTTTCACGGTGGTTTTAGCTGGAGAAGCTTTTATAGGCCTTTGATCCATTTCAGGGATCAAAGCTGCAGAAGATTTAATATTATCATGATAACTCTACCCTTGAATGTTGAAAGCAATTGCAGATTATTCCCTCCTTTGGTAGTCACATTATTAAAATAGCTGGACATTACTGCCAAGTTAGACATATTTAAATCTTCTGATTCCTTCTAAACAAGTATCTCTATCTCTGGCAATCCACTTCTTGCCAGTTTCCTATAAATTCATTCCAAATTGCCAGTATCTTTCCAGCAATGAGAGCTTCCAATGTTTTATTGTTTCACCAGCTTTAGTAAGCATGCCATATAATTTCCTCTGTCTTTATGGGAGGCCTGGATTTACTGTGGCCAGCTTTACTGCCAGAAGCAATTGCAAGTGCATTCATTTTTACCATGCACTACATGCAGTGAGCATACAATCATCTTTTGGAACCATTCTGCTCTGGCCTGTCTCTTCCATTAGACATGAACATTTAACATATTCTGTCTTAGCTGTATTTCCACGTTCTTTCCCTATTCTCATTTTCTCACATGCTCTCATTTTCCCAATCTCTTATATTACTTTGGATTACTTCTGTTCATGTTTGCATAATGCATTGCATAATTTAATCTGTGATGTTTCAGACGATACTGAATTTATCCAGTCAGCAGCCACAACCCAGATCAAGGTCTTCTGAGACAGTGAAAGTAGGAAGGAAATCTTTACCCATGGGAATTGTTACTCTTTCTCTAGGAGAAGGTATTTGCTATCAATAGGAAGAAGACTGAGATCTAGTTTTTGCTTGGTAAATAATAGGAGGACATCAACAACTCTACAGACTACTTCACGGTCTTTTGTTTACTCTTGTAATTATCACTGAATAAATAACCATGTATTGCCTCCATGGTCACTTGTTATCGTCCACATTCACTCAATCTCCCTCGTATTTCTGAGTATTTGGCAACATAACCTCCAGTATCTTTCTGACATTTATATGCTTATCTATGTATTTTTCACTTGAAATGTTTTGTACCCCAAAACAACCTCTTGTAGATGTAAAGATAATGTGCTCAAAAGCAAAGGAAAGATCTTAGGTCACTCAACTAAGAAAGCTACACATGCTCGCTGCTAAAGTAGGCACACATCTGCTTATCACTCCAGGAAAGCTGCATCCAAAAGTGGAATTTATCAGGTAGCTGAGCATTCATCACTTGAAGTTAAAATTCGATTCAAATGCCTGGACTTGCTCCATCTTTGCAGGTCATGGGGAAATCAACCAGGGCAAACTGTCTCCTCTGACACAGAAGCAACAAACAATGCCAGGTTGATACATTTATGCTCCGTATTCTGTTCTGTCTGAAATAGAGAATGAAATAAAATATTAGATATTTAGCTATGAAGGTGTGACTTTGCAAAATGTAAAACTGCTTACAAGTCTCTGACCGAACTGTGGGCAATTGAGATAAAAAGCTTAGAGAAGGGGGAAGGCTTTTTAGCACGTAGAGAGGGGTGGGGAACCTGAAACTGCTTGAAGTGATAAAACTTTACGTAACTACTCTATAATGGTAAGAATAGGAGGTAAAACTAAGTGTCTATTTAGATAAAACAAACTGCAAAGGAGTGCATGCGTATTAACCTGTAACTGTTTGAAGTGATAAAACTTTACGTAACTACTCTATAATGGTAAGAATAGGAGGTAAAACTAAGTGTCTATTTAGATAAGAAAGACTGCAAAAAGAGTGTGTGTAAAGATAACTTTGAGCTTGCTACTTTCAAACTGTATAAAAGGCTATGTGATTTCTTGGCTCGGGGGAGTGCACTGGGGAGAACACCTGCCCCTTTGCATTCCCCGGCCGTAATAAAGGTGCTTTTCAGATTGGCGGAGGTTTCTTTGAATCATGTCCAGCAAATTACTTACACCTTTATTCATTGTTGTAGTGCTGGTGGGGGAAGGACAATGTATTTTCCCTTTTTCTGAAAGCTTCATAATTTGATCCAAATGAGATGATTACATTTTGCGGAGTTGTTTCAGCTGCCTGTCCGGAGCCAAAACTGCAAGAGGTAGGGCAGGCTGAAGCAGTCACGGCTTGACCATGAGCTGGAGTTAACACTGTTGCACAGAAATGTGAAACAAAATTTCACAATTTATCTTAATTGACTTACATATTCATATTTCAAGATGTTGTCATTAGACAAAAACAGTATCTTTGAAAGAATTAAGTAAATTGCTATATATTTCCGAGCTTCCAACTCATGAACACATTCTGCTGTAAGCATTTCTGAACCCAAAGAATGGTTCTCATCAACTGAATCCAGCTAAATGCCATCTAGCTCACCTTAGGTAAAATATTCTTGCTAACTGCAGCTCTCCATGAAATATATTTGTAATCATTAACACTGAAGTCCTCTTTGGAACTTATTTTCCTCTGGAATTGAGCAGGGCCGGATCTACTCAAGTCTTCTGAAATATTGTGCCAACTGCTGTTGCTGAATGCCTTCAGTTTAGTGGGATTTATTTTCATTAAATTTAGGTAAGTCTTATCTGGATACTTTATAGGGAAATGCCTTTAAAGTAACACCTAAAATAACTGTCAAAAAATTATCTGCCTTTCTAACATTTTTATTTAAGAATGTTTTAACACTTGTATATACAACAGCACTTACCATTTTCCAATGGAATAAAAGATATTGGGGGGGGGTGTCAGAGAACAGGAATTAGTATGAAGGTTAAAGGAGTAAAATTAGGGTATCAAAAGAAGCATCAGGTAGAAAATCTTTGTCAGCACTACACTGTTTTAGGAAAGAATTAAGACCATCTTACAGGGAACGCAATTTTGCAATCCCCATAATCAGAGTACTCTGACAAACCTCGTAGCCTGATTTAAAAACAGCCCTGCTGTAACCAGAAGAGTCAGATCTTTGAAGAACAAAAAATAGCGAAGGTGTATCCAGAAAAACACAGCTGAAGCAAGGGCAGCAATCTGACGCACTTAAATAAACACTTGTTGTCCTCCTATGAGCGTGCCTGACAAGGGCCCGCGCTGACGGCTCCGGCGAGCCTGCTGCAGGGCAGGATGAAGCCCTGGGGCAAAGCGGGGTGTGCGGGACCAAGGTGCCCCGGCACGGTCGGGCACGGCGCAGGAGGACTCCAGCCCGCGCCCTGCGCCGATCCGCCGGAGAGCCCTCCCGATTGGCTGCCGCGCCTGTCCATCAGCGCTCGGGGCGGGGCCAGCGGCAGGGTCCGTCATCGCGGCGCGACGGCGACCAAGCCCGGCCCGGCGTTATGGCGGCGGCGGCGCCCGGCCCGTTCCCGCCCGGCAGCAGCGCTCCGGACACGGACCTCGCGGCCTCCGAGGTAGCGAGCAGCGCTCTGCGCTGCCTGGCCGGGCTGGCGGGGCAGGTGAGTGCGGACCGGGCGGAGGGGGAGGCTCGAGGCGGGGCTGGCGCCGCGCCCAGCTCACCTCACCTCTTTTCGGGGGCCCGAGCTCTTGCTTGTGTCCGGCCTGCGGGGCCCTCCCGGGCTCCAGGAACAGACTGCGGCGCTGTAGAGGACACAAGTCTGCTACAAACCAGGGAGCGGCCTCGCTCCTGGCGGTTGTTCGCGCCCGCCCGCAGGAGCGTGACTGCCGGGGAGGCGGTGCCGGCGGCCTCCCCCTCCTTCCGTCCCGGCCCGGGCAGCCTAGGGCGGAAGGGTACTGCTGCTGCGCTCTCACAGCCGGGGCCGTGCCTTTGCCTCGTAGTGACGGGACGTTTCGTGTCAATCAGTAGTTTGGCGGATGATCTCTCCCGTGGGATACTGCAGTCTGCCTAATTGCTGTATCTTCACATTCAGCGATTCTGAATTGAAACGCTGCTGAAAGCTTACTGTGTGTAAGGGATCAGGAGATTGAAGTTAGCCCTGCCTTGGTAATAACATACTGTGAAACAAACAGTGCATCTCAGTGGGTCAGAATTTTTAAAGGAGCTTTGCTCTATGGTACTTAAGTTGAAACACCTACTTTAGGTTGAGTAATGGCTATGAATTATTTAACAGATGTTACAGTAGTGGTGGGAGGTCCTTATCAGGAGAAGGTTTTAGTAACAACTATTACTATAAATAACTTACAGATTAATTTATTTTCCACTGTGGAAACATATATGTAGTTCTCTGAAGGCGGTAGAAGTATACTCTTGCTTCAAAAATTAGCACTCTAGAAGTTTGGGACCAGATGATGAGCTATATCTGCAGGAGCTAGTGTAACTTAATGTATGTTTATGTAACAGAACTACTCAGAAATGGACTCTTAGATACAGAGGCAGTTTGGTAGTAGCTGCTAGCTGACCTGAAATTAATTTTTAGAGTATTTCACCTCTTGTCTGTGTAGAACTCTGTATTATATTTGCTTCTCACCTCCAAATCTGCTAGTAATTGTCTCAGTTTTCAAACAAACAGCATCCCAAATTACGGGCTTGAAAATTCAGGCACTAAGTAGTAAGAGTCTTAGTTTTCCTATCTCTGAAGTGGTTAAAAACTACCCTAGCTTTTGAATAGGAGTGCAGTGCTAAACAACTTGATAATCATACACAGAGACATGAAAACTAGTTATGTAGTGAGGATGAAATGCCCCATAATTCTTCCTGGTGAAAATTCTAAATGTGACCAGTGAAGAACTAGTGAATGTCAGTTTATCTAGATGTAATACTGTTATTCATAGTATTGTACTTACAACATTAATGTTAGTGAAAAGATGGAACTCTTGTATTTATGAAAACCACAAAGAAGACTAATGAGAAAGTTTCCTAAGCTCTTAACCAGGGTACTCATCACAAGTTTAATTGATTGTTTTCAAAACTACATTAAATGCTCTTACTTTCTCTCTTTTCTTCAGTAGCTTACTTGTTCTCCAAAATTTGCTGTACAGGTAGCATGTCACTGGAGAGAGCTTAGTGATTTTTAAAAATAACTGGGTGTGCGTGGACAGTTGTGAGAGACCAGTTTAGAGTTGCTGCATCCCCTCAGTAGAGTTCCAGTAGTTACGGTCTTCGTTGGTGTTTGGAGTGTCTTATTTCCCATCTTACTGTCCATTGCACTGAACTATAAGGGGCTGGTTGCTCCATCTTAGCTGGGAAAGTCACTTTAATTGCTCAGTCAAGATCCTTTCCAGCTGTTGAGCTACACGCTTTCTGCCAGCACCTGAGTTAGATTTAACTGTGGTGTTTTACCCACTTACTGACTCTAGCAATCTGTCTTGCATTTTTAACTGAAAGTACGGATTCCCCATTTTTCTTTTATAGAGATGAGTGAGCATGTGCCAGATTCTTAGCAGTCACAGTTTGTGGTCTGTCATAGTAGTTAAGGTTGGATTTATGCTAGCAGGTTGGATTGTAAACAGGAATATTTCTGGTGCAGTAATTTTTTTACTAGGGCAATCAATTGCAGCACAGTGACTGGGAGGACTTCTGAGAATAAAAACTCATAAAACCAATATGGCTGATCCTGAAAAGTTCTTTAAAACTCTAGTGACAGTGTTTTTCATAAAACAGATTTCAAAGAGCTGGAATGATTTACAATCCTGTAAATGGCTGCAGAATAGGCTGTGGAGTTATAAACAGACAAAGGCCTTAAAGTTATCAAAACACTGACTTTATAAACCTGTTTGTCACAGTTCTAATAGGTATAAGGACGTGAAACACCGAGAACTTACTCTGTTGTACTGGCAACTTGTTTGGATGGAGGAGGGGTTTATTCTTTAATTGTATTTAAAAACAGTGTCTGTGAGTTGAAAATGTTACTGGCCTCTAAATTATTTGAAGTCAGAAGTTCTGAAGGTTTTGGACATTGAACCACCTGGACAGTAATGGCACACTATGATATGAAGGCACACATCAGCTGATTCTTTTTGAAAAAGGGGGCCTATTAGGAAATTGCAGTAGGACTTCTGTTTTGTTTCACTACGACAACTTACAGCTGCACCTTTTTTACCCTGACAGTGGTCTGTAATAGAGCATATAGGAGATGTTACTGTAGAAACTCTGTGGAGAATACATGTTTCAGATGATGACATACACACAATGGCTTAATTCCTAAAGTAAATTTTGTTTCTCCTAAATTCTAAATACATTCTTGATTTTGAAAGGTATTCAAAAATATTATTTCCTAAAACATTACTTTTTTACATCCTATGTAGCTTAAGTACTAAACAGGAATAATAATTTGTGTGAAAATTGTCTAAAATACATTATATATCTAGTCAGACTTTCTTGTTTGCTATGTAATTTGGGAACTACTGCTGGATTTAAAAAGGCTGATCTTTGACTAAAGAAGGAAGGCTCAGGCTTATAGTTCTTTACATACAAAATTGTGATAACTCATGTGGAACAACTTATCATCCACAGCTTTTCCTTCAGAATGATGGAGGCAGTCTTGTATTCATTTCCCATTGTTTCCTTGTACTCTGCAGTGGATTCAGGAAACAAATGCATATGCATTCTATGTTCTCATCCGTAATATTTGATGCTGTTAGAAGGTAGATGTCTTTAGAGCATAAGTTCAAGGTCACTTTTGTCATCTTCCTGAGGTACCTTTTTCCATTTCACCCACAACCCCTTTTTTAATGGAAGGAGGAGTGAGGGATAGACATACAAATATGCATATAAATTGGGAATTCAGTGTGGCAAGCAGAGTACCTGTAGTTCCTCTTGATTTTGAACAAGAATTTTATCTGTATTTAGAATTTGGGGATCATTTGCAGAATGTTTGTTTGAAGAAAAACCTACTTGGCTTTAAGAAATCAAAGTGCTCATTACTTCAAGATCTTGAAGAGTTTAAGTATAACAAAAATGGTGAAGGTGGGTGTGAATGAATGTGTGTAGTTAATTAGTGATCATTGACAATTGGCTTTGTATTAGAAAGCAAAAGTTTATTTTTATCTTATAGAAGATATGTAGTTCTTTTAAATAAAACTTCAGATTCACTATATGTGTTTATTGCTTTGGGAGTTAAACATTACAATTCCTTGGTAAAGAGAATAGACTGTGGCAATTGTTATTTTGATCCAAATGCATATACAGGAAAATAGTGTGGTTTGGAAATGGATTTGGTAGTGGTGTTGTGTAGTCTAGAGTTTGTTTAACCATGAGATTTTTTAAATATTTATCTTTATACACATATTTTTAATGCAAAGCTTCCTTTGGATTTGCAGCAAGTAAAAAATTCAAGAATGTGGCATAGTGCCACATCAAGACATTGGTCATGCAGGCATAGATAGTCTTACAAATCTCTGAAGAAAATACATGAACATACAGGAGATTGCCATCCTGGATACATGTTTCTTCCTACTGGTGGTGCTAGCGTCTGTTAGAAGTAGGTACAAGTGATCAACATAAATGGTATGTTTTTGTACAATAATTAATTGAATAAAGCTAAGGACCAGATTAATACAATGACTATATGATGAGTTAGTAAGGAATTTTTAATTTTTGAATATACTCTACAAATACCACGACAGCTGCTTGGACTATAATTAATATCAAACCTTTCCACTGTCCTCATATAAAAAGGGTGTGGGTCTATATGAGACGGAGCATAATTGTTGTCTTGTAGTAGTCTTGTATAGTTCTGTGATGTTGATACAGATAACATAATTTTTTATTGTGTTTGTTTTGCCCTGTTGAAGTTTAACCTCGGAGACGATATTGTGAAAGTTGTAATCGATTGGAGCAAGCTTCAGAGCACATCAGCACTTCAGCCAGCATTGCTCTTTAGTGCACTTCAGCAGCATATTTTATGTTTACAGGTAAATATTTCATGGGACGCATTTGACTTGACAAAAGTGATCAACAACTGAAAGTAGTTATATATCTAAACTGTAAAATTTTAGTAATTTTGATTTTACATTGCTCTGTTCAACAAAAGAGGAATGCAAAAGTATTAAATGCTTGGGATTCCACTATACTCCATAGGTACTCATGCTTACGGATTTTTCAGATTAGTGTTGAGAATAGCCACTGTAGGTGAGCAGGCTGAATAAATGCAGCCTCATTGATTTCTAGACTTGCATTGTAAATGTGATACATTTCCATCTATGGTGGGTTATAATTAAGCAATAAGACACGGCAGGTGTGTGTCATGCTATGATAATGATTCCATGCGTTGGGTGAGTTTTGAGGCTCATAGAGTGCTTTCAGTGGTTCAAGAAGTGGCATTATCCCAGCATGACACATCCTGGAGTGTCTTACTGCAATTAAATATATTTTCAGTGTAGGGTTTTTTTTTTTTTAAAGAGTAATTTCTTTGACATTAATGTCTCATCTTGCCAAGTAGCCAGTCACCATTACTGTCATTTCTTTTAACTATTTGAAACTTTCCTACCCTGCTAAAAGTACGTGTAATTTAGTTGCATGGCAGGGAGGGTTAGCAGTTTGTCAGCTAGTAACTGAACAGTGTTTGACTTTGATATGTAAAAGATGGGGATTTCATAAGTAAAAGATGGGGATTTGAATACCAGTATTTTGCTTCAGCTAGTCAATGAGTTATTTCGGGTGAGTAGTACTGAGAGGATGAGAAAGGAAGTTTCTGTATTTGCTTGTCTGTACGTAAAAGAAAGGCCCTTTGTTTTCCAGACATCCACCAAATCTTTGGTGTGATGAACAGAAAGAGAAAATATGCAAGATAAAAGCAAGTAAAATTTACATCTAGCTGTCAAAACACTGCAAGTAGGAATTTGATTCCATGTAAGGAAACATGACTGGTAAAAATCATGTTGTCTTTAAAAACATAAAATAATTACTAGAGAGAAAATAAAGCTGTGGTATTCAGATTAGGTGAAACTAATAAAAATTAAAAAAGAGGCAGTGGCATATATATGTACTGAGGTTTTGTTATTACATCACGTGTAAGAGTTAGTGCAGTAGAATAAGCATTTTTGCCACTACAAATGTCAGTGCATTCTCTCATTTAATTTCATGACCTAAGTAGATAATCAACCGTGTCAAGCAAAGCATGTGTTCGGGATAATGCCTACATATTTCATGTCTGTGTTCTCTCATTCAGTTGGGCAACTGTGGTTTCAAGTGGAGAACCTAGTGCTGTGGTGATAAAGTAAAGGCTTTACAGTGTAAAAGCACTGGCTTTCATGTTAAGGAGGAAAAAGTACTAAGCCTTACTGTTCTGAGTAAGCATTTGAATGACATGTTAATTAAGTGGCGATGATGCCAGCGATTGAAGCTTTGATTCAGCTAGTAACAGGGGAGTACAGACTGATTGTCACAGAAATTTGGGAGTTTTCCTCTACAAATCTCTAAAAGACACAGGTCAAAAAGGTCAGAATCATGGTGTGCACAGTATTTGGAAGGCTTTTTTTCTACTCTTATTACTGTACTCCATTAGAGGAAGATGTTGTAATTCCCAAAAATTATTTCTGTTGGTCTGGTTTGGAAATTGTGGTAGTACTCGGCTTTTTGTTTTTATAGGATTTTTTGGCTTTTATTTTTTTTAACCCTAACATACAGTTTTCTTTGTTCAGCCTCTTTTAGAAAAACTCCAGGCTTTGATTAAAGAGGAAAATATAGGCCATGTTGAACCCGCAGGTAAACCAGAAAACCAAACCTGTGAAACAAGTTCAGATGTTTATGATGGTAACTGTCAGACTGAAGAAAAGTATCCAAGTTATGACTTGGGAGATCTGAAGGATACTCGTATTCATTATGATCCAGAGGTGGTCCAAATAAAAGCTGGAAAAGCAGAAGTAAGTGATTTACCTAAATTTAAAAACAAACAAGCAAAAAAAAATCTTTCTAAATTTTAAATTTAAAGAATGAAGTAGATATATGCCATCATGTTTATTACCTGCAGATTGACAGGCGGATATCAGCCTTCATCGAGAGGAAACAAGCTGAGATCAATGAAAATAATGTCAGGGAATTTTGCAATGTTATTGATTGTAATCAAGGTAACTGGCTAGCCAGACTTTAATCTTCATAGCAATTTAAGTTGTGTGGGTTTTTTTCTGTAATAATTTTTTTATTTTCAAAAGCACTGATCTATATTTAAAACTGAACTTTCTTTTATGAGTAACTTTGTTTTAAAATTAGGAACTTGCATGTGCACTGCAGTTGTCAGAAAAACAAAGAAAGTAGTCACTGGATGACAATATTTAATGCATCTCATACAGAAAGATTATAGCTATTATTGTGTTCATTTTAAGACTTTCTATCTTAGATCAGATGATTTTGTAGCAATTGTTCCCGGTGCTTAACTAGGTGTTCCTCCAAAGTAAATGGAATTGCAATTCAGAAATGTCTTGTGAATTGCATATTCCAACTGAAGTTAATGCTAGTTAAATTACAAAGAACTATTTTTACAATCAATCTGAGTTACTAGCTACTTAAAAAAACTTTTTTCTTTTAACATTGCTCATGCTGTTGTTGTTTTACATACACCAACTGGTACAATTGGCTGTATCTGTAACCAAACAATCTTAAATCCATCTAGTAGGCTGGATTCCATTTACACAATCAGTAACCCTGTAGGCAAATGCATCTTAAAAGTGAAGACACTTTTAGATACATAAGTGGTATGGAGACATTTTCTAAGTACCTGTGAACCCAGATGTGCATTGTCTCTGTAATGTACTTATGCTCTTAGAGATCAATGTGTATTGTTCCATAAGCTTCCAGGAGAGTAATTCCTTGAATGTTACTTGGAATTCAAATGACATCTGAAGTCTAGTAGAATATGCTAGATAGTAAAATACTGATTCTTAAAATTGTTAGTTATGTACAGAAGAAATTATAAGATCTTTCTTGGTATGTGCAGACATAATAAATAAAATACATGTAAAGCTTTAGTGTATATGAGCAGAGTTTAAAATGTAAACATTAGAATAAACTGAGATGGTCTCTACTGTAGGTTTTTATGGCTAAACAAATGCAATAAATCACAGGCATCAGAATAAATGCAGGAAGACTTAAAAAAGAATGCTGATGAGTACACTATATCAGTCTAAAAATACGAGAACAGTTTCAGAAAAGGGCATAAAACCAAAATAACACTGGTAAGCAGGAAAAAGGCTTCTACAGGAAGAAAGAAATAAGTTACAGAGAAACACAGTGAGAAGTAAGAATCAAGTAAATTTAGTCCTGATCCAGTAAACTACTATGTACGTGTGTGCATACATTTATATGAGAGACTTATCCAATTAAAACCAGTAGGTCCATGCAAGTGTATGAAACTATTAATGGGCAAGTGTTTATAGAATGAATGAAGTATTTCTAATGTTTTTATTGTCTGAAACATTTTAATTAGATTTGTAAAATACAAAATAAATAAATAATTAATACATAATTAAGACCTCATTTTCTATATTATTATTTATTTAGAAAATAGCTGTGCCAGAACAGATGCAATTTTCACACCCTACCCTGGATTTAAAAGCCATATAAAGGGTAAGCAACTCTTCTAATACCCATTTTATTAATTGTCCAGATATAATAGCATTGATGAATTTTTGACTTCAGAACTTTTTGTATAATGCAAATGTATTGATTTTTGACTCTGGTGAATAATTTTACATCTTCAGTTATGCCTCCAAGGTTTTCAATCCCATATCTGCTTCACTAAACTAATGCTTAGGTGCTAAAGACCAAAACAAAATAGTCTATTTTCATTGTATGAAAGGAAATGTGCAAAAGATAGAGCAGGACAGAGAAGCTGAACAATTCTTAGCTTTTCTTCAAAGATGAAGCCAGCAGTTCAGTTAAGGAATGGAAATTAAATAGAATTATCTTCTATTCTTCATTAGTTGGTATAATGTATTGAAATAGAAAATAGTTTTGGGACACAGTGAAAGTTCCAAGACATAGGTTTATGGGAAGTGACAGACTGGGGAACAAGTTTACCACTGCACTAACTTTTTGAAAGGAGTAGATAGTATAGAAATGGTTGTCCAACAGAAGTTATGTATAAAATATTGCTTGTCCATCTGCTGCTCTCTAGGTGTACACAAGTTACCCTGTCTAAAAACAAAAAAAAAATACCCAAAATGAGAATGAAAGTAACTCTTGTCTCTCTTTTGAGAGAGATAGTATTCAGTTATCCACTTGATATTGGTTCTAAAAACCAGTTAATTATTCTGAATTATATAATTCAGAATAATACTGTGAAGCACAATGATAGGTATTGAAAGGTCTGGTGAGTTAAGAGGGAGATGGGAAAGTGAGTTTGATTTTAGAATCTTTCACTAAGAAGCTCTTTCACTAGTCAGTTTTTTAAACTGAGTGCTAGTTTGCGCTTCAAGGAACCGTTCATAACTGAAACATAAATAGACATAGAATAGAAAGGAATTGGAAGTAAAACCAGCATAAACTAAAGCAAGAATGTAGCATGTGGCCTTCATGAAATACTGAGTAAGAAGGTGTGTGTGTGTGTGTGCGTGCTTCAGTGTCTGGAACTGCCAACAAAGTCTTTAAGTCTACAGTACACTGCAGTAGTTTTATCAGGAAGGACTTAAGAAATGACTGCGACTTAAAGAGAAGTGATCAAAATCATCTGATGAAGACATGGCTCAGCATGGGTAAAAGAATCAGCTGTAGAGTCACTAAAGCTTTTACTCAAATAACAAAGATTAGAAGTGAACTTCCTTGTTGAGGTTCATACTGGTTCTTCTGGTTGTTTACCTCTCCGTGTCTTCATGTATTTATGATGCTTCCTGTAATATTTGGTCTGGCCTCTTCTTTGCATTCATAACAGCTCACATGTACAACTGCTGACATAGATATCAAGGTTTCTGCTATTTATCAGCAGCTGATGACAAATTCTTGGTACTGCTATTCTACATGAATGTATGAGTAAATCATTTAGTTTGCGTATGTGAAGTCCTAGATTTTTGTCTTCTTTAGTTGCTCATGCAAAAAGTAGGAAAATACTTTTACTTCAACTTTTGATCTTAATGCATGTGGGACCTTTCGTATGAGAGATTTGTGTGAAATTGATTTAACATAGGTTTTTATGTTTGAATATTTTGATTCTTTTAGTTATATATATGTTTCATATGTGAAATTTGTGTTCTCTTGACCTAGTTTCTAGGGTAGTAAATACATACGGACCTCAGACTAGGTCTGAAGGAGCACTTAGGTCTAGTCACAAAGCCAGCCTACCCATGCATGATTGTGGAAACCAAGCTGTTGAGGAGAGATTGCAAAACATTGAAGCGCACTTACGGTTACAAACAGGTTTGTATCGTGTTTTAATTTTGACATTGGTATGCCAGTTTATACTACAGTTATCATTACTATGGTAAAACTGGGCATGTCTATGAAAATTTTTACTGTAAACCAGTGGGTAGATCCACTGAAGGGTTTAGTCACCCCAAGTGCAACAATCCTATGCCCAAAATGGAACCCAGGTTTAAGCCCAAATTGGGATGCTGAGTTAGTGAATGTACACTTTATGTGGTGGCAAATGAGAGAGGCACTTCAGAACAGGATTTAAAACAACGTGGAATATTTGGTGGTAGGGGTTCTTCATAGCCACTGGAGTTGTCCTGACTGGACCCACTGAACAGGAAAAGCTGAGGTTAGGTCTCAGTGCTGCTTCATGGACAACATGTCCTGGGGACAGAATCAACCCAGAGGACAACTGAAAACCTTTCCTAACAGTGGATGATTCTTAAAATAATTAAGTGTAAAGCTTATTTCCCAGAATCTGGGAAGCTTGTTGTCAGTACTTCCCTTTAGCCATGCAAACGTGAGTCCACACCTTTCACTAAAATAAATGCCATAGCCACCAGGCTACTGACATGTTTTAGGTAGTTGCTTTCCTCACCACAGCCCCAGTTTTTTATATTATAAATCAATGAGGCACTTATCAAGAAGGAATTTGTATTTTTCTTGAAAATTGTTTACAAAACAGGACAAAAGCCCAGATCTTCATCTAGTAAAGTGAAATTTCTACACATCACACTGCAAGCACACTTGACTTTTTTTGTCTTTTGAATACTGAATAGATGCCAATCCATTCTCTAGGAATATGATGAACATTCACTAGATTACTAGATTCCTCTGAATATGTACTGTATTAAAAGTCCTCTGGCAGCAAGGAGAGTAGGATATGCCTAGATACAGTTGAGGCAGCAGTGAGAGCTTCATGCTTAGCTGTATAGCTGTCTGAAAAATAAGCTGGCTTTTGTGAATGGAAATAGAATTTGAAAGTGGCTGACCAGTATTAGGGTGGCAATGTGTGGTAGCTTTGCAGTTCATGTGCATTGGGGATAATGACTGGAGGTAGTTAAGGAGGGGTCATTGCTTCCACATTGTGCCTATAAAAGATGATAGATAATTTTGTTTGAAGGAAGAGGTCAGCTTAACTACAGTATAGGGTAAGAAAGTGAAAGCGTGCAATACCAACTCAACTCCTGTCCAAATCAGCATTCATGGGGAAGGTCTCAAGATTATTTGATGCTTATCCCAGCAGCTGTGGAAAAAGTATTAATCTGAGCAGGTAACATGCCTCACCTACCTGCTCACCAATTTTTGTTTCTGGCAACAGAAGAGTTAATCTTGACTCATCTGCTGTTTTTCAGAACAGCTTCTTCTAGTGCTAGCAGTGCTCTTTTCCCTTTACACTAAGAGAAAGCAATATTAAGAGTGAGAGGTTAGCCAATTTAATTAGTAGCTGCTGAGTGTTGAGTAGAGAGCAGAACTGAAGGAGGGAAGCTACCTGAAAAATTGTTTCTCTGAAGGGACAAAATAGGTGAATGACTAAAACCCCACAAACATTAATGCTTATTTCAGTAGTTTGTGGAATAGAATTGTCTTGTCTAAAAGACCCAGAAAGAGAGGAAAATGGGCGACAAGAAGTAAAAGTTTGCTATGGCTTTGGTTGTCAGTGTTCAGAACCAGACTGTCATTCTAATTGGAATAGCCAGCACTTGTAATAAACAGTTATTTCAGTTTATTAAATACTGTGTAGTGTAAGTAAGATGCTTGCAAAGACTGATCTTTTTGATAAGCCCAAGCTCCTGTAGTATAGATGAAAACAGCAAATGGGTTGAGATGGGTTTTTTGTTGCTGTTGTCTTTGTGGTGTTGTGGGTTGGGGTTTTTTTGTTTGGTTGGGTTTTTGTGGGGGGGGTTGGGGGTTTTTGTGGTTTTTTTTTTTTTGGTCCCCCAAAGCTCTTTTATTCCACTTGACACACACGTTCCCCATCTCTGTTCTCCCACCTATAGCCAGGCAAATGCTGTTTTTTGTCAAGCACAACTCATACCTGTCCTCTAACCTCTGATGTCCAGTAGAGATAGGTTTCTTTCAGAACAATCTTAGATATCAGCGCTGAATTCATGTGTGCTCTGCCATCCCATCTGCCCTCTCTAATGCTGCTGTCAGTTTTGAAGTGGTAACATTTCATGTATGACCAATGCATTGTAAGACTGATTATTAGTTGTTGTAGGGACCTTTTCAGACATACTTCAGCCAAATGCTGAAGTTGTCTTATTGCCTTCACTGGCTGCCACTGGCTTATCAATTAGGTTTTACCCTGAATTATACTAATTATCCTTCTTTTTTATTATCCCATCCATTTATTTTGTTTCAGCTACTGATTGATAGCTGGTCTTGAAGAATTCACGTCAAATTTGCAATTTTTAGTTTAAAAAGTTACTCAAGAGCTTTTCCTGATTTCTTTGCATTTGTACTGATGCATTTAGGTGGCCCGGTACCAAGAGACATTTATCAGAGAATTAAGAAGCTTGAAGATAAAATCCTTGAGCTGGAAGGACTGTCTCCTGAATATTTTCAATCTGTAGTAAGAAATTCTCTCACCTTTTGGCATACCTAAATGCATTTGGGCCTTTTATGCTTAAATCTTTCATGTACAGAGAAAAACTTAAGGAGTCAGAGGGCAGACACTTTTGATAGACAACTCTGGCTTGATGTAGTGGCTACATTACATGTGGACCATCTAGTCAAGTTCATATTCATGTCTACCTAATTTCTCATTCCAAAGAAAATATTATGTGTTGGGGGAAAAAATTGCAGCCACTCAAGCTGAAATAATTTGTGAGAAATATATCTCAGAGGTTGGATTTCTCCCCTCTGCCCTAAAATCTGAAGTGTTTCTTATGTCAAGAAAATTGACTGAAGTTTTGATTTTGATACAAATCATTAATGGCTTAAATCAGCTGAAATCTTCTGGGCTTCTGTATGTGATCTAATTATTAACAATCAGCTATGTGAATAACTTCCAAAAGGATTCATGTGATTCTATGACTTAGATTTCTTTGTTTCTGGTGTTCAGGCAGAGTTCTGAATAGTACACCTTAACCTTCACTCACCGAAGTATATTAGGACAAAGAGAACATTAGTCGTTACTACGTTAGGCTCTACTTGACTGTAGAAATTTCTTGTCAGTTGTCTTGCTCTTCTTTCCACATGTAACAGTAGGAATATCTCTCTTACTGTTGATCATATTTTAATTTATATCTTCTCCCTTGAGACCAGCCAAAGAAGAGTTGGCAATAAAAATAAATGGCAATATTATAAATTTGTTTCATTTTTTAATCTGTATTGGAGGTCAATAAAGTTCTTAATTTGTGAGGCTATTCCTTCAAGTTGTTGAAAACCATAAGTTAAAACGTACACTTTCATAAGCTGAAATTTCTATGGAAAGTGCTTTGAGTCTTTTCTAGAGTGAGGTTTGGAGAAAAATTGGTGATGGTGTCAATAGTAGTGTTGCACAGTAATTAGTATATTTTATCTAAAGTTTTGCATAAATATTTCAAAAAGCTCAATTCTGTCTGAAGGAAGCTTCAGTTAAATTGATAGCTGTTGACTGCCAAGCATGGAGAAGCTTGAACAGGTTCTGACTTTTCTCCAGTAGTATTTCTCATGATCCAAAGTACTTAATTATAAAAAAGATTTCTTTAATCCATGGAATGGCAGTCAGTGTTTTTTCTTTACTTTAAAGACTCTTGTCAATGTTGTTACAGAATTATTTGTGGTCCTCTGTTAGTGCAACATTAAGTATGTTTTGATTATGTCTTTTCTTCAGAGCTGTTCTGGCAAGAGGAGAAAGGTTCAACCTCCCCATGTAAGTGCCGTTAACTTTTGTTTATCTTAAGTTTAAGATGTTTGGAGCGAAAAGTAAGCAGAAGTTCTACCAAGCAAATATCTGAGTTCTCAGAAATAGCTGCATCAGTATTGGATAGTTTGCTGGCAAAGAAGGAGGGAAAGAATCAGAAAGGTAATAGGTGTTACAATGAAATGAGTCTTCTAAGAATCTCTGTTAGGGTAAGTTGGTGTTTTCACGGGTTAGAAGGATGACAGAATAAAAAAATCTGTAATGATGTGAATCAAGCTGGGAGTAACAAGCAGTTTCTGTATTCTGATCAGTAATGCCTTCTGGTTTTGTTTTGTGGCTTAATGGTTTATGTTGATTTTAAAAATTATTTTTCAATTTGATTTATTGGTTTATGAAGAGACAAAAGTAGAAATGGCTGGCTCAGCAAAAGTATTGCAGAAGGACCCAGCATTGTAGCAGATACTAACCTAAGTCAGTAAGACTTGCCATTTTCACAACACCATCACATAAGAGAATGCATTAACTGTGTACCTTAGACCACAAGAGAGAAGTTGTCCTTGGTGCAAGTGGGACCATGGCTGAAACGCTGTCTGCTACTAGCCATCACACTTGGAGACAGAGAGACTGGGGACAATGCTTAGAATGGGATGTGGGGCATCTGAGAATTGAGGAACTAGGCTTGTTTATATGAGGAAAAAAATCCTGCATAGGATGAAATATTTTTATATAAAGGATGATGACCAGTTTGTGTAAGAAGACATCGAAAGATTGTCAGGTTAAGTGGGCACAGAGGAGCTTGATGTTGGACAATAGGAAAAAACCCTTCAGCTGTAAAACCCAAGTTCCATGAGATCTATAGTCTCATCTGGTGCTTTAACATCAAAGGATTTCTTGGTTTTTTTATGAGCAGATTAAACAAACGTCTAACAGAAATAACATGGCTATATCAATCAGTCTCTGATTAGGACTGTCTGTTTCTTCTAAGTTTACATTCTTTTTTTTCAGGTTTAAATAGCCAGACTAGATTCAGACAATTCTGCAAAAGTATTTCTGTCACTTAATGCAATATGCAGTGACCTCAAGTATCAAGTGCTAGGCCACTTCTCTAGCAAGTAAAAGATGTAAATGATTGTGATTTTTATTTTGTTCTTTTAGCAGAACTATTCATTGGCTGAACTTGATGAAAAGATTAATGCTATAAAACAGGCATTACTGAGGAAAACAAAAGAAAGCAAGTCCAAGGAGGCTGAGCAGCTTCTTCGATAAAAAAAGTCTTTTCAGAATCTTCACCGTGCTTTACACATAAACCATAGACCTGGGTAGTGTGCTTTGGGGATGATTTTAGCAATGAAGACAAAGTATGCATATAAGCTCCATTTGGATGATCTTGAAAGCTTTCTTTCAGAATAACTCATTTAAAAGCATTCTTATTAATAAAAAAGTGACTTTAAAATGAAGAATGTTTCAGGAATATCATTCTAATAATCCATTCCCTTCTGTTATAAAGGAGGATTGCAGCACTGTTTGTGTGTGGAAAGTCTCAACCTGCATACAAAAGCTATGTCTCTCGTGTAATTCTTTATGACTAAATGTTTAAAAGTGCTGTCTTTTGAGTACTTTTCACCTAAGTAGTTTGCATAGAGTTGTGAAATAAAATTAAGTCTTTCCTCAGAAATAAACTGTCTCGGGGAAAAAAAAATTACAAAAAATCTTGCAGCATGCATACTTACCTGCATTTTTTTTCCTGAATTTGTCACCATTTTCACTGCTGTTAGAAATGCAACAAATTGCATTTGTTTGACAGGTGGTTATGGAAATACTATATATGTAAATAAAAACAAGTGTTCTTCACTTCCTCAGTGTTCTGTGTGAATTCAAACTTCATACCCTGCTAACAAATTCAATATGTTCTAAAGATGGGAGATTTTGAGGAGCATGCCAGCAAGGCACCAGCTTCCCTTCCATTTGCATGCTTACATGACTTTTGAATCATGGATGCTGGCTATGTAGTTTAAAGTCAGACCTTTGCCCACACACTGCAGTGTGATTTTGTTGTGACACTTTATTTTTGTTTGTTTGTTTTAATAAACCATTTTTTATTTATACAAGTTCTTTATTTACTGTCTTTATTCCAGTTTAGAAGAGAAGTAGCTGTTGCAAAGGGAGTTTTATGTTAACTACTCTGCTTACAGCAGTCATGTCGTTGATGTCCTTGTATCACTGTGACAGGTGTTATGAACAGTACTGACTGGACACAGTCTTTGAAGAATAGTAGGCGTTTTTTGTGACTCCATGTTCTTATCTAGACTAACATTTGTTGTAGCAACTGCAGCTAATGCTTCTCTGAAGGTGATTTCCTCAAGAGAGACTGGTTACAAAGACTGCATTAGCAGTTTCAAAGTGGCTTTTTCAGTAGTGAATTGCCTGCTACTTGAAAGATCTCTTGCCATGGAACTCTCCTTCTCCTCTATTGACATGGCAGCAACATAGCAGTTAAGGGTTAAAAGCATAATAAAGATACATTGTAGCATGACAATAGCTAAGGAGATGATGATGGATGTACTCTGGATTGTAATTTATTAACCCTATATAATTTATCAAATAACTTGCTATGGATAAGCTTGAAAAACGTCATGGTATTCGTCTTGCTTTGTTACTAGTCCTTTGCCGTTCTTTGGTTTCAAGTTCTCAATTTCTTGAATGCTTAATGCCAATGTTCCTGTACTATAAAAATTCATTGGAAAGATATTTTCTGCTCTGAGCCAAATGTTAAAAGTACTTGCGTATTTCAGAGGGCTGCCAAGCTGTTGGAAGTTTTCCTTCCTCTGCTAGGTGACCTGTATGCACAAAGGGACAGGGGAACAAGACTCTTCTGGTGTTCAATACTAATGGTCTTACTAGTTTATCCTTGCTTGCTTTTTGTCTCTTTGGGCTTGACCTCCTACAGTTAACTTCTACTGTAAGGACTGTTTCTTCAGAAAAAAGTGAAATACCCAATCCACCACAGCCTCATAATAAAGTGGATGCAGGATAGACCTCTTACACCATCTGTTTTTAAGATCTACCAATTATGCTTTTCTTCCTCTGCACCTGAAGCACTACAGCACTTGCTGAGAAGTGGGGCTGCAGTAGCTGAAGTAGTCTGAAAGGTAGCTGCAGATGAAGTAAAAGCAGAGGAAGTGTTTACTATCTTGTTGACATGTCTCAACAGCTTGACCAATACCTTTTTACTGAAGTTGGGCTGATCTACACTCTTGCCTTCAAAAGGATGCATGGAAGTGTTCTTAAGAAGGGAACTTTATATCTTGGTTACACATCATCTTTTCCTTCCCTGTTTCCATCTAGAGCTATTTAACACTGAGGATACCTTCCCTTATATAATGTTTTCTTCTCAGGCTGCTCTTGGCATCCAGAGGCCTGTCTTCTGAGAAGCACTGCTGTGGCTGCTGCTTGCTACAGCAACATCTCTTCCTTGGCAAAAGGCCAGGTTTGAATCTGAACTGTATGAAGAAGTGATTTAGATGTACATAGATAAAACTGTACAGATGCATTTTTGTACATCACTTATGTGGTCCATTTCACCCTCCTCCAGCATACATAATCCCAGTAATGTTAAAGGCCTAGAATCATTAAGGTCAGAAAAGATTTCCAAGGTCATTAAGTCCAACCTTTGACTAAACACCACCATGCCAAGTAAACTGTTTCTTGAACAATTCCAGGGATGGTGACTCCACCACCTCCCTGGGCAGCCCATTCCAATGCTTAACTACCCTTTCAGTGAAAAAATTCTTCTATGTTCAACCTGAACCTCCCCTGGCGCAGCTTAAGCCATTGCCTCTGTTGTGTTGCTAGTTGCCTGAGAGAAGAGGCTTGCTCTTTAGACTTACTCTTTAGACCCTTCACCAGCTCCATTGCCCTTCTCTGGACACTCCAACACCTCAATGTCTTTCTTGTAGTGAAGGGCCCAGAACTGAACACAGTACTCAAGGTGCCTCACCAGTGCCAAGTACAGAGGGACAATCACTTCCCTGGTGTGCTGGTTTAAAGATAAACTGGCAGGAGAAATTAACCCAAAAGAGATTATTAGTCAGAGCTACAATTTAATAAAAATAATACAATAAATACAATTATACAGACGAACAATTGGGTTTAGCCCACAAAACCCCAAATATATA
Source organism: Lepidothrix coronata (assembly GCF_001604755.1). Taxonomy (NCBI): domain Eukaryota; kingdom Metazoa; phylum Chordata; class Aves; order Passeriformes; family Pipridae; genus Lepidothrix; species Lepidothrix coronata. The sequence goes on along the minus strand of NW_016690344.1, from coordinate 577,881 downwards.
ACCTGGCACCTTGGGGCATGAACAGAATGGTGTTCATTGGCTCCTGTGCTGAGCCCCACATGGTCCCCTGAGTCCAAAAGTAAAAGGAGAGGAAAAACCTGTTGGTGCAAGTGATGGTCTCAGGCTGGTTGAGAGTGGTGGTCGCAGTCTGGTTGAGGTTCTGGTCCTCCTCTGGATCCCACGAGTGGTACCAGAAGTCCCAAGACCCCAAGATTATATACCCTCAGGTTCAGGCAGGAATGCCCAGTACCTCTCCCAGGGGGGGAAGTTCCACAATTGTTCGTAGTGGGTGTGAGGACAGGAACATTCTCCTATTTCTCAGGCCTCTTAACACCCAGCTTATAACCTGAAGGGTCAGGTGTGCTCTGGGCAGCTGCTGCAAATGGTCTGTTGTTAACAGTTCCTGGGAAATGACATGGAAGGTGTAGAATACACAATTTGGGTTACATCTACACACTGATGAACTGGTCTCAGGTGTTCTAGCTAGGACACCTGGTCCTGCTGGTCATACTATTTTTGACAGTGTGCCATTGATAGGATGCCACTGACCCTGTTGGCCACCTGGGCACACTGCTTGCTCACATTCAGCCACTGTTGACCAGCACCCCCAGGTCCCTTTCTGCTGGGCTGCTTTCCAGCTGCTCTTCTCCAAGACTACCACTGCCTGAGGCTGTTGTGACCCAAGTGCAGGACTTGACACTTAACCTTACTGCACCTCATACAGTTGGCCTTGGCCCATGAATCTAGCCTTTTCAGATACCTCTGTGGCACCCTCCTACCTTCCAGCCCATCAGCACTTCCACTCAACTTAGTGTTGTCTGTGAACTTGCTGAGGGTGCACTTGATCCCCTCATCCAGATCATCAATGAAGGTATTAAATAGGACTGGCCCCAATACTGAGCCCTGGGGAACCCTAATAGTGACTGGATGTAGCACCATTTACCACCACTCTCTGAGCCTGGCCATTCAGACGGTTTTTTACCCAGCAAACAAGGCACCTGCCCAAGCTTCTCCAGGACAATGCTGTGGGAGACAGTATCAAAGGCTTTGCTGAAGACCAGGTAGACCATATCCACAGCCTTTGCCTCATCCACTATGTGGGTCACCTGGTTTTAAAAGGAGATGAGGTTGGTCAAGCAGGACCTGCCTTTCATAAACTTCTACTGATCCCCTGGTTGTCCTGTACATGTCACATGATGGCACTCAGGACAATCTGGTCCATAACCTTCCCTGGCACCAAGGTCAGGTTGACAGGCTTGTAGTTCCCCAGACCCTCCTTCCAGTCCTTCTTGTAGATGTACGTCACATTGGCCAACTTCCAGTCATCTAGTACCTCCCTGGTTAACTGGGACTGATGATAAATGATGGATTGGCTTGGAGAGCTCCTCCACCAGCTCCTTTAGCACCGTCAGGTAAATCCCATTGGGCCTTATAGACTTGAGTGTGTCCGAGTGGAACAGCACATCAGTAACTACTTCCTCCTGGATACCATGGCATCTGCTCTGCTCCCAGTCCCTGTTTACCAGCTCGGGGGGACCAGTTCAGCTGAGGATAACTGGTCTTTCTGTTGAAGACGAAGGGAAAGGCGGCATTAAGTACCTCAGCCTTTTCTTCATCCTTGGTTACAATGGTCCCCTCCACATCCAATAAAGGATGGAAATTTTCCTTGGCCCTCTTTTTGTTGTTAATGTATTTATAAAAACACTTTCAGTTATCTTTCACAGCAGTGGCTGTTCTAGCCACTCAGACTGAGTTCTAGCTGAGCTTTCACCTCTCTAATTTTTACTCTATGTGATCTAACAACATTCTTGTATTCTTCCTGAGTTGCCTATCCCTTCTTCCAAAGGTTATAAACTCTTTTTTGTCCCTGTATTTCAGCAAAGCTCCCTGTTCATCCGGGCTGGTGGTCTTCCCTGCCAATTCACCTGTGAGCACATAGGGATGGTCTGCCCCTGCACCCTTTAGATTTCCTTTTTAAAGTATGTCCAGCCTTCCTGGACCCTTTTGTTTTTAAGGGCTATTTCCCAAAGGACTCTCTGAACCAGTGTCCTGGACAGGCTGAAGTCCCCCCTCCAGAAGTCCAAGGCAGAAGTTTTGTTGACCCCCTTCCGTACTTCATTGAGGATTGAAAAGCCTTATCATTTCATTGTCGCTACCCAGGACAGCCTGCAACCACCACATCTACCACCAGCCCTTCTCTGTTCAGAAACAGCAGGTCTGTCGGGGCACTGCCAACATTTAAGAAGATGTCCCAGCATCACTACCCACCCCCCCCTCCACTCAGTAGTGGAAATCCTATTGACATCAATCAATGCACAAATACCATTTGTTTCTGAAGTCACACAGGAGTAAGAAAAGCAATTCTCTTAGGACAATGTGAACCCCTAACTTGGCAATAAATAAAACCCACCCAGGTTTGGGTTACACAATATTAGTTCTGTATAGAAGGTTTCCCCATCGAGGAAATCTTGCACTGAACACAACTGAAACCCATTGCAGGATCATATATCACAAGGTTCAGAGGAAATTTTGTGAAACTTTACCACACATTTCCAATCTATACATATTAAAATTCCAGTCAATTAGGAATTGCACTGCTTAATTACCCAGCACAGGTTTACCATTGTTCTAGTGTACAGCTATTCCATGCTATCAACAACAGCAAGCTTACTGTGCTGTAAACTAGCTGGAAAAGAGAGATTGACCATGTTATGTCCTGCTCTACAGAGATTGCAAAGCATTCAAGGCTGCCAAAGCACTTACCTGAGCTGCCTCTCTTCTGCTCTTTAAGGTGCATGCTATAAAGGAAATGCTAAAATCCCTGTAGCTAACCAAGAACTGAAAGGTTAGCTTTGTTTCCACTGCAAGAACTCAAGACAGACTTTAATCCCAGCTTCAATATGTAAAATTCACGGATAAAACGAGACATTCCGTCTCCTTATTTATGCTTACCTGAAAGCTGATCTAGTGATCTTTCCAGGTTTTGTCAGAGTCCAATAGCCTGTGTCTCACACTTCACCTCAGTTATTAAGGGCTTCCAGTTACAAGATAAAAAGGATAATAGTACAGCACTATAAATTTGGCATTAATTATTTGAGGAAAATATCTAAGAGCATCACTTTTAAGCTAAGAACATTTGTCTCCCTCTAGGAACACTTCACATTGCTGTTTAGCACCCTGTGTGAGAGATGTAATAAAACATTGGAGCTTGTGTTACTGTGCAGTTCTGCAGTGTGTGCATGATTGGTTTTGTTGCTTCAGGCTCCTCTGAATAGGGAGCGATTCATCTCTAGGAGGCTAATTTCTTACAGTTGAGTGCAGGATTTTAATAAATAAACCCAAAAGTGAAGTGCCCTTTTGAACAGCCCTCATATCAGCAGGTAATATCAGTAATTTAGGAAACTCAAACCATTCGCCATTCCATCCAATGTATTGTGATCTGTACTGGATTATTTATTTATTTTTAATACATTATAAGTTATCTCTTTTGTTGTAATTAAGATCTTACAACACCACTGAGAAATTTTAACCCCAGAATGCTGAAGATTAATTATTTGAAGGACAAGTAGTTAAAATACTGAATAAAAATACATTTTTGATTGACCAGTTTACAAATCATTTGCACCGGTGAGAACAAAGAACGCGTTTTCTACAGTAACAGATGCTGAGCCATCCTCTCCTGAATGAAGACCTGGAGAAAGAGCTTTGAAGAGGTAAAAAAAAGTCTCCAGAAAGATTCCCTTACAGATAACTTTTTCCCTTCCCCCATAAAAGCAACTGTTTCCCCTAACCCTTCCAGTTGAAGACTTACTGAGTACTCCAGGCTTCTGTAGCAGTAGAGATCTCTCTTCATTCATGCTATAGCATGAAGCCATATAATCCTCTCACAGTTCCTTGCTACCTCAATGTATGGCAAAAAGTGTATGAAACTATCCCCAGCCCTGTGAGTTGCTAAGGATCCAGGCAACCTGTCCAAAAGTGTTGGGCTACACGTTACCTTTGCTGCCAGAATTGCCCTAACCCAGACAAGATGCTCCTGTGGCTAGGAATAGGATTTGATGACCTGTCAGATAATCTATCCCACCCAAGAGCAGTGAGACCCAACTCAAGTGGTCTCTAGGAGCCAAGTTTTCTTGACATTGCTTCCTAGGATACATGAATTTGATTTCTTCTGACTTCAAGTCCTATCTGATGGGGGCGAAGTGGGACTATGTACTGTAGAAAGTCTAATGATTGAGAAATAAGAAAAAAGAAAGCACAACTACAAAACAACTACCTCTGTAGATCTTGTAGTGAAACTGCCTTGTCATGGGCAAAACACTTAAAATTAACAATGAAAAGAATAGGCATTGTTTGAAGCTATTATTTGGAAATCATCTAAATTTTTAAAGGTTAATTACTGTAATTTACCCATCTTGATTATTAAAAAGAGTTCTACATGAACAATAAACATAAGAGTTCAATCTGTTTTATTTCCACAGTTGATTCATCCACATCTGATTAGCTTTTTTATGACCATCTAATTGATTTATAGAATTCTGTCCAGTACAGATGGGCTACTGTTCATGACTACTTTCATACCATTTATATTATTGTTGCTCTGATTTTTATTCAAGGCCAAACAGAGGGGAATATAAGAGCGTGATGTTCACCTAAACATAACAATGACATTAAATTTCTATTTGGCTCTGAGACAAGAATAGATTTGTGGAGACAATCTACTATGAATACAAATAAGTTGTTTATACATAAATATAATAAAATTTCTTACTTAATTATGACCCAGTTTACAGGTTCTACAATATGCTCTGTTATGCAGTTTTGTAGGAACAGCCAGGATAAATCAATTCTCACAAACTCATTTGGCTCAAAACTCGAATTATACACCTACTAACACTTGTGAGAGAATAAAAGCTATGCCTCCGTAGCCTGTTCTATGATAATTCTAGTAAGTCTATAATACGTAGTCTTTTAGGGACATGTACATGCATATGCTACATTATTTTATACTCAGTTTATACAGAATTTTGCATTTGGTGGAAACAATCACTCCCCTTTGAGTTGTCAAGACCAGTGGAGTCTGGCTATATGCTTCCTAGAAAAGACACATAGCACAAGCAAGTCTTTACGAAGCACTGGTCTGCAAACCTAGCTCTTGCTCTCTTTTATTTCTGAGTTTTCTGGGTATATGAGGAGTAGTTTGAAGAACCTGCATTGTAGTTGTCTTTGTACAGAAGAATTGTTGTCAACACCGGAGCCTGAATCATCCAAATCATTCAAAGAATTAAGTGCCATCAATTACCTAGTGCTCCAGCCTCTGCTTTATGTAGCTGGAGCTTCATGAATGTAACTTGTGTGTATATTAGCAAGAAAGCAAGATGTCAGCAGTTATTACAGTAATGAGAGGTACAATTTCATGCCAGCAATTCTGTACACATCGTACTATAGATATTTGCTTAAGTGTGCCAACTGTTTTGCTTGACCACCTTGCAGGGGATTAATTTTGTGATCAGTCACAGGAGCCACCACAAATAAATCTGAAGAAAACTAACAAGGAGTTTCACTAACCAGACACTTCTCAGGCCAAGAAGGTGTGTAGTATCAAACAAGCTCAAATCCTGAACAATAGCCTTTGCACAAAACTCATGAAAGAAAGAAAATATATGGATTGTTGCCTTCATGTACACATTAATTTTTCAGAATTTGTTGCCACCAAGTATAGCATCGTAAAATGAGATAGGAGGGCAGAAAGAGCCTTCTGTTTAATACAGACTAAACTACCATTGTGGGAAAGCAGCCTGTTCAAATTACACAGCTAAGCAGATTGTACTGCTTGTAACTTCAGCTGCAGGGCACAACATCACACTTGCTGAATTATTGTAATGGGTTTGTTACCCTCCCTGGGAGGGAAAAGGAACTAGATAGATCACCTGATTCATATTGTGCCAATAAGGTATTCCATACCATGTTACGTCAGCTCAGATATAAAAGAGACGAGAAGGAAGCAAGGGCTTTCTCTTCCGGGTAGCTGCACAGAATAGTCGGGCCATTTCTTCAGAGGAGAAGAGCGTTCTCGTGGGGAAGGAGTCTTTATTGTTAGTTCTTCTCTGTGTGTATAGTTTTTACAATTTGTTTTCCTCTCTATGTAAATATTAAACCGCCTTTCTTAGCAGGTTCGGTTTCGCAGTTTTTCTTTTCCTTTTTCCTCTTTCCTCCTCCCCTCTCCTCAGAGGGGAGGCTGGGTGCAGGCCCGGTGGATACCTGGCATTCAGCCAAGGTAAACAATAAAAATTATCTACCACAGTTTAACATGACACAGTACAGGAATTCTCCAGTGCAGTGGAAAACCTTCACTGATATTGCAATGGCTTATGATAAAAACATTTCTTACGCTGGGGAGATGAGAAACATTGTCCTCTCACACTCACAATTCTTCATTAATACATGTTGCAAACAGCAAAGGAGGAAAAACACTGCAAAATGGAGAGCATTTAAAAATCAATATGTTAAAAGTTGATAATGCTAATTGCAACATGAAGAAACAGTTTTGATATACCCTCCAGCACAGGTTGAGGGAAGCATCAGTTCTGAACTCGCACTTACAGGGAGTGCTTCATCTCTGCTTTGCTTTTACAATACCACATATCAAGTAACAAACTGTTCTGGCCTGTGAATTCCAGTTTGATACAGAACATGTGTATATGGACTTGTATTTTAGCTGTGCCAAAGTGCTTCACTGAGTGCCTCTAACAAGTCCAACAAGCAGCAAAGAGGAAAAATAGATATAGCAAAGGTGAAAAGCTATTTCAAATGCAATTTGAAACAAGACAGAGGGTCAACAGGAGACAAAGCAAGGTTGTTCCAGGTGTTGGAGCCGCAGAAAAGACACTTACCCAGCACAGATAGCTGTACAGGTAGAGAAGAGACCAGGATGACACAAGATGTGCCAAAGGAGAATGCCAGAGATTGACCTTGCAGGATGCTACACAGAAGGGTTGTTAGCACAGAGGAGATGAAAACAAAGAAGCAGGAGTCTGACAGGAGAGGAAGGAACAAATTTTGGTTACATGACTCTGACAGGCTGCTGCTGCTGCAGGTTGCACAGACACCAAGACGTCTAAGGGTTATCAGGTCATTAAACGCATAGAGAAGAGCTGTTTCTGTGCAGAAGAAAACCAGACTATTAGTCCCTCAGAATGTCTCAGAAAAAGGTGTTTCTGACTCCTAGCAACACAGAGCTCCATGATTCTGCCTGCAATGACTACAGGCTTCAGGAACCAATTTTCTCTCAAGTAATATCAATGTTGCAGCTTATAATGAGGGTTCGGGGCTCTTGTAGGATTAACTGAGAAAGAAATCAGCTTCAGAATCTAGTTTTTTATGGAGATTGTTATATATAGTCATTTTTGTAACTCCACAGATTTTATTACTTACAAAATATTTGTTATATCTTTTCACTTTGTCAGTCATTCAAAGACTGCTGTGTGGCAACAGCGAATGTTGCCTGTTTGCATCCTTCTGAGGGAACAAAAATTTACTACAGCAAGATTTAGAAAAAGAGGTTTAGCAGGTACTAATCATCAAGAACATGGCATACCTTCATGGCAAGAAAGAAACCCTGCCTTCCTTCTCACCCTATCCTAGAATGTTCCCTGTTACTCCAGCTGCTTTGTATTTATTTTAGTCACTCCCATTCTTGACAAGCAATTGCAAGCACTGCTCCCTTTCTCACCTGCTCTCCCTTGCTCAGATAACTGCCTTCATCCTCCCTTTTTCTGCCATGCTTTTGGTGATCTTCTCATTATTGGAACATAAGAAAAAGCCCACTGGCATAAGGGAAGTCCTTGGACTTCAGCAGTGGGTCTATATAGAGATGACATGCTAGTCTCTGTTTCAAAGCCACACACTCTGGCTTCATGTGGGGTTCTACAGCTGAACAAAAGTCAGCAAAGGTCTGAAATACAAGCAGGCAGAAACACTGAAAAGCAAAGAATTCAATTAGACTAAATACAAACTTCTGTGTTCAGGGAGAAAAGATGGTTGCAATTCTCTGTTGAGATTTAGGAGTGCTTTCCACATCCACAAGTTACTGGTGAAGCTTTGTGCAAACCATTTGATTTTTCCACGCTTTATCCATCAATTCCCTGTAAGTAAATGGGCATCATAAAGACTGTCTTTCAAGGTTGCTGTCACGATAGATCAAGAAATATTAGGGATTTGTCTGGGTCCTGCACTTAAAATGATGTTTTCACATAATGTATCTGGGACAAGAATAAGCAGACTTTTTAATACAATCTTTTTTTAGTAATCCTACAGAATAGATGCCTGAATTATACTGTAATCTGCTGCTGCAAGACTTTAGGTAAGCTGGTGCTGCAGCTGAATCCAAACAAACACAGTTTTACAGCTGCTGGAACCGAAGAAGTGCAGGCAGAGCTATGCTGCAGGCAGTTTCACCATGAAATGTTGTCACGAGCTCCTTGAACCATCAGTGCACTCTGCTTTCCGTTGCAGGTCACTGCCTGTCACAGGCTTCTTGTCCTGCTTGGCTCTGCTCCTGGGCTAATCCTACCACTTGGCATCACTGTTTGCTCACTGCCCTTCATCCAGGTGAGTCCAAAAGCGGGAGCCAGACTTCAAATGGGAAATCCTCTCAAGCAGCATAGCAAAACTTTTGTTGTGATTTGAACCATTCTGTGTGGCTGCTTAAGAATTTATAGTTATTCTGTTCCCTTTTTTCCCTCAGTAAAAAATTTAAAAAAACCTCATTCCCCAAGGAAGACATAATTTCTGAAAACATTTTTTTAAAGGAAAATGAACTACTATGCCAGTATCTCATCTTAATACTTTGATGTCTCAAAGAAAGAAATAAATACAAAACCCAGAAACATATGCTGTTTCTATATGTGCTTGTTTCACTGAAATAGTGTTTTCAAACTGAAAGTGATGAAGGAGTGTGGGAAATATTGAAAAGTATTGAATCAATTTCAATCAATTTTAATTCCAGTATAAGAGGAAGTAATGCCACTTGTTGAAAACAAAGCAATCATTTCTGACAGCTAAGTTTGCAAGAGACTTATTGCTGTCTGGAGGGAGGTAAAGCTGGATGCTTCCCTGCATTCCCCATTACTTGACTTTCAGTGCTGTTTGATATGTGTTCTAGTGAAGTTTCTCTGTATCCTGTGACTCTTATTTTTCTTCCCTTAAATCAGCACTCCCACACAAACAGAAGTATTTTTTTCCCAGTTTTAACTTGGAACTTGGACTTTAGTATGGAAAAATGTATGTATCTGTTTTATAAAAATACTTTTCTTAATGAAAGACATCTTGATTTAAAATAGTTGTTAGGGAAATTTGGAATGATAGTATTGCTAGAATAAAATTAAAAATAAAGATAAGAGTGGAAAGATCATCGAGTCTCTCTTTTGTGTCATTTTACTGTGGTTTCTTACAAGCTAACCATTCTGGTCTGTGTGTACTTTGTGGTTGAAATAAGCCAAAATCCTCTTACATGGCTTTATTAAAAAGTTGAAAAATTTTGCTTCTATACTACAAAGAAAGGCAGAAGCCTCCTCCTTTGGAAGAACACCATGAGGACTCACAGCCCTCCATGAAGGTTTGCAAGGAAAACACCCTAGTGGATGTTTTCCCTCGAAGAGGAGACTCACAATGAAGAGGTTTGCCCAAGTATTTTCAGGTTGTCAACAGCAGGTCTTGGCTTTCACCCTTTCATTCATTTATAAACTGGTTTCTCCACATACAGTGGGCTCAGGTAAACCATGAAACAAACATCCGGATGACAAACAGCACTGAACATTGGCTTCATTCATTAACCTATTTAACACTGAGTTTTTCCATTGCTGACTTCAGGCTTTTGAACTCAAGAGCAAAAATTCACTGCTCAGCATAGCTGCTACCTTACTAACATAGGCAAGACTGTGTCTTTACCTACAGGTTTTTTTCTTCTAGACTGTACTGTTGCCTTTGGCAGCAGTAGGGCTTGACAGACACATGTTTCCTTGTGCCTGTGCTGGAATTGTTGTCAGCAGTGATCCAATACAATTTTAAACTTTTATAAACAATTCTTCATGTAGATGTTTTAAAATTAAAATGCACTATTCTTTTATTTATATCTGCATCATAGCTTTTCATAAGACAGTTTGAAGCAAGTCACATTTTCCACCAAAAATTTAATGCAGAAAGTAAGATATTAACAGGGTCTAATTTCAATCTAACAGGTTAACAAGGGTCTAGTATCAAACCTTCATCCCACACACTAGAGCTATTACAAATACAGGTCTCATCCACATCCCAGCAGGGGTCAGAAAGCCTGGACTTGGATGAGCATTGGAAAATCTCCAAGGTAATAGCAGTGGGAGGTCCTGGAATTTTTGAACTTCTCAGGAGATGTCAAAAAATTTAAAAAACAGACAAAAACCAAAACCAAAACTAAAAATAAAAAAACCACTGTGTGTACTCCATTTAAAATACACAGTAGCAGAAGAGGATTAGACATGGCAATTTAAAAATTAGAAGATAAATTCATTTACTATTCTTGAACAGTTAGACACCATTATAGATAGCTCTGCTTTTTTTACAAGATGTGTTTTACACACTTATTCATACACATGAAGGAAAAAGCTTGATCTGTGCTTCTACACCCGTTATTTGTGAGAGTAATTCCTTGTAGCACAGTGAAGGCAGCTGTAAGGGCTGCTTGCATCATTAAAGAACCACAGGACCGGGCCTATCTTTTGTTATGGATGTTGAGACTGAGATCACTGTAATAAGAAACCTTCACAACTTTTAAAATACAGAGAAACAAGTATTTCAACTTAGATTTCACCCCGAAGTCTGTCATTACCAGTTAGCTAACAGTTCCCTCTGAAGAGGGCCCACAATGCAAAAGTATATTTTCAGAGTTTCAAGAGGCTGTCAATGTCACCCAGTCTTCCAGGCAAATTCATTAGGCCAGAATTAAATACTTACTGTGGAGGAAAATATAGGAAGAGAAACTTCAGCCTTTGTCACCCATACTTTTGTTAACCTAGACTTTGCCAGATTTGCCGCATGTCACAACCGGTGCTTGCCGGGGCCATTGAGTCACCAAGAATGCATTCGCTTTGTGAAGTAGTTTCCGCTTGCATGTGACAAAGCAGCTAGCTGGCTAGTCAGCCCCAGTCAGTGTCTATTTATGGCAAAATGTCAAAAAAGAATGTCCTGCATTTGTGGCTCAACAATAACGAACATGGCTAAATCTGAAAATGAACAAAGGGAAGTGAACAGCTTTTTAAATCCTGAAGAACATTCGATTCTTGGTGTCCTTTTTGTCCTGATTGTTTGGGCTGAAGGCTATGAAAGGGCCACCTGTTGGGCTGCCATTTTGGGATTGTGCTAAATGCACGGATTGCATGAAAGAACTCTTTCCAAAACAACCTGGTATTATTATTCATTTATTTTATAGTAAATCTGCATTCAGAACCTGCAGGAAAGTGTAAGGCTTTTTTTCTAAGTGAAATTTAAAGCTGTAAGTTCTCTGTAAACACACTTACTGTGGATGCATGATTTTATAGTGACAATCATGATTTTTTAAAAGGAGCTCAATTAAGCCTTTGATACAGCAATAAGTTCCTCTGTAATAGAAAACTAACCATTTGAAGTAATAAATACAAGATGAAGGAGTGATTAAGTTATAAAGGACTGAGTATCTCTGAGGATGAAATTAGCAAGGACTACTTGCACAAAATGTAACTTAAATATTTATTTTGCTTCTGGCAGGAACTTGAAAATTTTAGTGAAGGCAATTATTTTTATTATCTATGAGAATGTTCTTGAGTGTAATTTGTTTTTGCTTAAAAGACTGCATTGAATTGTGCTAAAATCTTACTGAATTTTGAAAAAGTTTATTGTAAACCAGTATAAACATTTCATTTAAAAATATGAAAGATGTATTCATTTACTATGGATTTTTCTTTTTATATTTTGTACAGTCAAGTGATAATGATTAGTTACACAATAAAATCAGGAGAAATGTTGCCTAAATTTAAAAAAAAAAGAGTAAACATCAAATCATCCAACTTTAAGTTTTGAAGTTGAGACATTCACGCATGGAAACTTCCACCTGATTCAAATAAATACACCCATTAATGTATTAACACAGCATTGTATTAACTTTCTATGGTTCTTGAATAACCTCTATTTAGAGGCAATGCTAATAACATATAGAATAGCAAGGAACAAATGTGTTTTCCAAAGAGGTTTTCTTTATGCAACCATGATGAATTCTAAGTTATTTATATAGTCTCCCTGTATTTACATATCTCCTTTAATTTTTCTTAAATATAGATGCCTATGTAATACAGGTATTTTATTTACCAGTATAAGCAATGAGCTTTCTCTATGTGTATCTGAACTTAGATGCTCACCTCATGCTACACAACACATATATCCAAAAACTTTATATGAATTTTATCTGACTTCATGACTGGAGATGGGTTACACAATTAATTGGAGGGATAGTAGGTAGGGATGTCTACATGAATAGCTGGATGTACTTCCAGCTGCTTTCACCTGTTTCAATCACAAAAGTTATAGCTAAAACTCAAGTGGTAAACCTCTTGGGTTTTGCTTATTTTTCATCCTCAGAAAAGTGAAGGTAGTTATACATCTGAAAACAAGCCATAAATACATTAGTGTAGGTAAAAGAGTGCTTATTTCCTAGAAACATCCTGTATGTCTTATAGTAGCAGAAACTGAGCTTAATGTATCACAACCACTACTTCTGAAAGTTAAAACATGATTTTAAATATACTGCAATGAGTTAAAGTGACTCCTAGAAAATATTAATTTTGTTGGTCAAACAAAACTACTAGTCAAGCAGATTTTTACATGTGGATAGAACTATATTTCTTACATCAAAAAGAATTAGATTTTCTCTGACTATCGGTTCAGAGGGGGAAAAGGTGAAGTGGAACAGTGTACAATGCACAAGTATAAATTAATGTCTTGGTTTATTGTTCACCATACCATAAAGAGTATGTACTACACACAGCTATTCTATTAGGGAATTATGGAAACTGAAGCTAGCAAGCAAAAATGACTTATGTCTGAATAAAAATATGTATCTTTGGGAGAGATACAATATGTTTGGAACCCTGAGGGTTAATGAGAGGTAAGCTGGTGAAGGGGGGAGGTGAGATAAAGGAAATAACAGAAGCTGAATAGATGAAAGAAGTGATTCAGTGGAGAAGCATTGTTGATCGCAGCTAGGTGTCAGAAACAAACTAGAAAAATGGGAACTGCTTTAACATTGGCAGGAAAATAATATTTTAAAAAAGAACTTATACCACATACTAAAAAGTAGAAGAAAATAAGAAATAATAAAAAGCTTTCAGGCTTTCTTTGGTATGCATCAATGAAAAATAGTGCAAGCAAGCAAGCAAGAAAGAACTGAAATGGAATCCCTTCCAAAGGTATCTTGGGGAGAGGGGCTCATTGTCCCATTCTTTTCACATCAAGAATTTAATTTCGCATTCTCTTTGTCTGTCTTGAGATATACTTGCAGATATTCTACAGTGGGTACTTTTTTGTTCTTTTTATCTACTTAGGTAGTCTACACCGGCAGAGAGAGAGCCAGAATGGGAGAAATCTAGCTGTGAATTAAATCATCTGGCTGTCCATTGCCAGTGTGATTCTTGAATAAAGTTTGAACTGTACTCAAATGCAGAGTGGCATCCTCTTTCCCAAATACTAGAGAGAACTGCAGTTCTTCAATTTCCCTAATTTTCTCTTCCCATTTTTAACATCTGTTTTTACAGGGAAATTATATCTATCTGTAGCATCCAGATTTCGTTATGCTTCTGCTATACAGGATGCAGATGTACCTTACAGAACTCGATCATCTATTTACCTATATCTCACTTCAAGCATCTTGAAAAAAAGGTACCAACTTATATTGTTCCTCTGGAAAGACCTACCCTAAAATGTTATTAACAGAACATTAAAAACCCAAAAATGCTATTTGCTTTTTAGTGCTAGGGACATTCCGGTTCCTATGTACACATACTGTTTACACCCATCCCCCATGAATTCCTAAGACAGTTTCTCTTATATTAAGCTTCCCTTTGGTGCCCATAGCAACACCATCTAGTACTGAAATGTTCCTGCAGGGTTTGCAGGAGTCCTTTCAAAACAAGATGCTGATTCTGCAGTTATGGCACACCCAGCTACTTACATCAGATTCATAGTCTGAGCCCCTGGTAGCACACAGAAGGTTATTCATCTGACCACTGACTGTCCTCATCATCGTTAGGGATGAAACACCTTGTGTATGTTTTGGTTTGAGTTTTCTTCCTACCAAAACCAACTTGGGTATTTTGCAGTTTACTTAACTGTTTGAAGAAATGGAAGAAGGTGGTGGGGTTTGCAATTTGAGATTCTGCTGTTTTATTTTAATTTCTCTATCTCCAAATGCATTGATGGGCAAATTAACCTTTGCCCTCTTGTAGGCAGCTTGGGAGCCACCATTGATCTTGAGGGCAATGATGTGAAGGCAGAAAAGGTACATTTCATTAAAAACCAAACTGGGAGAAATTTATGGGAAGTCCCAATGGCTGTCTCCCGCAGCTCAGGAACTTTTACCAGAGCTTGTTGTACTGGGAGGCCAGAACCCTCAGGGTACCTGGTAGGGGTCAGAGTCACCCACACTGAGCTGAAGCCACAGATGCACATGTTCAGGGAAAGGCCCATGCCATTGCCACTGCCCCTGTCTACCTGTGTACATTGAGATTGAGGAAGCTGTAAAACAGCTATGTGAGCCTGTTGCCTCCGTGTCTCGTCACTGCATTCTGGAGATGCCAGCAGGTCTCCAGTGGAGTGGAAAAGGCTGAGGAGGTGCCCCAAAGGCATGCTCAGAGCCTCTTAGCACCCTATGCCAGATCTTCAGGCTGAAAAAAAATGATGTTTCTTCCAACCACCAGGGCTATGCCCATTGTCAGTACCAGTCATTTACATGATTTTGGCTCTACAAGGAAGGAAAGGATGAGGGTAGTGACAATATACACTTTGTTCGTTCATTTTTAATACAGTATTTCATTTAAATTCCGTGCTGTGCCATTCTGCATGCTAGAAAATGTACCCTAGGATATTTTTAAAGCTATAAAAGTTCAGTAAATGGAGACTTCCCCGCAGGACTCAGCTATTAAATTTTTGCTGGAAAGTGGGAGCCATGTCCATTAAAAAATCTAATCACATCTTTGTACTACTAAAGTATGCTTGAATTCAGATGTTAATCGTGTAAATATTTGCTAGTTATACATCATGTAGAACAAATGCCACAATTTGGCAGAGTCAAATAACCCCTTATCTCTGAAGTTATCTTGAGAACATGGAAATATTTGGGACATGTGTTCAGAGTGAAGGCAGAACATTTGCCACAGTGAGGCAAAAATAATCCCTTCCCTTACCATCATTTAGAAAGAGAAAAGTTCACCTGGAGTGCAGCTGCACAGACTGTGTGCTGTGCACCATGGTGCAGGCTGAGCTCTGCTCCCTGCTCTGAGCACAGTGTGCCTGGCCAGGTGCAGCCCCTGCCTGGGGACCATGCCAGCAGCACTCCGAGAAGGAGATGGATGTTGCTGGTGTATATAATATAAACATAATATTTGGGGTTTTGTACAGAAGGTGGGCAAGGGTTCATAAGAGCCCCCTCAGCCCTGCTGGTGTTCTGAGAGATGCCTTATGTGGTGGTGGCAAGGAGTCAGATGCAGGTGTGCAGCAGGCTCTGCTCTGAACAGAAAAACAAGGCCTGGTAAAAAGGAGAGCTTGAAACTCCTTTGGAGAAGATGGGCCACAAATCACCCTCCTCTGTGTTGGCTTTAGCAGAGTCATTCCAGAGCAGGAATACAGCTGTATCAATGGTGCCTGGGGGTGCAGCATGCATGCATTTCTTCCTTGCAACCTTCACATATACTGTGAAAAAGATGTAATTCTGAATAACTAAGAATTTAATTCCAAATTTAATTCTGAACTTACTGTTTGTTAAAAAAATAAGAAGTTTTTTGTAAATCAAATATCCTTTTCAACTTGCAAGGAGATGTGAATGATTTCTAACATTACTATTGGACAATCGTATTTTTATCTGATGTCATTCTTCTTATCCAGCGTTAAATTCCCCATTATCAACAATTAACTCTTTATATGGTCATTGCTATGCTGACTTGAGAAAGATCAAATCCCAGGAAATTTCTTTTGTTTCAAGACTGCCCACCTGCTGAGCATATCTAGTCCATAGGACAGTTTCTTGCACCCTTCTGGTCATATAGCTTGAGCAGAGGAAAACAAAATTGGGGGTAGTATCATGTTTGTTGCAAGAATGGAGGGTTATAGCAGGGAGGGAAGGATGAATTTGCAGCCCAGCTTAGATCTGGCAGGATTTATTTGATAATTTATCAACAAGTGCTCCATTACCATATCTATACCAGACAGGCTCAGAACACTGGGCTGGAGTTAGAAGTGGCATCCAAACCCACGGAGTTGGTTGATCCCAACTGGCACAGACAGGACTAGATAGGAGATCTAGAAGATACAGAACAAGAATCTGGACCAGTGCATTTTTTCATGAACACAAGAGCTAGAAATATGATTTTTACAATGGATTTATGCTGAATCTTAGATTTTCATCCTGGGTGGGGTTTTTTTGTTTGTTTATTTTTTTTAATACTCTCCTTTCTATCTTATTATTAGGGAGAATTTCTTTTTTGCAAAGGAATCCTGATGCTACAAAAACTTTCCAGGATAAAAAAAAACACCTGTTTTTGTTGTGATGGGTTTCAAGTAGAAACTGCAATCTGTAAGAATTGTTTATCCTCCATCTCTTAAGAAAACTTTTCTTGTGAAGATCCATTAATCCTGTAAAGTTAAAAAAAATATCCAGTTCATAACAAACCACATCTTTCTTGTATTTGTTTGTTATTTAGGATTCAGAAAGGTCCAAGATGTGGGCCCCAATTCATCATTGCATTAATTTTGGTTTATGTTTGCATAAAGCTGTTGGTTTTGGATTAATTTAAGTTAGTATAAAAAATTTTTAAGACACGCTGCCCCTTTCTGAAGGTATAGAAAGTTCCTGGAAAAACTCATAATGAAATTTTTCTCAAGATAGTTTCTAATGATAATAATAAATCACATCAAAGCTGTCTGTATGCATGTGAGGCAATGCATATTTTATTTAAAAAAAAAAAAAGACGATAAGAAAAATTACCAAATGCAAGAATTACTGTGTAACTTGGGTCTGTCAGGTTGCTCTCCCTGCTAAACCTTGTCCCAGTTCTTAATCCAAACTAGCAATCTGTGTTTCTTGCAATGGAGATCCTAGAATCCCTTCTGAAAAACTGTTTTGCTACCTGTAGGTGCTACTGAGAGGAAGTCTGGGCCTGTGCCCAGCTATCGTTAGCTTTAAAAAAATTCTCTTTCCTGATAGTCAGAATCAATATTTACCAAGTCAAGCAATGCCATTCCTCATCTGAACACTCTGTATGCTTGTCCCCAGTTATCATTTTGCTCCTCTGAACAGTTTCTTTTCTTACAATTATGAAAAATCAAAATTGTTGATAGTAGAAGTTATTCTTTATTAAGTAAAGCAGTAATCAGATATCTGATACACAAGCTTGAAGAATGAAGCATAGTTAATTTAAGAGGAATTATGGGTTTCATCCCTTGAAACTATAAAAGCCATGCAGATTAGTTGCTTTTAATCCCATTTAACTAAAGCTCCCCATTTCATTCTCCTAATCTTTCCTCGTAAAAAAATCCTTCCAACTTCTCAGTCATGTTTTCTATCCTCCTTGGAATTTCTCTCTATTAGTCTACATATTTTGAGCATAAAGAGAGGCCCGGGGTGATTGCAGGATTCTAGGAGGGACTCAGTCACCATTGTGCTAAATCCGTAATTAAAAAGGGTTAAAGTTAATATATTTAAGCTACAACAGCGAAACCACTTGATCACACATGACAACAGAAGTATTTATAATTATAGTGATTGTCTTACCTCTCAAATGGTCAGACTTAGAGTGTTTAATCTGTACAGATTTCTTCTCTATAATGAAGATTTTAAGGACATTTCCAAGACAGTGCAAATTTCACTTGAATTGTAGAAAGAGAATTATTTTTAAAGGGTTTAAAAACTCTTATGCCCTGGTGATTTTGGTCTGCAAATAACAATCTCTTATCCAGCTTCACTTTAACACTGATCTTTCTATCTCGGTGTAGCAGGACCCGTACCTTCCAGCAGTACTCTCAGTATGCAGCCAAAGAGCAGGCAGGACTATGCACAGTAGCAACAACAGCTGCAAATAACATTTTCAAAACCTTTTTTTGCACTTTTACTGAAATGCTTAAATAACACAGTGGAGATGAGGAAAACCCACATGTTCAATCCATCAAGCATTAACTGAATGCAAATAGAATTTTCCTGTTTAAATTTATTATTTAAGTGTTCCCCAAACTATGCTAAAAAAAACTAGCTACATACAGGAACTCCAAAGCAAAGGTGTATCTGAGACACCAGATACAATTATACAACCATAATCTGTTTGGTTTGTTACTTTTCTGACCTATTACCAAAGCTGATAATAATTTTAAATTCAACAACAACATCCATGCCACAGATGGGCATGAATACACTGCCTTGGAGCCCCTCTCATGCATTGGGACCCCAACAGAGTAATGACAGTTCCCACCTTACAAAAGGTCTCTGGTCTGAAAGGCTTCCCCCTGGCATAAATTCTCAGTACTTTGTATGGTCAGACGTAACAGGCATAGAGGTCAGGAAGTTTAAGGTTCGGGGTTTTTTCTTTTTCTCTCCAACCAGTGGTGCAACAGAATTAATCCAAACCAGTTAACTTGTGAAAATAAATTGTGTTCTCTCCAAAGACTAATTTAGTGCTACAAAGTATATATGCATGTGTACCTTACCCCCCCAGACACACCTGCACAATTAAACACGCACACACACACACATACACACACACACATACACATTTACATGAGGAGATTAACTGCATCTAAAAATTAATTACTTATCTGTATGCACACACGTGTTATTAAGATTCATGAAGATTATGCATAGATTTAGCTACAGGTTCTCCTTAGGTTTCTAAAAATTTGACTCTAAGTATGATCCTGATGCTTTTCATCCCTCTGCTCTTTACCTACGGACCATGAGCATGTGATGTTCGTTTGTATACAGCATAGAGAGGGGTCAGGGGAAGATGTATATAAGCACATCTATTTATTTATCTGTATATGACCATCATACATTATTTATAAAATGAGTTTATTGCATATACAAACAATAATTATTCTAAACATGCAATTATATATCCATATTTGTATGTCTATATAGATTTTTTTGTCCTTAATGGAAAACTTGAACTGCAAGCAGCCATGTCAGAACTCAGATGGTTAACATTCACTTCTTGCTGTTTTATTGCATATTACTGTGCGCTCCTGAGCAGCAGGAGCAGATTCAGGCAATTACAATCAAGTCAGGGCACACGCCGTGGCTGAGCAACACGATCATGATGAGGATACTGATGAGGCACTTATCGAAAACCCCACATCATCCACACTCATCAGCCACAACATGTCACCCCAAATGAGGCATCAGCTGCCTTCAAATGGCTCATTGCACACTGTTTACAGCTTTCTTTGGACCCACTTTTGATTTTGCGGTCAGGACTTAGTTCAAACAGCAGCTGACTGGCACTGGCAAACCCCAGGATTCAGCAGAGCTGACTTCCCAGGAGTCAGGAGTGTTTTGACACGGGGCCTGACCAACGGAGAGGAAAGGTCCCAGTTCAGCCCCCCCAAATATCAGGCCCTCTGAGAGCGGGAGGATGAGTTATTTCAGAAGAGTTTGAAATCAGGAGAGGAGGGGCAGCACGAGAGAGGGAAAAAGCAAACAAACAAACGAACAGCCCCACAGCACTTTCTGGTATTTTTCATTCCCTACCTCCACCTTAACAAGCAGCCAACAAAAGGGAATATGGCAGAAACACTTTGGACCAGAGCCCTGTCATTACTGGAACTTCTTGAGTCACTTTGAAGGTGTAAAAGGGTCCTTAAAGTGCAGGCACAAGTCATTGGTTCTTTATTCAAAACTGTCTTTGTGTGGGACTTGCACAAAGCTACACAGAAAACTTTTCCTGAGCTGCAAACCTTTCCCCTTTACTTACTGTAATTAATCAAGACCTTACTTTTTTAGTTATTTCTCCATAAAGCAAGCAAGAAAGAATGAGCAAGGAAGGATGAGAGCACATGAACGGTTTCTGGGTATCAGCCCTCTGCCTGAGTGAGGGTCAGGGGTGACACAAAAAGGAACAACTCCAAAACAGAGAGACAGACTCCCTCCAGCACAGCTGATGGGCACTCAAAAAAGGGATTTAGAGACTCACAGGAATAGCAAAGACTATGTCCAGACTCTTGCCTAAATCAAATGGAGTGAGAGCTCTGAGCCAGAGATTGGTTGCTCCCACAGAGCATAACCCCGAGCTGAACTGGAGCTGAGATGTTCTCCTGCCACCACTGCCTAGAAACAGATATTTCCATAGCACAGATTAGAACTAATTTGTTTTGACAAATAGAGATTTTTTTTGATGAGAAAGTGCTGTGTCATGCAGTCCCTGACACTCTGCCAAAGAGAGGTGAAAGGACCTTAGGTTGAATAGAAATCTAGTCCTTGAACTTAAGATGTTAGCTAATGAAAACATATACTAATCAATTATTGTCAGTTCATATCTGTTTATGTGAGAGACTCGAAAAAATTAAACTATTTTACTTTATCCCTCTTTCTTTTTTTATCTCATAATATCTCATTAATTTACTATATTCATTTAAGGTGATGACAAAGATCAAAATCTCTAAATAATTACCAACATACCAATTAAAAATCTTGTTTTACAAATAGATAAGTTTAACTTATCTATTAACTGAAAGATGAAGTTATTCACCTAATCTTCCAGGTCATTTTAGGCCTGTAAAGTAAATAATTAGACAATAATATTCCGATTTTTCAATTAAGGTGTAAGAATATATATTTGTAGTTACCTTTATGGTTACTGTCTGCACTGTCTACCTCAATAGTTCTCAAATTCTAGAAGGCAGCACACTCCCTCTGGATACTAAATTGTAACAGCATGTTGCATCATGAAAACATTTGAAGGAGAAAAAAAAAAGGATCCATGAAGGTTTTCCTACACTGGTACATATATTTGAGGACTTTTTTTCTTGCTGCCTCCAATTCTACCCTCTGTTGCACAATGCTTTTTCTCTTAGGGGCAATTCTTCCTGCTGCTTACAAAGATTTTATTTACCGTTAAATAGAGGAAAAATATTTCCAAAAAGGCAGAATAGGTGGTCCCAGGAGAGATGGAGAATAATCTGTACAATCCGTTTATTAGTCTTATTTACTGAAACCATTCCCCTCCCTTCCCCCCCCCCCCCCCCCCCGGGTTAGCAAATGTCTTATACAAGTCCTAAATCTATTAATATCTTCAGAAAAGCTTTAACTTATTCTTAGGACTCCTATCATGCTGTCTTCTCTGTGGTGCTCAGCAACATGAGCAGGAGGAGGAGGAGGAGGAGGAGGTAAGGAGTGTGCATGCGTTAAGATTGCACAGCATAAAATCCCTGAAAACTGCTTGACCGAAATAAAATTGAGCTGCTCGGCACAGCGCTGCAAAGACACGAAACTCTGTGAATGATGCTAGATAAGAACTGAAGCACCGGTGGTAAAGCATCCTAATTACAAACCTGCGGTGCAGGCAGAATAATGGACAGAGTGGCAGCTCTTGTAGCTTTGTAAAAAGGAGTGGAAGTTTGCATTTTTGTGGCTGTATCTTGAATTGAAGGGGGGTGGGGGGAGGGGTGAGAGAGACTGTGTGTGTGTGTAAAGAACTGTTTTTGGGTCATCATCTTACGCTCTTTGTGATGCACATTCTAATTTAGGCAAAAGGGATGCATCTTTCAAATGCAGATCATGTTTGCATTAGAAGAGCAATGAGAACACTTGTCACTTTCAGAACATTTATGTGCTAGAAGTACTGTTAGCAGAAGAGCAGTTTAGATAAATTCAAGACTTTTTTTTGCTGATCACAAACATTAAGCTTCACACCTGAAACCCTCAACCCCCTGCTGTGCTCTAATCCTAGCACCATTCACCCTTAGAGACTCAAAGTGCTGTGCCACTGCTCTCAAACATTTGATTGCCCTTACTTTGAATGCCACCACCTGCAAAAATGCCTTTTTATTCCCTTTGAGCCTCTTGAGAAGGAAGTAAAAATGATAATTCATGACAAACATTAATTAATTGTTTACAAGATGATCTTTTCTTTTTCTAACTTCTGTTCAGCAGACATGTTGAGCTGCAAGACTCCGCGCTTGATGCCAGAGCTTGTCAAGAGGTCTGCATTGTTGTTTATCACTCAGGCATAGGATAGACTGCAGGTCATTGTTTCTGCAGTTCAAGTAGGACTGTCTAGCTCTTGTTTGAAGAATGGAAGTGCCATGCATGAGTTACCCAGCATAAAAGAACTACCGGTTTTAAGAAGGAACAGGGATTTAGCTTCTAATGCAGAGTAAATAAACATTTTTCACCATCTCTTGCTCCATGTGATTTTGGAAAGGTCAAGAGGTGCCATTACAGTATTTTAAAAGCTTCAAATTATGTTTAAATAACGTATCGCTAAGCTCCGAGAAATCTTATCAGAATTTGGGAACCTATTGTTGTTGTTTTAGTTCTCGAATTCATCATCAAAGGAAGACATATTTTGAACGGAATGTGCTGTTGTTATGAAGACTGAGATTACTCAAGGCTTGGACATAGTTTTCCCACAAGCTAAAGCATAAACCCTCCCCCCCCTCCAGCATTGCAAATTGGAGTCCTTAAATTCAAGAATTAAATCTACTGAATTGTTACACAATTCTAACAACTGACATGTGTATTCCAATGACAGACTAAAAGAGAAAAATGCAGTCAAATTTAAAACAATGCCACCAAAACACTGGAACCTGGGCAGCAAAATTTCTCTCCCTAAATTACGCTTATGCTGCTAAAGGTGAGCAAACAGGTTTGCAGAGGAACCGAGCTGCCACAACCTGGCTGAATTCATTAGAAACTGTGGTGACCTGCACCTTTACAGATGAGACTTTTTGTTTACTCTTATTTTTTTTAATAGATATAAACATATGTTTATTTACACAGGGAAGCAGGCATGTCTTGGAAATGATGCTCTCTCTATTCCTCTTGCAACAAAAGGATTCCAAGAACTTTAAACCACATCAAAAGTCTGCTAAAAAGGTAAAGAAAGTGAAAGGTCTTACTTGTAGGAAGTGTACAGTAATATAGCTTCTCACTGAACTCTGGTTTCCACATGCCAAATTAGGAGCCCTTAGATCACGGCTGCAAGGCTAAAAATCAATGTTATATTTTCCGAGTCAATACTAAGGGTTGCACTTAACAGAGTTGGAGACTAATAAGGTATGCAGAAGGAGTAAAAGCAGCGCACAAAAAATTCAGGCCTTCGTCTTGGCGACGATCCAACACAATGATGTTTCAACCAGATTTGAAAAAAAATAAAAAAAAATCAATAACATCTGTGGTATAATGGTTAATTAAAGAAGCTCTTCAGCAAAGCTCAAGATGAGAGGCTCGGCCTGAAATTCAGACAGCTGAAGCTTGATTATCAGGAAAGAATGCTTTTTTAGCTATGAGTGGATAGGCCAAAAGCTGCAATGTGTGGAAATGGGGGAAAAACTGCTTTTATTTTAACTTTTTTTAAGTGATCCATACATGGATCTTACCTGCATTAGGAGCTGCTCAGTGCAGAAGCCTCTTTCTATACATCTATATAAATATAACGCACTCCCTTTTGAATCTATAGATTTAAAAAATCATCAAAGATTAGCAGGTTGACTGCCTGTTCTTAATTCACAAATCCTCCACTTTTTCATCCCCACCCCCAGCCCCTGCGGATGTGCCTTACTACAAAACGCATCGCATGGCAGATCCCTCCAGCTACATTCTCTTCTGATTTAGTTTAATGTTAATGCCCTGAGCCTTTTCAAGATCAATCTTGAAAGAAATTAATCAAAGTTTGAATATTAAACCATGATATCTGCAGTAACCAGATAATTCTACTGTCAACTTCTACATCTTTCTATCCTCCTCTTTTATTTGTCATCTCTATCTAAAATATATATGCACAGATTTACAGCCAGAAGGGACTATCTTAATCCATCCCTTGTATGACACCACACAGAGGTTTCCAGCTAGAGAATCTCTTGTTTGAGATTTCAAATGACAGAAAATCTATTCCATCTCTTGGCAAGTTTTTCTGAAAGTTAATTAGCATTATCATAAAACCACTTTATTTTTAGTCTGAATTATTTCTACCTACTTGTGTCTTGGTCTGCAAAGTTCAAGAGCTCTGGGCTATCGGAAATAATTTCTCTGTAGAAACTACAGAACATGGTCATGCCTGGTCTTCATCTTCTTGTAAACTGGAAGTAATGGCAACACAGTCTGTCTCTTACAGTAGACAGACTTTCTCAGTGTAGACAGATTTCCCAGATTTTTTCTTGTAATTTCTTCCTATGTCAGGGTCCTTTTCAAGGGCAGATAGACAAACCCTCTCTTCTTCCAGTAGCAATCTCACTAACACTTAAAATCAGGGCTCTGCCTTCTACTTAGTTTTTCCCCATCGATCAATCCAAATACTTCCCAGTTGCCAATTCCCACACTAAGAACTCAATTATTTTAGCGCTAATCATATCAACCCTTTTCTCCAAAATGCATGTCCCTTTCTTAAAAATAAGAGCAACATTCTTTCTTTTAGAAGGTGAAAATACCTGGGTTTTGACCATGTTGTAACAAATTTTGTTAAAGTATAGCTCTGCAAATATAACAACTATTAGGAGTGGCATTTTCTATTTCCCAGGAAACTGCAAAATGCAATTCAAAAAGATGACAAATATTTTTTAAGTTAGCCAGCAAATTAAGTTTCAGGCAGAAAAAAAGTTTCTGGTTAAAAATTATTTATTTAAATAACTTAAACATTTAATTCAAATTTTTATTTTAAACTGACATTGTATCTATTTACATATTGCTTCTTAAAATGCACATAAAATTCATCATCAAAACCTAATCCGAAAAATTAAAACAAGTTGTTTCAACACTAGCACGGTGTTGCCTTTCTTTTTCCTGGGTGCAATTTCTTGAAAGCATTACTTTTTCCAGACTTTATAAATCTATGGGAAACAACACTGCTCATTAAAAAAAGATTATAATTAATGAATTCAACTCACACTAATAAGAATCTAAGTAGGCAGTTTTGTTTTTTTTTTTTTTTTAACTTTAAGGCACAATGTAACATTAGAAATAAAATCAGAAGTTGTGAGAACTCAGAATTTTCAGGACAGGGCTTCCCAAAGCAGTTGGGTTTGATTTAGTTACATATCTATTTAAATCAGTGTTAGCTTTATGGCTGTTTTCAAAGGGAGCAGACCTAAGTCAAGACAGCGCAAATTAAAATCCTGCCCCCTCAAACCTTCTGTTAGAATTCTTCAGATTCCTCTGGAGTTCAAATGGAATTTTCCTCAGCAAACAGCATACTCAGTGCAAAGATCTTTTATGTCAACAGCACTGAAGAAATGAAACATCAGCAAGTATATATTTGGAAATACAACTATATTCACAGTCAAGACCAAAGAAGACAAATATCATTAAAAAGTAGCTGCACCTGATTTACTCCATGTCAGATGATGTCCATCAGTGCATTTTGTTGTATGTGCCAAACATATTTTAGCATGTAAACTTTTCCTGAATTAAGTTTTATTTTATATACGTCTATGACATCCAAGAAACACATAATGATATTCTCTTTTAGGACAAGAAGTGCCCCAATCCCTCGAGAGATATTGCAAAGCATCACGTTGACTGTCCTCTGCCACAATTACAAACTCCCGCAGGCACTGGACCAATTCTAGTTGCCCTGTCTCACACAAGGTGAAAAGAGGGCTGACAAAGCCTCCTTGTTCTCCCACAGCATCCAAAAGAGCCAAACACTCCATTAATAAAATAGTTCTGCCTTGTAGACCTCCTCACATGAATTGACAGCTCTCCACTCTCCAGCATCCCCCAGTGAGATCCCTTGCAAGGGTCCTCTGAACAGGCAGTCTGCCAAGAGATGGCACACTGAAATGGTGTCACTTTTAAACCCAGCTTTAATAACAATCTGGCATTCAGTTAGGTCCATCAGCCCTACTTCCCACAGTTCCATTTAGGTAATCAAGTAGTTCATTACTATTTGGCATGTGTTGTGCATATTCATTGTTCCTCCCAAAGAGGACCAGAGCCCTCAGCCAGATGAATGGTGGCTGTTAGGGCTGCAAAAGCAGGCAATGGGTTAAGGCACTGGGCTAAGGATTTAAGGCAGTTGCATTAGCATTAGTCTTGCCAGTAGTGCTCTCAAGATCATCTAGATACCCAGGAGCCAGATATCCAGCTGAGAAGCTGAGCTGTCATGAAATTTGTATGTCATCCACACTTACTGATGTGTGTCAAGAGATAACTTGAACTTCCCTGAATTTGCTCTCTAACAGGACCTCAAAACCAAACTGCCTTTTCACTTCTTTCCCTCAAAAGGTGTCAGTAGATTGTGGCATGGTGATCTGAGTACTCAGACAGCTTCATCTCTCTGGTACCTTGTAGGAGCTTCTGTGAACCCTAGAGTCCCATAAACGACTTTCCTATGATTTTCTCCATTTCATATCTATGTCTAGCCCAAAACTTAATAAAACATAATGTTTGTAAATCTTGGCCCGTATGATCAGAATCTTTTTCTATTTTCCCTAAAAGTTGTTCCCTCATGAAAGTTCCTGAAATCCACTGGGTGTGTAGACACCAGGGGTAGGATGTGCAAAACCTTGGACATGAGACGGGTGTCTAAATTGTTGTGTCTGTCCTGTTGGTTTAAACACAGGACTGATATGATTTGGATCTGGGCACAGCACCAGGTTAAACATATGCAGACTTCTCACGGCATTGCTTCCAAATTGAGCTTGAGCAATCAGACTGTAACCGTGCTTCAAATCTGCTCATTTGCAATGCCCAGTAGTACAGAGGAAAGTTGAACTGTAGCTAAACCCTAACTTCTATAGTTACTTCAGACAACTGAGATCAAACTCCTGCAACCTTAAAAAAGACCAATGATATTCTTAACATATATCTAGGATGATATTTCTGGAAAAGATACTGATATAAGAAAAGTTACGTAAGTACCAGCTTTGATGTGTCTTGTCATAAGATTTCTAGCAATTTGTTTTCTTTTGGTTTGGTTTGGTTTGTTTTTTTTCCCATCCCCGTCTCTCCTAGAAAGTTGGTTTATAATGTGAAGTGGCAATCTTTGAAACATGGAAAACATACACACTAGAAAACAAGTAGACAACCAATGTAGTTCACATACTTAAGCCTGCAAAAGAGACACCAAAGGTATCTTTGAGTTGCTGCAGAATTGGGGTGGCCATGTAGAAATATGAAGCTCCGTATTTAATGCCTAACTTCTCTGAGACTTAAAAATGTGCATTGAAGTATTTAGCCCAGCCTGCAGGCAGAAACAATTCTTCTCTACTTGCCTTGGTCTGAGCCCAGACAGGTTTGTGTTTTTTCTTCCTTTTTTAAGCTGAAGATGCCACGATAGATATTTGTATCAAAAGAGGAAATAACTGGCATGGGATGATCATGAAATTCCAACATGTTATTTGTTTGATACTTTTCCTCTGTATGCTTAGGGCAGATTTGCCAAAGGAACATTTCTGACTGGAATTAATGAAAGAGTTGAATTTCAGATTTTTTTTCTGAAGTTCAGCCTCTGAACTCTAACCAGCAAAACATGACTCAGTGTGAGATCCTCCTACATTGCTTCAAAAATGCACACATGGATATGACCACAACTTCTGCAAAGTCTGAAGCAACATAGCAGCTGGCAAAATCAAGAATTAACAGACAAACTGCATTCCAAAAGAGCTCTTACTCAGCAGCCTCTCCTTAAAAGTACTAAGAGCCACATGCCTCATTGATAAAAGATACCTATTTCTGCTTGTTGTTTCTGTACCTCTGTCTTGAATTCTGCAAGTTTTCATGCTTTGATGTTTTGGAGAACATTGTACAGACTGCAGTGAAAAAATGACAGGGAAGGTCTGATAGAGGCGATAGAGCTTAAGTAAGATCTACTTGAGTCAGAGAAGCAGTCAAATAATGGATCTCTTTATACAAATGAATCCAAAAAGCAGAGGTTTCAGTTTAGAGAATGTCTGATTCATCTGTGCACTGATTCACATATCCAGATTGATAACATAACTCCCCCACCATAGAATAAACACAGCAAGAGGCAGACCCCTGCTATCTTTGCAGAAATTCAGAGTAAGTCCCTTGACTTCTCGGAGTTACCCTGGGTTTACAACGAAATAAGAGAGCAGAATCTAGCCCATGAAACCATAAACTCGGCTGTTATCAGGCAGCATCTTAGAATTCACTATTAATATCAGCACTGAGAGCTATTCTGATTACAATTGCAAAAGAATATTTTATATCCACTTTTACTATCTTGTTCAAATACAGGAAATGAGTCAATCTCCAGAGAACAGAAAGACCAGTCAGAAGAATTGGAGAGTTGTATAATTCAGCATCTAACTTTGAAGTGAAGGAAAGGAAAACTGATTCCTGCAAATAGTCTGCAAGTGGGACTGTTAACATATTGCTAAAGGTCATACCCATAGACTCGATACAGTGTTTTCAGTTGGTCTCTTCTAAGCGTATCATGTGGATACCCCACTTCACTAAATGCCAAATGAGCGCAAAAACTGCTGAACAAAGTCTTCCTGAAGTAATTCACTGTGAAGCAGCTTGGGATTCTCTGGATGAAGAAAAGTGAGGATAGTACCTGCAGTTTGCATCACTTATGCATTACTATGCTAACTATACAATTACAATGCTAACTATAGTTCTCTCAAATTTGGGAATTTTGAGTTTGTTTTGTATGGTTCTCACCTAAAGATGCCTTATCTGTAATATGACCTAGACCCAACACACTTGTTTTTCACTATAAACAAAATGTTAGAAACCAATACACTTCTCCTTCCCTAGTGCGACGGCTTGAACTGGCTTTGCTCTCAAAGCTCAGACTCTCTTTTCCTTTAATGGAGTATTACGGACTTGGCTCAAAAAAAGAGGCAGCAGCTAGTTCTAGTTTTGTCCCTTATTTTTCATTGAGAGCACATGCCTTCTAATGCTGTTAAGAAATCCAGTTCTTCATATTTACATCATGTGCTAGCTTTCACTAAGGGGGGAGTAAAGACATGGAGGCAAAAATTGGCTTGAGGGTTGGCTGTACAAGACTATCCAGGACTTTAGATATGAATATGGATGCTAGTCCACTACACGCTGGTAGTGCCATCCATGACAGAGTTTAAACTACCTGAAATACTTTTATAGAACAACCACAATGTTAAAAGGAAGGGATACAGGAACCAGGAAATGACAAAGGAAGTCCAAGGAATCATCAAGAAATAACCTTATGGAGGTTCTAGCTGAGGAGCCAGGAGGTGTGAAGAGAAGCCCTTGCTCTGGGTCTGCATTTGGAAACTGCCACAGCAGGGAGAAAAACAGATTGCCTTGGCTGATCATTTGCCATTTTATTCACCATCAATTACTGCCCTGGAGATCACCCAGAGAGTCAAGTATCATGCCTGTCCTCTAAAAGAGCAGTGCTCTTGCTCACTGAACTAAGAGCCATGCTGTCGTCTCCCCTCCAGCCAGGCTTCATGAGAGTGATGGTGCAGCAGAGCTTGGGGGTCTAGAGCAAGGGCAGGCACAAAGTTGTGAGCTTCCCATTGAAAAGAGGAGACAAGTCTTAAAGGGTGGTCTTTATGAGAGAGAATTTAAGTTATAGATATTACATAATGGTTAGGAATACTACTTCTAACATGTAATTTCATAGATTTTAAGGTACTGTCATAGGCTACTTTAACATGAGACACTTCCGAAACCCTTTGAAGAAGAAAAATTGTGAATTATGTACTTGGATGATTCCTCCTAAATGTCAGTGTTGCAGCTACCGTGGTATAGGTGTGTCTGAGTCCCTTCTCCTGCAGTTCTCACAAATATTTTACATTTAACATGAGGAAGATTTGAAAATTACTGACAAATCAAATGGACAGAAATGATCAGCTATGTGTATGAACACCCCTGGTAGACATACCATAAACTCATTTAGTATGTTAATTTTTTTTAAATTACATCAAACTCCAGTTTTGGAAGTCTGCTTTGCCTCAACAAACCCAGGTCACCAAGGTCATCTGGTGCCTGAAGTCATTGTACGGTAGATGAGACATAGGTCTCCGTTCCTTGTTTTTTTTTCCTTTACATTTTCTTGATCAAGCTGGTTTAGGTATTTTTAACCTCATGGACAATAAAAGCAGACTGTGCTTTCCTGATCCCTGGGCAGAGAGAAGCCCAACAGGCTTAGGGCAGTTGTAGTTGTCCATCAGAATTAGAATCCTAATTCACCAGGAGAGGGGAAAGGGAGACAAGGCACAGCACACGCTACAGCAGAGAGCATATACATCCTCCTTGCCCTCCAGTACCACAAGGCACACCATGGCTGTGGGATAGAGATGGTGGGGTGCCTTACCCTTTCAAGGGCGTGATACCACAGAAGGACTGAGACACAAATACGTTCATCTGGGGGCTGGGTGGGAGCTGAGCACTCCCAACACTTCGTAGTTCTGTACTCAGAAGCCTGAGGGTTAGTCTATGCAGAGACACTCAGGAAAGCTGAATTAACTAAAGAGAGAGATTTAAAGAAAATGCATTAAGCTACATTAAACTCTTCTCTGCTCTCATCTGTTTCAGTCATAAAGAAGTATTAACTGTTCTTTTTCCATTGAAGTTAGATTGTCCAATAAAAGATATTGCTTCTTCCTAAAAACCTTCCCTGCCTTTTTCACTTCAATCCTCAGACTCCTTTGTTTGTTAAGGAATTAACTCCTGTGTACCCATATCAAGGTAATGATGCAAAAATTCACTTTGTAACAATAGGAATATATAACAATAGAGAAATGTATCATTGTACTAATAGATAAGGATTTTGAATTGTATGTCTTTTTGGCTAAATTAAACCTTAGTTTGCAATAGAATTTAATATCATATTGATTAGCTATTGCATAAAGCTGAACTCACAAGCTGTTGCAGCTGAATTAAGACAAATAGCCACACAAACTTGATCTGATGCACAGGGTGTTTTGTCAGTGCTGTCTGGTTCTGGAGGAGGGGGTTACTTTCGCACAGCACATCATCTCTCCATGTGTGTGAGAGGGATCCTCAGTGCAGCATGTGTTCACCCACATAGCTGGAGGGGTTCAGATCTTTTGCAGCAAACAACTGACGTGTTGCATGTGTGCTCTAATCACAGTTCAGCTCCCCAAGTTTCCTGCCTTTCATCTGTTTACAACACAGTCTATTATCAAAGACTTTTTGTTTATTGATTATTAGTTTGAGTGGGGAGGAGAAGGAAATGGATCTCTGGTTTAATAAAATTTTTGAGTCTTGTTTAAGCATGTCCCCTATAGTTACGTCTTCCCTTTGAATATAAATGATATATTTTCCAATTTAATTAACAGTTCACAAGTGAATAAGCTAAATAGCCATTTAGAACTATGGAAATGTAATTGCTCCACCATCTGGTCAGCTGTAATATTTTATGATGATTGTGCGAAGAAATAATACTGTATTTTTACTGCCACTGTAAACCACCATGATGCTTCCAGAGCACAGTTGTGCTGGTCTGGATCCTGCTTCAAGGCCATCCTTGAACCAGAAGATAAACTTCCTAGGTATCATGGCTGATGGCTAGGTAAAGTTTTATGTATATTTCCATTCTCTTAATTTGAAGTTAATGCTTACAGATGCTTTGGTTTAGTTTTGACCTTTGTTAAGCCAGAAACACTGAATGAACCATATAGTGGTTTAATTTTTTCACATGCAATTCTGATTACTGCACACTTATGCAGAATGGAGGCAAAGGAGTTATCATTCCAAGACCAACATGATACTCTTTGTATTTACTCTGCTACTTCAAAGCAAAGAAAGAAAAATGTCATTACCATAACAATGTGCAGTTCATGCATCACAACTATAATAGAACTCTACTAACTTACTTGCCACTGAGTCTTGGAAATTTAAATGTAGCAACACAGTTTTGCTGCAAATGTCTGGTCACGGAGGCCACTTCTTAGATGGTGTTGTGGAAAGGCTCTATGGCACTGGAAATGTATTTATTCTTTCTGAAAGGAAGGACAACGGTGGGAAAAACAGCAAAATGATCTGCAAAACCTGACTTTTTTCTTTTAAGTTGATGACTAGAAAATATGTAGATCTTATTATTAAGGATGTAAACTCTCAGATACAACTTTGCAGATTTAAAACTTTGATGAGGTCTTATACAAAAACAAATAGTGAAGAGATGCCATATACTGAGATCAATATGGCCAAAATTCTGTGCAAGTCAGTAGGAATTTCACCACTGACTTAAAAGGAATCCAGACTTTATCCCATACTGGAAAGACCTTAAGAAGTTTCAACAACTTGAACCCAGCTTGTTATAGGGAAGTGCAGTGAGGGACATTACCTAGAACACCAGACACAGTAACAGGACCAACAGAGCGTTCATATTTGTGAACAAACTACTAGTGAGACATGTATGTGAACTAGACAAGTCGACAAATAATTAATTCCCGTCAAGATATTTTGCTGTGCAATATCATTACATCTCATGTAGTAAGTAGTAACAAAAAAAAAATATCCAATGTGGAGTCGGGGGACTTTCATTCAAGGTTTTCTTACTAGCACAGTGAGTATTTTGCTTGTGATTTACATGTGAAATGCAGGGCTCATTCTCTTGCACACCTGGGGAAAGAATTAGCACCTTCAGAACATTTCATTTTTTGTCAGCACTAACAGAAATAACAGATTTACCGAAAGGCTATGGAACTGCACCCTGAGCCTCCTGTGAAACATGACCCTGTACAAACAACTGGAAGTGATGCAGAACAAGAGGCCTATGGTTATTTAGGCTCCTAATGGCCATGTCTGTGTTAGCATTTGGGTTAGGAGGAGCCCTGAGATTTTGAAGCAAATCCCCCAGTCATCCCCACTTACTGTGTGTTGGTTCAGATGACAGGATGGTTTTGCTGCATATTGGATTCCCTTCCTGATCACATCCATGTCTTCTCAGAGCCTCCTGATACCACTAGGGTTTGGTTTTGTCTTAAGTAATTTCAAACTTTTTTTCAGGATCTTTTTCCTTTCTTGAGCAGTGTAGTCCTATGTCCCAGCTGGGATCAGTTCCAGGGCTATGCACTAGAGGGCAATTACATTCGTACATGTGCATCATTTCACTACAATAACATGCTTGCAGTAGTGCAGAATATGCCAATGCAGATATCCTCAATTACCCGCAGGATCCTGATGACTACGAATCATTCTCTGCAGGCTAGCAAATGGTATTTTTTAGCTGTCTCCATTGTATAAGATAGCTTTGCATTTTGAAAATTACCTGAATATCTTATTTTTATCCACCTAGGAGATGAGTCCCCTCAAATAATCCTATTTTCCACTGATATCCATTTAGATATTAGTTCTTTATTCATCTTTTTTAACTTCAATGTAAGAATGCAACACCAATGACTATATGTCTCTATAGCCAGATAGTGGAAAACAATTCACAGTTCAAATTGCCGTTTTGTTGCATGAGGTTTTATTGAAGGTTTTATGTTTTTTGGAGAGAAATATTCCCAGTCCTGCATTAAGTAAAAAGATATCTTCTGTAAGAGCCTGAGCAACTGTTTCTGTTGGTGATATTCTGTCAGCTGAATATCATCCATCTTTTCCCTTTATCCTTGGGGGGGAAGGGGGGGGAGGGAAGAAAAAAAAAGTAAAGACTGTATCAAGTTTCCAGCCTTTTCATATTGTTTCATTTCAACCACTTCTCAGATTCAGGGTTGGTTTGCTTGCCAGCTTTCCTCGTGCTATGTAAGACTATTGTCTTGTCTTTCCTCTAGAAAGCTTGTTCACTGAACGTAAAGGACATTTCTTCTGGATACAGTGAGTGGAAACTTTGTTGTTGCACATTCAGAAACAGGAACCACTTTTCTGGTAGCCCTTGATAACAAAGATCTCTCAGCTGTTTACACAGAACACACTCCTTAAGTAAGGCTGGCTTAGGTTTTATCTCAGCTAGACTGTCCGGGTCAGGCTGCAAGGGGCACAACTTTACTTATGGGTATGTTAGTTACAAGAGGATCATGGAAAGAAAAGTGAGGGGCCTTGGACAAGGAGGAGAAGATGAGTGATCAGGACAGGACAGGGTGAATACATAAGAGGGGCAGAAAGTTAAAAAAACCCCAAACAACCCAACCCTGAAAATGCAATGCAATATTCAGCCAATTATCAGTTGATGAATGGAGACTCATATTGTCCTCCAGATGTCTGCAAATACCCCTGTCAACTGCAGTTCGGTGAGTTCTCCCCTCATTTTGTCCTAAGGATGGAAATGGAGTGGGACACTACAAAGAAGGAAAATCCTGCCTGGGTGATCGTGCTGTCAGTGGGGGACAGCAAACAGAGAGGAGCAGAGTGGGGAGAAGAAAAAGTTGAAAAAGTTTTGCTGTACTCCAAGTAGCTCTGAGTGCAGACTGTCCCCTTGCTAACAGTGTACTAGGGCATAAAAATAGCCTTGAACAACTCATAGTGAAGGGTAGTACATTGAGTCATTCCTAAAGATTATTAGAGTAATATTAATTATGGATGATAAAACATCATGAGCCTAAAAAAGCAACTCAGATCAGAATATGGCTACTATATGGAAAGAATAAACATAAAAAGCAGGAAGGAAAACTTGAAGTGAAAGAATAAGTATACTGTGTAAACATTACCATTTGTTTCCTTAACATGCTAATCAACCTTCTATTTCTAACTCAAACCCAATGTTTCTTCTCAAGTTCACGAAAGTTATCAGTTATCATAATTTTTAAATACCAGGGAAAGAGAAATTAAAAAGAAATGAGATGTTTGAACCCCACAAGCCCCCACAGCAATTTAAAGATTATACCATGCTAAAAAATACACACTTTGTTAAAAATGCTCAGTAAAATCATGCATAATCAAGCAGCATGTTTTGAAAATCTCTTATTTACAATACATTAAAGAGAAAGCAAATATTTTCATGATGTTGAAGTCATGGGAAGACCAAAGTCAGGGTTTTACCCAAAATGTTTTTACAAAGGAAGTGGAAACTGTCTATCAAAATGTTCTCTGTTCTCAACAATAAAAAGAGAAGAAAGAACAAAGAAAAGAAGATGATGTTAAAAATAACATCTGTATGGTCCCCAAACTAAATTATTATTTTACATTAGGTTTCATTTACAATAACAAAGTAGGAGCTGGGAACAAAAGCAGATTGGGTAATGAGAAAAGTGTCTAG
This sequence comes from Lepidothrix coronata, assembly GCF_001604755.1. NCBI lineage: Eukaryota > Metazoa > Chordata > Aves > Passeriformes > Pipridae > Lepidothrix > Lepidothrix coronata. The sequence continues at coordinate 542,287 of NW_016690344.1, read as the reverse complement.
AAATGGTTAGAATATAATTTTCTATGTCAGCTGGGAAAAGATTTCAAAGAGCTCAATGTGTTCAGGAAAGGTACAGTAGGTAATCTTCATCCCAGACTATTGAAAGGACTGACATATGAAATTGTGAGCGCTATAAAAAGGAGTAAAACTAAAAATCTAACAAGTCAGAGAGGGATTGTGAGACTGAAAAAGAGCAAGTATAACACCTGTATCTAAAACAGAAAAAAAAGTGCCCTGAGCTAGAACAGACCAGTAGTAGCCTGATCTCAGTAGCATGTAAAGCTTTCCAGTGCACTTTAAGGGAAGCAAATACCACATTTCAATGTGCATAAATGATATACCTTTTTTTTCTTTTTTGTGCTATGGAGCATCCTCTTGGGTTGCTAACATGTGCAAGCAATAAAAGTGTTTGTTTACTTGAAGTAAATAGGCAACTCAGGTCCGAAAGAGAGCCTTCTGGAATAAATGTCCTCTTCAGACCCTTCTGAGGATATTCCTTCCCCATTCCTTATTCCTGTCTTTGGCAGGCTTTGGATCCCCCTTGCTGTATAGTTTTCTTCTACCCAGCACTTTATCCTGGTGCCCTCTTGTCTCCCCTTCCCTCCCCTTCCCTTCCCTTCCCTTCCTCCCCTTTTGCATACAAAAGCAGCTGATACTGTATTTTCATGTATATTAACTAACACATTACTCAATGAGATTGGGTTACCTGGGCACCTAGTGTTGGAGTACTGTAATTTTAAATGTTGATGGTTGTCTGATATATGGGTTATACCCAAGAAAAAAAAATAGATATATAAAGTTTGAAAACATTTGAAAATGCAACTTGGGGCTAGCTGCATGTTATTGACAGAATTCCTCCAGAATTAGCCTTTCAAATTATTACATGTAATTTTTCCTTTAATGATATGTAAAGTCTGAAGTATAAGTAATACCCTGCAGAGCTAATAAAGACAATTTTTTGCATGAGTGGCACACCAAACCAACATGGCACACCTCCATAGCCCACTGTCTCCCCGCTCCCTTCTTCACTGCGAGAGTCAGGGAAACAGGAGGCCAGACCAGTGAGTGGCTCTATCTTGAGTGCAGATGTATTACAGTGTTAGCACCTCACACTTATCATCAGCATGGCTGCAGCTACCTCTATCAGCTCCTGATTTGTCCTCTGCTTTCTCAGGGATTTGCAAGGGGACCATAAGTCTTTTTGACTTGTAATTTCCTCCTTCTGCATGCCTTCAATTCCTACACTTGTGATACACTTATTCTTTTGACTTGATGTACCAGCACATGTTGTAGTGTTCCCCTGAGATATTATTACCACCCAACCCACCCTGGGATCTTCTCAGGGTCGCCCATCTCCTGAGTAGGCACTTGTCTCTACCTTTACAGTTCTCTTACAGAGTTAGATTTTAAAGTAAATAGCCCACCCTACAGATATACCAGTCTGTTCAAGTTACCTCAGAGGCCATGCACAGGCAGGTGGAGGATTTGCTGTGCCACTTCTAGTAGAAAGAAGGCCCACTTCCCTATGATGTATCTTCTTTCTGTGCCTCCCCTCATGGATGCCTGAGGATATTTCATGTGTTGTACAGTCAGAAGTAGAGCAAGGAGGCATGCCCTTATGTGGAAAGAATAAAAAACTGAAAGTAGAAAAGATGAAAAAAACCAGGTCCTCTAATATTTAGCATTCAATAGGCAAGCAGGAGAAGGCCAAGTGCAGCAACAACAGTACAGGTGTAAGAGGATGGGACAAATCCAAGGTCAACAGAATGCCAGGGTAAGCATGATATTTTGCTATACAACCCTGATGATGGCCCTAGCCTTCTTCTAACATCCTCTGGATTAATGTGTCCTCTATGCCCAATCCCCAACCTAGGTATGGCTGAAGTTGTCTTCAATGTAATCTCTAGTCTCTTAATCTCTCCATTTTCTCCCCTTTCGACCTTATTCCTAAGGTTTCTGCTAAGTTTTGCCATTATCACCCAGAGTTATTCTAATCTGTCCAACACCTCATTCAATTTAGTCTAAATGGTGTTCAGCAAACAATCTAACCTAACTTGCCTGTATCCCTCTTTGTAGTACTGATATTTACAGCTCCAAGATGAGAGATGTTTGAGAGATGAGCTCATTGCTGATCTGGGAACTTTACTTCCAAGAAGCCTGAGATCAGCTAGGCTGAAGGCATTTTCAGTGCTGATGGTAGTCTGGGGATGATCAGCATCACTGTCTGAATGAAATGCAATCATCTCAGAGGGCAAGAGGGAAAGAATTTTGTACATGTACAAAACAAGAAGCATAAGGGGTAAGGATCTCTATGGAGCTATCTCTAGCTGAGTACTGAATTCAGATATGAAGTTGATGCTAGGAATCTGGTGGGAGAGTGGGAGAGTAGAATTTAATGGGAAAGTGGTAGAGAAGTAGAGTTAGTAGCCTAAAATCTCTTGTACAGCTACCATAAGGAGATGATGCCAGTGTGTGATGATGGCTGCCTGGCTTTGCTGTCAGTTTATATTCCACCCTCAGTTTGATGAGCTGTGCATGGGCCACGCCTGGCATGCAGCAATCTCTCTGTTTTATGTGGTGGAAGATCAACAATGAATGCTGATGGCTGTGCCAAGCAAAGATTTGCAGCTGGCCTTTCTCTTTGCAATGGCTGAGGCTCCTTTATACAATCAGTCAAGTTAAAAGGGCTTCAAACATAGGCAAGGGTTTTCCTGAGCATTTTTTTAGACAACTATTTTAATTATACAATAAAATAATTAATAATTCTGCCTGATATCTTATCTAAGTCTGGCTGCAAGATTTGCCCAGGAGCCAGCAAGGGCATGAAAGGGGGCAGGATGGAGAATAGAAGCAGTTTTGGCTAAGGCAGTGGGTAATATGGAAAGGACTGGCCAGATGACTCCACAATGCTATTATCAGATAAAACACAAAGAAATGTCCAGAGTTTTGTGCTCACTGCTGTCTTCAAACTGTTATAACACCTCCGGGCTATCCCTAAATACCTCAGCATTCTAAAATTGCAGGTTTCCTTGTCCATTCCCTTCCCTAAAATGTATAAATTGTTTTCAGCAGTAGAAATCACAGACTCATTTGTCAGTAATACAGCACAAATTTCCTTCACCCCTTTCCTATAAAGAAAATACCAGAACTTCTACCATACAATTGGGAGCTTATAATAGAATGCTATTAACACAACACTAAATTCAAGGTGTTTCAGAGAAGTACATCATTATGTCTGTCGCTTATTTGTGGCACATGTACAGTTCCGGTTCAAATTTCCCTGGAGCTGGAAGAGAGATCTGCACAAAATGCCATGATAAATTTTAGGATGAATACTAATATGCAGTAGTCTAAAACCAAAAAACCATGACTTCCAATCAATGCTTGACATGTGTCCAGTTTTCTGAAACTCCAATGAAAGGTGAGGCTAATTATTCATTACACAATCTGGTCATATTTATTTGCATCCACACATTTGAAAATCCAAGTTTACATTTTTAAAGCTAAATAAAGTTGCCTTGTGACACTCATATTGTATCTATTACATATTTCACTTCAAAACCTCATCTCTCCTAAAGCCTCTTCAGTGTGCTTGAAGTAGCACAGCAAAAGAAAAGGAATTTTCAGTTTAACTAGAGCACTGACATTCTGTTACACAATTCCATCTTGTCTATTTACCAGCTCTTAAAAAACAGAAGACACTAAACAAAACAAAACAAAAAAATAATGCTGAATGCATCCAGCCAACAGTGCCATAGGTGTCTGAATGCATCGGTAGCTTCCCTCTCACTCATCAGTGTAATTGTTGTCATGTTATTCCATTTTTTGATTAGGCTGGTCCGCCAAGCTCCCAGCTTTTCCTGGCCAAACGTTCTTCTGCTGGTTGTCATGGTGACTGCATTGTTAGTGGGGAGAAAGGCTCTGTTGTCTGCCATTGTTCTGTTGTGCTTTAGGTAATGCACGAGGCATCACAAGTGAAGTGGATGGACCTTTTTTGCTCGGCATCATTGCCGAGTATTGAAAATCTCACATAAAAAAGGAGCAAATAGGCCCTGACCAAAGAAATAACCAAGTTCTTTTTTTTTCCTTCTTTATTTTTTTTAAAAAAAGAAAGCACACATTACTATAAAGAGGTAAAACAGCACTGGCGGTTAACTGAATAATCAAAGAAAATGCTATAGAAATTATATTTATTAGAAGAACAATTGCCATGATTTGGATGTTACTATACAAGGGTAACCATCTGGCAATTTAGCTTGAATATAGTTTTTAAATATTCATTTCTCCAGCTTGAAATGTCATTTAACCTCAGATTCTATTTAGTTTAAAACACTACACTGTAGGAGTTGAATGCAATTATTTTGTTTCTAAAATTTAATCTGGGAATGGCGAGCTTTGAAGTAAGCTACCACAGTTTATTACATTTTATACCATCATCACAGTATGTAATCACTGGTTTTCTTTTTTTTCCCCCATAAAATGAGGTTTTACTCTAATATTAATTCAATTGTCTGAAAAAAAAATTAAAACAACAGGCACTATTCACAGGTCTGACTTTGACATTCAGATAATTTCTTTAAAAGCCATCTCAGAAAAATTAGGGGAGAAACCCTGAGAAAGTTCTTCAAAAAGCCTTAGCTTACTTAAATGGATTTCCAGACAGAATATTGGCTTTAAACTGTAATTAATTAACACTTTTCCAACAGCAACTTACACATTAAATATTGAAAGTGAACCAAATGTAAATCCCAACTGCCTTAAAAAAATAGCATATGGTTTGAGAATCTAATTTTCAGCCCATGCTCAAATTTATCTGCTGATCCCAGTAAGGGAAACAAGGAGGGTACCAATATTTCTCTCCCATCATTCCAGGGAGAAAAACCACCTTTCAGAAGAACCTGTCACTGGATGTCACCAAAGTTCCATGAATTTGCAGGCAAAACAGCACTATTTTATCAATAAAACTCAAGAGTCTTAAAAAAGGTAAGCAAAAATGAGTATTACAGGTAACCCAGCTTTCCTATAAAGCTGGCAAGGCCAGAACGTGCACTGTGGTTGCCACTGAGGTTCACATGCTGTGGCTTTCAGCTGCCCAATATCTCACACACCTGGAGAGAGGAGAGGTTTACAACTGCTAGCACAGGCAGTCGAAAAAGTGCACAGAGTGGCTTAATTCGGGTTGTAATACATGTTGACATATATTTCCCCCCTTTAAGCCTGTAAAATGAGAATGACATTTTCTATTTTCTTCTTTATTTAGTGAGGTTTTTTTCTAGACTGTTTATTGAACCCAGCAGACTGGGACTTTCCCATACCCCATGTGCCTCCTGCACTCAGGACTGCTGGTGGTACACACAACACCTGAAAGAAGTTTTTGCTTCTCAGGTGCTCAGTTCCTCCATGTGTCAGATTGGGAATCTAAAAAGAAACGGTAGGAGGTGCAGATTTCCTTGCAGGGGAATCTATACAAACACGTAATCCTAGGAGTAGCTCTTTGAATAATGTCAGGATAATTTAGGTGAAGAAGAAAAAAATTTGCCATGAATATAAAACTTTTTAATAGATAGCTATTATGTGTAACAGAAAAATGGGTTGTCCTTTGGGAAAAAAAATGTTATAGCATGAAGTTTGTGTTTTTAAACCTTGAGATTGGGGATTTCACAATAACAAAATCACTTGGGCATCTTGGGCATGACTTCCCACGGGTATTACCTCCACAAATCCCTTGTCATTTCTGGTTTTCTCGGAAATTACTTTTGAAAGCTAGAGAAATTGGTAGCCTTTATATAATTTGCCAAAGAACATTGAAGTACAGTGACTCTCTTACTTAGAGTTTGCCTTGGACTCCAGCTGGCCCTGCATTTCACAAGCACTTGCTGAACACAGCAGCAATCCTGCCTTTCTGTGCTCCTCTACTCTGAGGTGTTCTGGGCATATGCCCAGCATCTCCAAGAATGTGCATGCAAGCACCTCTGAGACTGGGTAGTAAAACAGGATTTATCAAGCTCACATACATGGACACGGATTATTTACTCACAAAGCAGAGGCAGGTCTGCACACAGCCTCGTGTCAACTACTGCCAGCCTCATCTATGGCAGAGGTATAATTCATGCTAAATTCCTAATTCTCTTTTAATTCTATGAAATTACTATATAGCCCAGTTCATTTTACCCTTATTAAATTCAGGAGAGCTTTTCCATAAGGGATAGCTTCAGAAACACTAATATAGGACAATTGCTGTTTTTTGGAGAGCTCTATTGCAAGTGTATTGCCTTCTCAGCTGGAAAGGATGATTACTGATGTCTGAAAAAGGTACTTACAGCTTAGTACACAGTAAACATGTATTCTGTTTTTCTTTTGCTCTGTTAAACAATATAATACATAGCAAAAATCTACAGAAAAAGCAATCAAAACAGACACACTTTAATAAGAATCCCAATGCTTCTTAATTTGTCCTTAATTCTTCCCGTCAGCATTTCCACTCGCATTCATCACTGAATATTCATTCCTGCTTCTGTCTTTGGGTTGCATGTGGCAGCAGCCCAGCTATGCAGGTATTTCGGTGAAGGGGGTGACAAGACATCCCTCCCCCCATTCCTGCTGCATCGCAGGAGGATCCCCAGCACTCGTCTGGTTTGGGACGGCTGAGCTCCCCACCAACCCCTTTCTCCTGCCTGATGCGCTGAGAGCTCCCCCTCCTGTTACAGCCAATATTAACTGCAGTCGACAGATTAATATTATTACCTCATTTTAATTAATTCCTCTCCTCAATTCAAAAAAGCACATCTGGTGCTTTTCAGAGCCAGACAAAGCTTTTTTCCTCCCATCCTCTCCTGAACATCAATTAATAACTTGGCAACAAAAAGAAAAGCAGCGTTTGTTCTCCGTACCTAACAGTCACAAGTGACAGAGAGAAAGAAAGGGGACTTGCTCCAGACAGAGGTCAACAAAAATAACAGAACTGCCAAATCTGTGTTTCCGTAACTCAGCAGAGTTAGGTCTGAGCACAGTGACACAGCTATTCTGGCTGTGCAGTTTCCAGGCCAGAGTTGTTTCACTTCTCTGTAACTTGAAGTGCAGGACAAATGATGTGTAACTTGCCCCACCAATTCAGGCAGGTGGTTAACCATTGTCTGCCATGCAGCTACTCAAGCCCAAAAGGTGATTTCAGACCTTACTGACAACATTTCAACTCTCAAACCCACAATTCAACTTCTAAATAGAAGTGACTCCCCTTCCAGAATTTCTCAAACCTCTAAAATCTCCTAATACAAGCAGAAGACACACATGAGCCCCTAGTCCTACATGGCTCTGTGCCTTGCAAAAACAATACAGAGACCAGTGGCACTGAAGACAGTGAGGATGAAAAACACTTGACAGTTCTCCAGAGCAGGTGGAGTTCTCTTTGACTAGAGAGATTAAAATAAAGTTCAAAGGAAATTTTATTCTAAAAGAAAAAAAAAATGAAGAGGGAGGTTGGTACAAAAGGACAAGAGTTTGTTACAACCATTTGTGCAACACTGAGATGCAGGACTAAACTCTGAGTCACTGGCCCATAGTCTCCCATAAGGCCAGATCTACAGGCCAGGAATGGGCATGGTTGAGCACAGGATGTGCCCATCTGGGTGGCAGGATGGGTTGACCAGCATGGGCCATGCACTGAGCTGAGAGCCACTGGTGCTCTGTAGGCAGAAGGTGTGGTGGCCATCAAAGCCTGCTCACCTCAAAGCCACCCTTGGACACACATTCAAACAAGGCTCAATATTTGACATTGAATTTTGTGCTGGAGTGCTTCCTGTTTTCCAACCTGACCTTAAGAAATTTACTGATGCCAGAAAAAATACATTAAACTTCTCAGGATGATAAACATTCATGACAAATGAGGAGAAATTTCACTGAGTCAAAACCAAATGTAAGATAGAAATTAAAGAAACAATTTATTAGTTTTTTAAAAGGGAACTGGTGTCATATTGTTCTGTTGTTTTCTACTCGCAGCTCCGGGACGTCAGCTCTTCAGCTCTCATTGGAGAGACAGGCTTTGAAGTTACTGTCCAAGCTGGCTTTCTTCTTTTAAACTCAACATTATTGCAAACTCAGTAGATGAGGCTTGTGACTTGCTTGGGAGCTTGTCTTTCCCTTAGAATTTCCTTTTGTTGATGCCTTTATTCCAGCTTTGTAGCAGCTGCTTTTTTCCTTTCTGCCTCTATTTTATTTTGTTTCTTTTTCCCACCCTCCCACCCCTGAAGAAATTTGGTTTGGATCCCTCTCATGTGATTTCAGTCCCAATTCAAAACTGAGTTCTTCTTGGGAACCCATTTTTTTAATGTCCAAATACTTTGTGGTTACTATTTAATGTATTAGTACCTGAACATTTCTATAAAAAATTAAAAATCAAAATAGGCATGAGAACAACATGAAAACTGTATTTATGCATATTTTATATCAAACACAAACATACATTTTTACATCAGATGGGAAAATGTCTTCTCACAGGTTTGACTTTTACTAGACATGAGGTGAATTTCATTACAACTAAACCAGATCCAGAAAAAAATGGGGAAGGGAAACTAGGTAGCTGTTGATAAACACAGATTAAAAAAATGCAAAATATAATTCAACTGTACCACAATGCGAGATTCAGCATATTAGCAGTATGCCTACTCTTAAAACTTCCTTCAAAATTTCTACTTTATTTTTATTATAGAATTTACTGTCACACAGAACAATATAGGGAAAAGACTGTGTTAGCTAATCTGCTGTAATCCTTTCAAATCTTTGAAAGAACAACAAATGCTTGATAAGCAGGGTCAGGCTGGGTCAGGATTTCGATGGGAGACATATAAGGAATGCCTAGGTGCTTCAGAAAGGGGATGTGGGTGATTTAGCAAGCTGGCTAAATCAGCAAGCTTGCTCTCCCCTCCACTTCAGTAAGGAGTAAAGGGAGCAGACCATGTGATGCCGGCAGGGTAACCTTTCAGGAGACATACATGTAATGCAAGAAATTCCATTCAAGGTGTTTTTTTATCCTTTTATCTGGTGGTGGCTTTAACTGACATCAGTTAAGGTAAGTACATTTTGCCTTATTGACTGATGGATAACCTGTTTCCCACATCCAGTCCTAAAATTTGCAGGGTGTTGTCAGATGCCGTTAAGCCATGCCATAAACCATGCTATTCACCCATTGTCTCAAGCCACTTCTCTTCTACGGACTTTGTATATATTAAAAATGTATTTCTGCAAAGTACTTATAAACTGCAGGAATGCCAGCTGCACCCACTATAACTATCACCTGTATCAATTCTAGCATTGGTTTTAACAACTGATTATATATATAAACACCAAAAAATGGATCATATGAAATATCAGTAAATATTTTTAATTAACTCCCCACAAAGTTCTCATCTGAACCAGAAAAATCAAGAATGTAAAATTATTTTGGAGGTACATACCTTGCCCTTCTGAAGTATTACACAGGCTGTGCTGGCAAAAACAACCTCTCTCCAAGAACATATTTTAATGAAAAGTCGGTATTTGTGGCTTACCGAAAGAAATACAGCAGTTTCAATGAAAAGAGTGCAAACCTCTCTCTCAGACCTCATTTTATGCTTTTTTTGTTTCCACTGAGCATATTTTAAGACTAATCAGCCCTATAAAAGGTACCACTGTTAATTTACTGTTTATCTTCGTCTTCACTGCAGCTGCTTAGTAGATAAAGAGCAAACAAAACCAGAATTAAGGTCATTCCATTTAAATCCTTCAGAATGGAAGACAAGGACTAAATTATTGCTGAGAATTACATGAAGGAAAGCCCAGGATAAGATGCGTATTGTTTATTATTTGCCAGACCCATAGTGGTACTGCATTTACATATTTGTGAAGGGATTACATTAACGTTTTATGAGATTAATTGGTAGCATGGGGAGATTCTCTGATGTAGTGTCCACACAACTTAAAATTATGCTCCTCTGCTTTCACAGACAGTATGCAGTACATAGGGGTTGTGAGAAATAACCCAAACCTCCCAGCTACCCAGCTGTAATGCATGAAAAAAAATGGTATTTTTTCACATAAATGAAATGTAAAGAACATTATTACATTTCATCACACAGCACAGGTCTGAATCCCACGGGATCATTAAGGTAAAGGTCTTAATGGATGATACTGTTTTCCTTCACAGGACACTTTAAACTTCTACTTTCACATTTTTAGGCAAAAGGAGCAATAGCACAAAAGATCGCTTTTATGTTAATTGTAGGAAATCATTTTAAAGTAGTCAAATATGAGTAGAAAATGAGTGGTCAAATGAGTAGAAAATCTTTTGGACTTCAAAAATCCACAATCCACAATCTTCAAATTAGGAAATATTCCCTGGGAACTACTCTATAAATAAAACATAGTAGGGCTTAGTGTAATCTTTAGTATGAGAACATTCTTTCTTTAGAGCTAACAGTAATACCACTTCAAGAAGGAAATGCTGTGTGAAGAGAGGATCTTGCAGCTCTCTCCCACTTTAAAATCAAGTACATAGGCTCCAGAGTAACTGCAGCCCCCAGGAGCCTGATGGCTACAAGGTATGAGTCAGCTCGACCACTCCGACCTCTTAAGTGGAGGAGAGGTATGTCCCGGTTTAGTACCCTGTGCTGGCTCAGGCTTCCCACACTCGGCCTCTGTGAAGCTCACTCGACACTGAGGCTGGACAGAAATCAAATATTGGCATTAGGTATCCACAAAGAAAACAAAAAGGGGGGGGCATTTCAGGTGGTTGAAAAGGACCTCTGCCCATGCCTGATGCAGGTGGGCAGTGAGATGCTCACAGTGTTGTGATCTGAGCTAGGGAATGCTGTGTGCTCTATTGAGAAGACTAACCACTCACACCAACACAAAGTTTGTAACCTTTTTCCAAGCAACAATTTTGATAGGAGATAAGTCTCAAACACCAAATCACTGCAGATTTACAGACAACCTCAAAATAATCCTTCTTTCCCCTATGTCCTCCTCCCTCCTCTTTCCTTTCTTACCCCTCACTATACACAAGATTTTTTTGCCCATCCTATTTCATTTAGTCTCACAAACTTCCTTCACCCTGCCTGATTTCACCCTTACAAGCTGAGTAGGAAGCAAAGAGCCTTTAACCATAGCAATGCATTGCCTGCTGTGTCTGGGGTCTGTGAGTGGTGACAGCAGGCTGGTGGAGGGGGGACCCAGACCAGAGACATGACCTCCTGAGGGACGAGGGTAGGACTCACTATGTTTGCAGGTCACACAAGTGATCCTTTCAGCTTGCTAGGAACCAGTAAACCTTTGTGAGGGAGGTTTGCCTCAGGTCTTCAGATATCTCAGGAGCATGCCAAGTCAATTGGACCATGCTCTTTTGGTTACATTCCTCCTTCTGACAATTCACCTGCATATGTTTAATTTTATGCTTCTTTCCTGGGTTTCTATTTCAGTAAGTGGATAAATTGCAAAAGAAAATGAAAAGTAGGTGGGTCATAAATCTTTCAAGTGTCGATAAATCACTAGCAACAGTGGAATTTCTAGGAATATTCACAAACAGAAGATTCAGGATGAGGCAAGACTAACAATATTTTTCTCTCCTTTTTTTAAGGGACACAAAATGGAAAATACTGCTTTATGTTCTACTCTACTCTGTAGAGTATGTCTGTTTGCATTAGGAAACCTAATCTGTGTCTGCATTTCCCATACAAAACACTTTTCATGTATCCATTTAGGACATATACAGGATTATTGTCATAGTGCTAAGGACTTTCACTAAGGAAATAATGGCTATATACAATAAGCTATTGGATACAATAATACTCAAGATAACAGTCATTACTAGAGCCACTGAAGAAACACATAAAAATTCTAAAATTGTCAGAGGTGACATCCGTAAATAATGTCACTTGCATTCTTACATCTCTGAAATGTCTTGAAACACTTACACAAAAGTGTCACTGACATAATTTGCCACAGAAGTGTTACAAGGATGACAGGACTATATAAAAAATTGCTAGAAATACTTAATATCAGGAAAACATTTTTCTTTATGTGCATATACAAAAAGAAAAAAAAAGATTCTTAGTCACATAATGAAAGCAGTCTGAATTTACTTTAATGCAAAAAACACCCCAACCCCCAAACCCACACTATTTTTTTAGAATGTTGGAAACCTAACTAGAGCTCAGGATTTAACACCCTCTGTATCAGGAAACATGATGAACACCCGTCTGTATTTTCTTGTGTTCACTTAAGGTCAGAAATCCTTTCCCCCTCATTCCCTGTTCTTTCTGAGAGATGCTGCTACTGTCTTGTTTATTGTCATAATCATCTGCAATCACGACATTTATGTGTCATCTCAAGTACTAAAATAATGAGAAGACACAGAGTTCTGTAGAGATCAACAAGAAGTACTTACAGAAAGTGAGGCACAAATGGAGAAAGGCACTGTTGCTTCTAGCTCTAATATATTGGAAAGCATTAATCAAGAAACAAGAGTCACAACCAAGCCATTAAGCAAGAGTCATATGTCATGTAATGCGTCAATATGCATTTCTATCAGCACGACACATGCTGGTAATGCTAGTAGCTACCAAGTCTTATGGGCTTGAATTTTAGTTCTTGGATGATAGTATACTAAGACTACAGCACATAGCATTAACAGCAAACTTGGAAAATATATGTAACAAGCTGGCTTCCCAGCTTGATGACATTTTCAAAAAAATACATTGTATGGCAACACATCATAAATGGTTTTCTGTATCATTTCTAAAGCACTCAATGTTTTGTCAAAGTAGTTGGGATAAAAAAGAGAGGAAGGAAAGGATCCTATTCAGCCTATGATTATATTTGAGGAACTAAAAAGTTATTTATTTGCAAATGTTAGTCTCTTGAAAGGAAGTTTCGTAGAGGTTGAATTAAATAATTTATCTAACATAAAGAAGGCATTATATTTGTAACATGTAAATATTGACTGACTTAGCTAACGAGTGGCTGTGTATAAACAGACTCCTTTATAACCTCAACTGGAGTCTAAAGGAGACAGCTTTGTATATTTTACAGTCTCTTGTACCTGAGCCAACAATTGATAGTGCCATAGATCAAAGCCTTGATACAGAGATACCAAGCAATTTGTGTATAAATGTGCTCCTTAAAAAATGGTAAGAGCACAAAAGAAGTTTTAAGATACTTTTGTCATGGTTTAAATGGTAAATAGCAAATTACTCTGATGAATTGTGTTAAAGTTGTACCTGATGTACCAACAGGATAGAAGTTCAAAAAAATATTTTCTATTTTTTTCCCAGAAGATTTGTAAATGTGAAGATATTTTATATTAAAACCAGACAAGACTCTTCCTATTTTCAACAGGAGTATTTAATTTGACTCCTTAATTATTTCTTCAGAGTTTATGCAGAGGGCTGGTATCTAATTTTGTCTGCATAATTTAACCAAGATATTTAAGGAGACAAGTAAGAAAAAATGCCTTCAATGGCCATTAGATGCTTACTAATACTGCACGCTCAATTACAGTAATTTTTAAAACATGAGTGAGAACATTCAGTTCAAGCCTCTTCATGGTTTCTATTAAAGTTATACTGCCTAATTTATGAACAGGCTGAGCATGCTATGCTTCTATAAATTGTTGAGTAAAGAAAAGTTAGTTAAATGTATAAAGCAGTAAGATATATTTGAAAAACATCTTGCTGGGGACACAGAACTATAGGAAGTACTACAGTGTACTTAAGTTGTACTACAATGGCTTCAATAATTTGAAAAACTACATGTATTATGCTTTAATTCCTATACATTGTTTGAAGAGTTAAATTGTGGGCACAAGTATTTTCTACTCATACAACAAAGTACTTGGCTTCTTCACTTTTTATTATGCAATAGAAGACAACAAGTCAGAAGTACAAATGTAACACTTAACTACGGCTCTTAAAAACGAACATTATAACCCTATCTCGAGTTGTTTTCTCACACTGTATCAACAAAATTGTCTAGAACAAAAGGGAAAGGTGAATAATATCTGAACAACAGACACTTATTTACTGCTGTGTAGTACCAGGAGGCCCACAAACTGGAGAGGAAGTGAGAGAGAAAGGCACCTCTCCATGTATTAAAAAGAAAAACAACAAAACAAAATGAAAAAGTTGCATCTTGCATTAATTCTGCTCTGTTACAAATGATGCAAGACAACAGACTACCAAACCCACAACTGATTTCACTGTAGAATTGTGTCTGAATGAGTTCTCTGATGATTTTTAATACAAGAGCAGTTTTAAACAATATACTCCATATTGTATAGATAACTGGTTTTGCATAGTAAGGTCAGCATAGTAAGTATGACTCCTCAGCCTGTTTGTGCAATGCTGTTAGCAAAACTGATGAGCGCTGGCTGCAGGCAGGGGTAGGTAAATTGCAGCTCTGCCTGTATATATGTACATGTGTGTGTGCATGTGTGCACACGTGTGCGTATGTCTGTGAGCAACATGAGCGTTGTAGTGTACAGAAACACACCCACTCCAGCTTTAAAATAGCTGGCTCTGGCAACAAAGACATCATGACTATGCAGTCCAGGAACAAGAGTATATCCCAGCCCCTTGCAATCTGAGCAGCAACTTGGAGCTCCTGCTGCCATTACACCTTTGACTCCAACACAGACATATCTTCCGCAGCAGCAGTTTCCCACGCATAGGAAGAAATCTACAACATTGCACCTGCTTCCTCTCACTTGTCCCATGCCTTTTTACTTTCTCTGTGTTTTGAGGGAAATCTGAAGATAGACTTTTCTCTCCAACCATGGCTTATTTTGCCTAGATATAATGACAGAGGCCTAGAAAACTAATTTTACTAGTTTTTTGTCTCCTAATTATTTTTGCTCTCTAATTATTTTCTCTAATTAAAAATATTACAGTGATTGGAAATAAATACTGAGTAGGTACAAATCCCTTTCCTGCTATATCCATAAGTAGCTGTGCTTATACTTACTGCATTGCAATACAATCCTAGGTGAACAATAGAGGAGACATTAAATAATCATCCGTCATAAAACTAACAGTAAGGTAGGACCGGGGTTTTGTTGCCAGTTAAATCTAGGTTTAACCTGTGAAGGTGACCCTGGTAAGGAACCCTGAGATTTCCAGATGGAAAGCACTATAGCAGTCGGGCATGATCCTGAACTGTTTTTTCCATTCTCATTGAAGGAAGAGAAAGCCCTAATTTAACAGTGGGAATGGCATAGGAAATGGCATACAACAGTGCAGGTACCCAAAACAGGGATGCGGGATGCTTTCCACAGCCAGGGGCATGTTTGCCTGCTGAGAGGATGGTTTCACACAGCAGCCTGAGCTCAAAGCAGCATGCAGCCTCCATCTCCAGCACATCAAAAGCAAACCTGACACGGAGTGCAGATCCAGGGCAATGATTTTGTTCTTCCTTACCACTGTTGCAGGGAGAGGCTTTTCCCCTCCTCTGTCATCAGCTCCTATCCCTCATTCCTCTGCCTCCAAAAGGATCTGGGAGCATGAGTGGTGCCAGCACTGCTGCAGGAGTGATGTGCATGATTCAGGAGGGCACAGCTGCACACACAAACACACTGAGCCTCTCCTGCTGCTGCAAGGTGAGGATGTTTTATTTTGCATCATCTATGACTTTGTTTCCTTTGGAAGCCCTTGATTTCTTAGGGAGAGTTGGAATGACCTTTGTTTCTCTTGAAAAGAAGACCGAATGGATTTAAAGTAATGACAGTTATATAAAAAAAGAAAATAAAATCAATCTGTTAACATCTCAAATTCAGGGTGTATTCAGTCCTTGGCCTCCACAGTGTCTGTACATTCAGGTGCACTTAGAAAATCCCCCAGTAAAATAGAAGTGAATAATAGATGCAGGTCTATAATTCCTTATTGGATTTTTTAGTCAAAATAGAAGGAATGTACACAAGACCTGGGACTTAAAGAAAAGATTTTCATAAATAAAGGGTGATAAATATGTTCTAGAGCAAAAGACTAAATATGCTGTACATCTCCCAGGATTTAAAAACATGGGAATTCCCTCTCTTTCCTTCTCTGTAACCTAGCAGAATGACATTTAGCTAACTGCAGATAACTGTAGATATTAAGGGGTACCTTCATCACTATCTACAAGTGTCTGTCTAGGAATCAAAAATGTAATAAAGACCTCTGGAGTCTGCCAAGGAAAGGTACAACAACCTCCAACTGCTGGCAGTTGAACCAAGGCAAATTCAAGCTTAAAATGATGTATGACTCTTCCATAATGATGTTAATTAGCCACTGAAAGACTTTGCTGAGGATAGTGGTGGCTCTCTGGGAATTATAAAAGCAAGCTTGACTGTGCTTTCTTGGGAACATGCTCAGATTCCATCTAGGTGTCGTTCAGAGGAACCCTGCAGCAGTTCTGTACTCTGTAGGCAGGATTTCACATTGTAGGTCTGCTACAACAACCTAGCCTACACTCATCACAGACCTTCTTTTCACTTGGCACATTACAGGACTCAGGAGCATGATGCAGTTGCCCACACACTATAACTGCTTCACTCCATGTCTTCTAGATTCATGGATTATAAACTAGAAGGAACTATGTCTCTGGTTCAGTGTTCCTTCTACATGGGAAAGAACACCTAAAAGATACTGCTTCCTTAAAACCTATTCTGTAGTACTGTGCCATGTGGTGAGTACAGTCATTCAAATAACTTGCAAACAAGCATAAATGGTGATGTACCATGCTTATTACTGTTGATAGGAATGTGATTATCTCCATACTGCAGCTATCCTGGTGGGAGTCTTTTACAGACTATGCAAACAGGGCAAAGAGACAAGCAAAATCTTCTATAAGCGGCTGGGATAAGTCTCGTGGGGGACTTCATGGAACCAAACCTGGCAAGGGATGCAAAGAATAACAGAAGGGGCTTCTACAGGTATATTAATCCAAAAAGGAAGGTTAAAGAAGGCATACCCCCTCTGATAAACAATGCTTATGAACAGGCAACAAGGGATGAGAAGGCAGCTGAGGTACTTAACTTTTTCGCCTCACTCTTCAATGACAGCCTCTCTTTCCACATCTCTTGAGTGGATGGGCAACAGGATGGGGATTGGGAGAGCTAAGTCCCTCCCACTGTAAGTGAAAATCAGGTTCGTGACCACCTGAGGAACCTGAATGTCCACAAGCCTGTGGCACTCAGTGAGAGGCATCCAATGAGATGCATCCCAGAGTCCTGAAGGAATTGGCTGATGTAGTTGCCAAGCTACTCTCCACAATATTCAAAAAGTCATGGCAGTCAAGGGAAGTCCTGGGTGACTGGAAAAAGAGAAAAAAGTGAAAGAAAGGGTGACCCTGGAAACTACTGACCTGTCAGCCTCTGTGCCTGGGAAGATCATGGAAAAGATCCTCCTAGAAGCTATGCTAAGGCACAGAGAGAACAGGGAGGTGATTTGAGACAGCCAGTCTGGTTTCACCAGGGGCGGAAATCCTGTCTGACCAACCTAGTGGCTTTCTACAATGGAGTAACCGCCTCAGTGGATAAGTGAAGAGCTACAGATGTTATTTATCTGGACTTCTGTAAAACATGGCCCCCCACAATATCCTTCTCTCCAAATTAGAGAGTGATGGATTGAGCAGTGGACCGTTAGATGGATTAGGAATTGGTTGGATGGTCACATCCAGACAGTAATGGTCAATGGCTCAGAGTCCCAGTGGGCATCAGTGAAGAGTGGTGTTTCTCAAGGGTCTGAAGCGAGTCTTACTTAATATCTTCATTAATAATATAGAGGGATTGAGTGCACCCTCAGCAAATTTGCAGATGACACTGAGTGTTGCTGTTGACACACTTGAAGGATGGAATGTCATCCAGCGGGACCTAGACAGGCTCAAGAAGT
Source organism: Lepidothrix coronata (assembly GCF_001604755.1). Lineage (NCBI taxonomy): Eukaryota > Metazoa > Chordata > Aves > Passeriformes > Pipridae > Lepidothrix > Lepidothrix coronata. The sequence goes on along the minus strand of NW_016690344.1, from coordinate 524,396 downwards.
GCATCCTTGGGAATCTCATGCAGTTTAACAAGACCGAATGAAAGGTGTTGCACATTTCTCAGGGCAACTCCTGGCATCAATAGAGGCTGGAGGATGAATAGGTCAAGAGCAGCCCTGCGGAGAAGGACTTGAGAGTGCTGGTAGACAAGAGACTGGATATGAGCAGGCAATGTACATTTGCAACCCAAAAAGCCAAATGTATCCTGGGCTACATAAAAAAGAAGTGTGGCCAGCATGTCAAGGGAGGTGATTCTGCCCCACTGTTCAGCTCTGGTGAGACCTCACGTGGAATGGTGTGTCCAGCTCTGGGGTCCTCAACACAGGAAATGCATTGTCCTGTTGGAGCAAGTCCAGAGGAGGACCACCAAGCTGATCAGAGGGACAGAGCACCTCTCCTTTGAGAAGACTTCTGGGTGAGCAAATTGCAGCCTTTCAGTACCTGAAGGGAACTTACAGAAAAGAAGGGGCAAGACCATTTATGAGAGCATATAGGGACAGAACAAAGGGGAATGGGTTCAAATTGAGAGTTGGTTTAGATCAGATATTAGGAAGAAATTCCTTATGTGAGGGTGGTGAGGCACTGAAACAGGTTGCCCAGAGAAGCTCTGGATGCCCCATCCCTGGAGATGTTCAAGGCCGGGTTGGATGGGCCTCTGAGCAACCTGGTCTAGTTGAAAGGGTTCCTGTCCACAGCAGGGGGGTTGGAACTAGATGATCTTACCTAAGGAAATGGCTTGAAGTTGTGTCAGGGGGGTTTAAGTTAGATATTAGAAAGAGGTTCTTCACCCAGAGGGTGGTTGGATGCTGGAACAGGTTCCCCAGGGAAGTGATCACAGCACTAAGCCTGCTAGAATTCAAGAAGCATTTGGACAATCAAGCACATGGTGTGACTCTTGGGGATGGCCCTGTGCAGGGCTAAGGGTTGCACTTGATGATCCTTGTGGGTCCCTTCTAACTCAGCATATTCTGCTATTCTGTGATATTCATAGTCACCTACTGAACCAAATGGTTCTATGATTCTATGATTCTATTATTCAACTTACCAAATGTCTGCTGGAAATATAACACAGCAGAGAGGAAGCAATCTAGGGGATTTCTGGATTGTGTGGAAGATAACACAGCTGGTGAGGGAGTCAACTAGATGGTGCCACACTAGACCTGTTGTTTGAAAACAGAGTAGGACTTGTGGGTGGTGTGATGATTGGAGGCTGGTTTGGGCACAGTGATCCTGAAGTGATGAGAACCTTTGATTCTCAGAGAAGTAAGGAGGGGTGCCAGCAGAACTGACACCTTGGAATTCTGGAGGGAAGGCTTTGGCCTGTTTAGGGGCCTGGTTGACAGAGTCCCTTGGGAGACAGTCCTGAAGGGCAAAGGGGTCCAGGAAGGCTGGATATTCTTCAGAAAGGAAATCTGAAAGGCACATGAGCAGGTTGTCCCTATGTGCCAAAAGACAAGCTATCAGGGAAGATGACCAACCTGGATGAACAAAGCTTTGGCTGGAACTCAGGAAAAAAAGGAGAGTTAGTTTATGACCATTAGAAGAAGGGGCGAGCAACTCAGGAGAACTACAAAGATGTTGTGAGGTTATGCAGGGAGAAAATTAGAAAGCCTAAAGCTCAGGGGCCTGGGTACCCAGAGAGCAACTGGTCTTACTAAAAAAAAACTGAGGCAAAGAAGACATTAAGTACCCCAGTCTTTTCCTCAGCTACCCCACATACATCTATGGGGGCAGATGGGATCCATCTAGGGGTACCAAGGGATCTGGTGGAAGTGTTCACTGAGCCACTTTTCATCTTTTGCCAGCAGTCCTGGTTAACTGGAGAGGTCCCAGATGACTGGAGGTTGGTAAATGTGATGTCTACCTACAGAAATGAGTCAGAAGGAGGATCTGGAGCACTACAGGCCTGTCAGGCTGACCTCAGTGCCAGAGAAGGTCATAGAGCAGATCATCCTGAGTTCCATCATATGACATGTACAGGGCAACCAGGGAGTCAGGCCCAGCCAGTACGGGTTTACAAAAGGTAGGTACTGTTTGACTAAACTAACCTCTTTTATGACAGGGTGACTCATTTAGTGGATGAGGGGAAGACTGTGTGTGTGTGTCTACCTGGACTTCTGTAAAGCATTTGACATCATTTCCCACAACATTCTGGAGAAACTGGCTGCTCATGGCTCGGATGGGTGTACTGCTCACTGGGTAAAAAACTGGCTAGATGGCCAGGCACAGAGAGTGGTGGTGAATGGAGATAAATCCAGCTGATGACCAGTCACTAGAGGTGTTCCCCAAGGCTAAGTATTGGGGCCAGTTCTGTTTAGTATCTTTATGAATGATCTGGACAAGGGGATTGAGTGCACCTCAGTCAGTTTGCAGATGATACCAAGCTGGGTGGAAGTGTTGATCCGCTGGAGGGCAGGAAGGCTCTACAGAAAGATCTGGACAGGCTGGATCCATGGACTGAGGGCTATTGTATGAGGTTCAACAAGACTAAGTGCTGTGTCCTGCCCTTGGCTCACAATAATCCCAGGCAGTACTACAGTCTTGGATAGAGAGGTTGGAAGGCTGCCTGGTGGAAAAGGATCTAGAGCAGCTGATCGACAACTGACTGAACATAAACCAGCAGTGTGACCAGGTGGCCAAGAAGACCAATGGCATTCTGGCTTGTATCAGAAATCCTGTGGCCTACAGGACTAGGGAAGTGATTGTCCCTCCATACTCAGCAGTGGTGGCACCTTGAATCCTGTGTTCAGTTTTGGGCCCCTCACAACAAAGAAGACATTGACATGCTGGAGCGTGTCCAGAGAAGGGCAACAGAGCCAGTGAAGGGTCAGGAGCAGCTGAAAGAGCTTGAGTTGTTTAGCCTGAAGAAAAAGAGAATCAGGGGGACCTTATTGCTCTCTACAACTACCTGAAAGGAGGTTTCAGCAAGGTGGGAGTTGGTCTCTTGTCCTAAGTAATAAATTATTGGACAAAAGGAAATGGCCTCAAGTTGTGCCAGGGGAGGTTTAGATTGGATATTAGTAAAAATTTCTTCATCAAAAGAGTTGTCAAGCTTTGGAACAGGCTGCTCAGGGAAGTGGTTGAGTTACCATCCCTGAAGGTATTCAAAAGACGTGTAGATGTGGCACTTAGGGACATGGTTTAGTGGTGGACTTGGCAGTGATCCATTAGTGGTTGCACTCGATGGTTTTAAAGGTCTCTTCCAACCTAAATGATTCTGTGATTCTATTTTTAAGAGCACATTTGGAAAAATACTGGTGCTTGAATAGTGAATTTTACAGCGTTTCTAGAAAAAACCCAAACCGCGGTTTTCATGGCATTATTTTCCCATTGTCAATATTCCCACATTTGGAATGTAAAACCTCTTTTTTAGCTTGTTCCACAATCTTTAAGACAGGACGGCAAAATGTAGGGTTATAGAGCAGTTCACATATATGTTCAACACCACAGAGCACAAAAAGTAGTTAAAACATCTGTAGTGAGGAAGGTAAGTGAGGTATTTGGTTTGCGGTCTTTCCCTCTCCTCTTCTGCTCACAATGGGACCCGAACACTGTGCTGAGTGTAACCCCACTCCCTGTGTCCCTCCTGTGCCCCCCAGCTAACCACATGCAGCCACCCTCACTTGCTCATGGACCCCTCTTCAGCACAACCTCACAGGTCACTCCAAGAAGAAATTCAAGCAGTGCTCATGGCACAGGTCACTCCATGGTTTGTGCCCTGCACAGATCAAGCTCCTAGTGGGAAGCAGAGAAGGCAGAATGGGTGCAAGCATTTCTGCATGGGTCGCTGAAGGGTCAGGGGCTGCCCCTGTACTTGAGTGGACCTTCACATCCAAATAAGTCTGTAATTCTCAAAAATCTGCTCTTTCACTGTGAAAAAGACTGAAATTATTTATTGCTTGCAGACAATTACAGTTTATGCAGATTGAAGGCCAGAAGGTGTTTCTGCTAGGATTTCACCATTATCTGACATTATCCAATGTCTGTAGATTTGATGATGTGGTTGAGTTACATTAGCTTTGAAATTATTGACCTATTCATTACACAGGTAGTAATTTACATCCCATGCTAATTCACAGAGGCCAAGCTTTCTCTTACTTTCAATTTCTCAAAAATATGGAATCAAGCCAAAGCTAACTGTGAAGTCTGATCCTGATCTTACATCTTATTAGTCTTAGACAGAGTTATTCCAAAAACTATCATGCACTTATTTTGGAGGCTAATATCCCATTTTCCTTTAACAATTTTTCTATTGAAAAGCCTATGCATACTTTTGGACATTGTACATTCAAACAACAGGATATAGTTGCATCTGTGTTAGATATTGCAGGATAATGTGGTTTCTTTCTGATTACCTGAACAGCTGATCTGTTTCTGCATTTATATATATACAAATTTTCATATGTCCATCACAATCTTAAAAATTTTACTTCAAATACCTATGTTGTTCCCACAGAAATGATGAAGTGTCATATTAGACCACTTTAGATCCCACATTATTCTGTAACAGCAGATCCACAGCTCTTAATTCTTTTGTTAATTTAATATTTGCACATTACTGCAAGAAATCTCCCTAATTTAGGGATCAGATGTTGAGGTCAGTTATTATAAGCACACTACTCTAGGCACTTTCCAACTAGTGATTCAGAAACTGCCCAGGTGACACAAAGGGTGAGTGGAGATGAAATCAACAGTTAGCTCCTATCCCTTGTCATAACCAACCAGTTGGCTATAGATCACCAGCTAACTAGACCCTCCAAAGAGTTACTTTAAAAAGAGCTTGAAGATTTTTTTTCATATCATTACTCTTGCTATCTATAAATTAGGTATTTGAAGTGTACACATTCTTCCAGCATATTCAAGTATTCTTTTAATTATATTTCAAACAAAGGAAACTACAATCTCTCTTTCATCATCCAACCTAAGACTGCAGATATCAAGAGTCAGAAGAAAAAAAAATACACCTTCAGTTGCTGCAACACCTTCAGTTGCTGCATCTACTAAGTATTATTACTTCAGCATCAAATATGGAATACGAAAATAAGGTCAAAAAAGCACACTTTAAAATTTAAGAATGCTAAATTAACCCTACAGATTTGCAAAAAGTTAACTTCCATGCTATTATGGAATTCTATAGGTTGTCAATAGTCCTAGAAATCAGATTACTTACATAACTGCCTGGTAAGGGAATGTCTCTTTTCTAATTTTCCTTCAAAATTAAAGGAAGAAATAATCAAAGATCACCAGAAAATTCAAACTAAACACTGAAACTAATTTTAAAATTTCTAACCACAAGGAACTAGGCTCTGCTTTACTGTGTAAAGCATAGAAGCAACATACCGTGGTTTGACATTTTAAAATAAATATTTTCAAAGAAAAATGCTAAAAATGTCCCTTTTCTGTATTTAAAGGTCCAATTCAGCACTAGATAACCACTAAAACATAAATTCCAATTGCAATCTGGTTACAATGCACACCAAGCACAAAAGCCCTCTAATGATCTTTGATTAGTTCTTTATTAAATTCATCAAGGGAGCAAAGAAAATTTAATAGTCTTCACCATTTGTCATCTTTCTGATTACAGTTTTGATTAGAACTTCCAGCTTTTATTTTCTTCTTTTCTAGTCATGGCTATTACTGTGATAGTGCTCCTTTCCTCTAGTTTAAGAAGTACAAGATAGGACAAATGAAACACATTCATAATTAAATTTTAAGAAAAGAAAATATGTATTTAACTAGGTGTGTTCATCCCCTGAAAAAGGCTAGTTAAGAATATGAGATCTTAAAAATGCAAAATAGCCCTTAGTGGAATGTCTCCACATTCATACCATAAAAATTTTCAGAGTTCCAGGTAAATAGTATCTTGCTTAACTAATTGAATACCTTAAAAAACTTAAAAATACTCTGGGCTTGAATTCCCTTAGGCAGAGGACAGACCTGAGTCCAGGCTGTGACTTGATGCCTATCTGTAGGACGCTTTATCTGATAATAAAGAAACAAGAGAGGAAAAAGGACACGAGCCTTGTTCCAAGGTTATTGCAACAGAGCCTGTGATGTTGCATGGACTTTACAGTAAAACATGGCATAGATTCAGAATTTCACACAAGGGATTGTTGGAGTGGTAATTTCTTGAATGTAAGGTAGAGGAAAAAAAATTGTTGGTGCTCCAAAATCTTTCTTACTAAAGCCCTCTTACCCAGATTAAAGCAAAGCTGAAACCATTACAGAGGAATATCTCAGGTCCTCAAGGTTCACAAGTATACACCACGACCTCTTTTGGTCAGGACACCTTCTCCTGACTCTTCACAGTGACGAGAAGATTGTCCCTTTAGAACTGCTGCTGACTTGTAGGTGAAGGAAGGTGTCTTCAATTGCATGGTTTATTGCTTGGAACAATGTGCTTCAGAGTTACCTCAGGACCACAGATTTAAGGCACACCACAAGTAGAAATGGGTCACTTTGAAATCACTGCTAGTACAAGCAAATGCAATTATTTATTCCCAAACTCATAAACAGACAACAAAAAGATTAGTAGAGATGCCCACAATAGGCAAGGAAGACAAAAATTAAGTTATTCTGCTTTTCCCGTTCCCACTAGCCCACCACCAAGATACTTCTCTCTCTAGCTGGTTGATAAGTGGTGTAGACTTATTTATCCACAGTGGTCCAAGGACATGTTTCCTATAATTACACTGCACATATGAGAAAAGGCCCATCTCTGCAAGAAGGACATCTTTTGTGGCTACATCTTTGAATACTACTTGGGCTTCTGTAAAGTCGATCTCCCCTTTCTACACTTGTTTCCCCCACATACGCAACAGGCAGTTGCAATGGTGTCATCCACACTGCTCTCTGATAGACTACTGTCCCTTTGGAAGGCAAGGTAAAAACGCTTTCTGTGCTTGGGGAAAATTAAACAGTGAAAATAACCCACTAGGGGATGAAACTCTCATTTCTACCAAGAGAAGGGCTTTGCATAAGTACCTGAAGCCTTTGCATCTATGAAACCTCAATTTCCAGATGAACTGAACTGTCCCAGTCTGACTGGCCATTCATCTCTTCACCCTCCAACCTCCCTCCTTGATACATGGGCTGACACCTCACTTGTGAATAAGAAGTGTGGCATAACCAGAATATCCATGAGAGGTTTTTTTCAAGGGTTCACAACTACTGTAAGCTAAAGGACCCCTCTTTTAGTGCAGGCAAATGAAAGTTAAAGAAAGAACATCTCCACTTCCCAAATCCCAGGGATATATTTGATTTATATAGTTTTATCAGTTATGTACAATATAGGGATTTCAACCTTTCTGATTGTTACTGATGTACCCTTTTCTCTCTGATATGCTACTTATTAATTTTGTCTGGGTTTATATCTTCTAAGTTATTAGGCTAACAACTCCTCATTACAAAATAGCCATGCCCTAAAGAGCAATTTGTATTTAAATGTACATGAAATTCTGGACTTATATTATTAAAAATAGAGATTTGCCTTTTTCTTTGCATTATTTTTCATGGGTTTCAGGATGGTTTTAAAGGTTATGTCATTATAGGAACTGTGCTACAAAAACAAAATGCTTATTGTGACGTTTATAATTTGCCTTATTCCAATTCCACTGTATTTTCCAAATCTTTGCATTTCTGAGTGCATAAACAAGAACTTTCCCTAGATAACTGGAGCCTCTTTTCTTCCTCACTGGCTGTCTACATGGTCCAAACAATTAGGTGATGTTGCAAATACAAAACATTCTGTTTGAACTTTCCCTTGTGCATTGTGATATTTGTCATGTGGTCTCAGAGGCAGCAGTCATTTCTTTGTATCACATTTGGCTTAATAATAGTAGCAAGGGGAAAAATGAGGAGAAAGAATAGAAATAATGGAGTCATTTAACATTGGTGTTTACAGTAAAATTGGTATGTTTTCACTGCAGAAGATTCATAATGTGACTTTGCCACTAGGATATTAAAAACTTTATTTTTAAAATTAGGCTTTTCAGTCAGTGTGAAAAAACATCATCTTCAGCACACAGAACTTGCAGAGAGCCAGAAATGGTAAAATTTGCAGAGGAGCTGATAGCATCATTGAGAAGAAGTCAAAGTTTTACATCTCCTAAATGCTCTTTATTAGAGTATGATTTATTCAATATAAAATGGATTTTCAAAATGATGATGGGATTAATGAATTTGTTAGCAGAGAAAGTATTGAAATAACTTCATGGTTGGCATAGTTAGTTGTCGGATCAGCTCTCCCTTTCAGAAGCACTTGTTATAACAGGCAGGGGGTTAACCCTCTCAGACACAGAGCTAATCAGTCCTTGAAAGTCACTTCATCCAGTGGAGGGGAATAATGTACTCTAGCATCATTTATCCACCTCTACCATTTGGAGTGATGTTATTTAGACTGTCCGTTTTTTCTTCATCAGCTTCTATTTTAAAGAATTATAATTTTTTCAATGTTATCTTTTATCAGAACATCTGGTTAAACCTATTGTTTCCTATTCTCCCCTTTGTAGCGCACATTGTTAAGACCAGTCTGTCAATATAAAGTAAGATAAAGAAAAAGCAGCTGCATAGTTGGAATGGCTATTCTTTAAGATTGATTAAGTTCTCACAGAAAAAAATAAATCTGAACAAAAAGTAAGATCACAATTAATGACCAAGAGCAATATTTCCAGCAAAGAGTTAACTTAATCAACCTGCTGGACTGCAGGGTCTGTTTACAATTACCAGTCAGATGCTGGTAGCCTTCTGGGTGCCTGCCCACCCTGTGCAAACAGATGTTCTTTGTCTCATTTTGCAATATTTGTTGCTGCCCTCCTCACCATGACTGGCTGCCTGCCCCGCCTGCAAGAATTGGTTCTTTTCCTGAGCCTGGGCTGGGCCTAATTGAACATGAATAGATTCCCTGGACCCAAATAGGATCACTGAACTTGAAGAAGACAAAAGCTGATGGACAAGGACAACATAATAAACTTTTATTTGCTACCAGCTTTTCCTCACTGTCACTCAGTGATATCAGCAAATCAAATGTTCACAAGGAATAATCTTCTATAAAAGAGACACCTCTTTCTCCTAGACCTTGGATATTCCTCTTTGGAAAATTCCCCAGGTTTCTATTTCTTGTGTAATTTGTATAAAAGGAATCTCATTGGCACTTTGATACTAGGTGTTACCAAGCCCTTTAAAGTAACATCGGAGTTTAAGCACCACTCACTCATAAATACCAGTTTTCTTCTGATAGTCTTTCAGACTTTTTACTAATGTTTTGAATCTAATGTAATCTGTATTAACAAGTACAAGTGGAAATTGTGTCTAGAAAATTTTTATTCCAGTTGAACTTTCCTGAATGTTTCATTACTCAATTAATGATGATTTAAATTATTCAGAACATCCAGGAAATTAATAAAAGTAGGACTAGACTAAACAATGTTGACAATTTGATTATGTTATACACAGAATTCACCTGTTCACTGAAATGCTCTTAGTGTGATAACTCCACTCTTTGATTACAATTATTTCATTTATGTGGCAAATTTGTTTTACTCTTGTTATTACTGTCATTTTAAGAAAATCTTTTCTTCTGTCTGGAGGAGGCTCATATCAACAGAAGAATAGATAATTTTAAAATTTGTTTATCCAAATGCATTAATAAAATTAGTACTCAGATGTATTCCTCCTTGTAATGCAGTAATAACATGCAAGTAACTACTTTAAACATTTCTTACTAGCCACGGGGGCATCCTTTGTGTCCGTGCAGACATGATGTTCAATGTTCAATGGCCACTATAGGGCTTCTGGTGTCTCTAGCTGTCTTTCTCTCTCTTCCAGTGATTCCCATTATCGATCTATAAAAGATCATGAAAATCAATTTTATTTTGCATAAATTACTATTATTTAAATATCAATAGAACAAAGAATGGTGCGTGGGTTTAAGAGAGAGCATCACCTTCCTTGAGCTGGGAAGAGTGTGAGTCTTGCTGTCATGCAGAAGGGAATACTGATGCCAGCAGGATGTTTTCAGGGGTTCTTTGTTTTCACTGTTTGAGCCATAGTGTAAAAAACCACCTTGCTCAATTAGCTATTTATTTTTTCAATGTCACTGTTCTTGTCTGTAATCATAGCGCATAATATACTTGTTCCCAACTAAACAGTTGAAATAGAAAGGAAGCTAATCTGAAAGAGATGTCAATTCACTATGCACATTTTTCTCTTTTGATTAAAGAAGGGTTTCTTCTGCAAAATTTGAAAATTTTGGTCTTGCATTAAAAACCAGTAAGCTGAGCTTTAAGAAAAGAAGTAAAATTTCTTTAAAAATCCCCTCTCAACTTTTCCTGTAAAAGCAGAAACTTTCCACAGGCTTTTATAACTGAAACTAATTTGTTTAGTTTTATGTTATTAAATTCATTTATTTCATCACAGTGCATATAACATGTCTGATAGAGCTTCCTGTGGGGCTTGGTTTCCTCCTGCTCTCCCAGCCACTAAAGGAAAAGTCATTGCATTGCAGTGAAAAGCAAATGGGAAGGAGGAAAAGGAAGGAAGGTAACCATACCAGGTCACATTGGCTGCTTCCTTCCAGGAATGGTTCCTGATACCACTGGTTTGAATAGTGAGCTGAGTTTTTTTTCCTGACCTTCTCTATCTAGTTACAAATGGTGTTACTTGAAAGGCTAACTCAAGTCTTTTGCAGCATAAGAGTAGTAATGACTAATGGCACTTATGTGTAGTAAATTAAGTCCTTGCTCATAAACACCCTTTTTACCCAGATACTTACATTCTTGAATTTCACAATAAATCAGAAGTAATATGTGTGGAACAGGAAACAAACTATGTGGAACAGCAAAGTTAAGCGAAAGAGTAACTGTGGTGTTCAGCAGAAGTTATTGGGTAGTAACCAGCTTAATTCAACATACCTCAATAAATCAGAACTATGAAAACAGAATAAATTAATTTAAATAGTTATCTCAGAGTCTTCACGCCGCAAATCACAATGATGAAAAAGACAGCTGCAGATAATGAAAGATGTTGCTAGATGTTGCTCTCAAATATGCCACATGATCACAGACTTATTTATATACAGTTAATATTCTTTGTTTATCCCTTTGTTACGATCTTGCCAGATTTTATATCTTGACTCTTGACTGCTGTGGTTCTTCATTATTATATGTATTTCTCTGATGAAAAGAGCAATTCTGCTAAAATCATTAGTACTTCTGCATTTAAGTCTGTAAGCAACTGTTCACTGAATCACCTACTTTACACTTAAATGAAAGAACAAATTGATGCTTAATTGTTTTCTGGGAATAATCAGTGCTTCAAAGTAGAGCAAGGGACCTTTCTGCAAATCTCCTGTAAAAATGTCTAAAAGCATTTTAAATTCAATATCTTGACAATTTCTGCCTGAATACATCAGATAAGATCTTAATTGATAAGTCAGTGCAAGTTGTAAACTCAAATAAATCCTGATATTAGATGAAAGCTAAATTGGATGGATTACATATGGCTCATATTAATAGTTGAAATCAATTTAATTGTTACAGAAAAGCATAATTATCTTTTCAAAACACATATAGGATCCTGAAACTTTGCTCTTGAAGGAGGTACATGGACCAGGGCCCACCAACTGTGTTATATTTCAGCACTCTTCTTCAATACTTTCAGTGTCCCAGGTGAACAGATACTACTCTCTTACCATCTTTGCTTAGGACTGTCAAATCTTTCCAGTGTCCTCTCCTATGACTCCCCATACTAAATGTAAGAGCACTGCATTTCAAATCCTAGTACAATTATGAGTAGCTACATGTCACATTACCTGCTGAGTTAGGTATTTATTGTTGAAGTTGGGGAAGTCTAGCTGTTACTATTTCTCTGCAGTCTAACATTACAGTGCAATTGGAGCAAGGTTTATGAAAGACCAGTTCAGTATGTTAGCTCTCAAATATGAAAAAATACACTTTCATCATTGAAATTATTCACTTACAGCAGCACTTCAGCAAAACATTGTCCACACTGACCTTGCAATTATATCACATCTAGTGTGTACTGATTTACATACTGTATGCTTTTCCACCTGTAATTGAGGCTATTAAGCAGAATGCAGGGGCTGAGCTCCACCCTCTGTATCTATCAGATTACACAGAAGGTGTAAACTCAACAAAACACATGGTGGGGATGGTGCTGCTGAAGCTACACTAGAAGGGCTCATTGTTGAGCAAAGTAATGCTCCTGCCTGTGAGGTGTCACTCAGTAGTTTTAGTTCAATAGAGATGACAATGCCAGTGTATGTCATAAATACTGTTTACTGGAAATCATTCTAAAATAAACTAATCTGGAAAAAAATAGAGATACTGTGATGACACAATTCTCATTTTTATAATTAGACTGGAATTGAAATTTTAGATTAGATTAGAATTTTTTTCAATAATTTTAATACTGCTGTTTGAATTGGTCTCTAGAAGAGATGGTATTTCTTTGAATGAGGAACTTCTAAAAGTGCTGAATTTTAAGCAGCTATATCCCTTTCAGATTAAAATAATCATTTGCCCATAAAGTTTTCAGGATTTGGGAGTTAATGTGTCAGGTTTGTCTGGCTACTAAAAATACCAACAAATCAAATCACCACTTTCATTCATACAAAAATAACTTTAAATTTTTTTTTACAATACTTTGTGTTTGGTAAACTGTTTGGTTATTAATATACTATGAGCTGAGAATACTGGTGACCTAATTTGCTTCTGAAAACATGAAAAATGTCTAAATCTGAAATGTTCCTGAGGGGAAGGCTCAGGGGAAAGAGTAGTAAAAGTAAAGCCATCTTGAGATCTTAATCCAGAATAGTATTTCACGTTGTTCTTGACATATAAAGTAATTATGGAATCAACTATTAGAAGATGTTGAATTAGAGTCTGGATGGCACCAAAAATCACTGTTGTGAAGGAGGAGACAGGACATTTGCATGTGAAAAGATAGTGAATACTATCTGTAAAGAATTGTGAAATTACTACCATATTTATTATTATAATTTTGTATCATCACAGTCTTATTTCAGCATGACCTGCAAGAATAGATTAAATTAATGTCATTTTCTCTTCTTGTTAACATCTTTATCACAAGAGCAAGCTGTCACAATTTTAGTGTCTAAAATAGTCTGCAAATTATAGAGGGCAGGAGCAGGACCATCTCCCCATTCTGCGCATTGGTTGTCTCACCTCTACCGTTTCGCTCTTCCTTCCTCACCACACAGAGTGACAATCAGCATAAAAGCTCTTTGTGTCCCCCTCTCCAGTAAAAACCAGAAGACAGCCTTCACTATTTTAAACCTCAAGGTGAGTAAAAAATATAGAAAAACAGAACCGGATGAAAAGAGAGTGGAGGAAGAGGAGGACTGAATGGAGGCAAGAATTAGAAATGACTGTACAAGAAAACTAAAGCAAGTATATACATACTTCTTTAATGTACATACAATACACATGGCTAGAATACACAGTCAAAATAGTTGGTTTTACACTGATGATAAGAAAAAAATCTGTTTCTAGAACTTCACTGGCAGTTTTCAGTAACAAATCTTTAGGACCTTAAAAAGACCAAGCCTCTTATATAAAAAAAAGTATTGGGCTTTGGAAATCTTGTCTTTTTACATAACCATACTATGAGAAATGAGAGGTTACGATTGTCTTGGTTTTGCTTTCCATGTCCCTTTTTTCCCTTTTTTTCATCAATTTCAAGTAAAGGGCCAGGAAAGGAAAGACCAAAACATCGCCAAGGAATTTCACAAGTGAAATTTTGAGATATTTTCTAGAATATTTTCAAAAAAAAAAGAAAAAATCTTTCATTTGGATACCTGTTGAACAAAGGTTTCAGGACTTTGAAACTAGTCAGTCTCTCCTTTCTTGATCATTTTGTTTATTTGGTTTCAACAAACTATTCAATAAGTGAATATTCTATGAAATGTCACTGTTCCTGATTCAACATTGTTAATTATTGTCTGAACTGCTATAGTGTAGTGGTTTGAAAGTTCCCAAAAAATCCAGTTTCCAAGTTCCCCCACAATTTGCCTCAATGTGAAAGAGAAGTTTTCAGACAGGCAAAACTCAGCATGGGGGAATTATATCACAATTTATTACTAACAGAATAAAAACTATAGAAACTAAAAAGCAAATAAATACACAGTATTAATACAATTTCTACCACCTCCAGGGGCCTCCCACGTCAATCCAGAAGAAGAACCTTCAGGACGAAAGCTAAAGTCTCTCTCTCATTGGGGTACCGGGGAAGGGGTCTTTTGCACTCCCACCAACTGCTCTGCCTTTGCTGAGGTCTCTTCCTGAACTGCAAGGGAACACTTGCTTCATCAGATTTTCATCACGAGCTACAGGGAGTCAGCTTCTGAATCCTTTCCCCCTGCTTCGTGAAGGTTCCTCCCAGGGAGTAAGATTTTAGGGACTTCTCCACTTCGGGTCCACTGTTCTCCCCAGGTTGCAGGATTTTCTGGGTTTTTGCTCAGTCTTATACCCCAAATAGCTTCCATCAAAGTCCTTACCCAGAAAAAGCCTGCTTGGCTTGGCTCCTCTCTGTCTCAGCTGCTGCATCAGCTCGACTTCCATGTGGCAAGGGGGGAGCATTCCCCCCCATTCCTCGTCCTTCAGTTTTCGGCTGCCCTAGTCCAAACCTCACGTAGGGCACCTCTGAGCCCCTTGGCCCATCTCTCTGTTGCTCCAGTCTCAGCTTGAGTTGCTCCCTCCCCCCGCCATTGTGGGGGAGGTGGTAACGAGACTGCTTGAAGTTTTTCTCTTCTCTGCCTGGAATTCTTCCAGCTCTGCTTTACAATCGCCGCTACCCCCACTTGCCGTGGGGGGAGACGGCAAGGAAACTGCCCCGGCCCTGGTCAAGCCAAGGCCGTGGAGGCCAAGGGGGACCCTGGGTTCGGGGCCCCCCTCGGCCACCCCTCGTGGCTCCGATTCTCTCTACCAACAACTTCCTCTCCGGCTGTGGTAATATGCTAATTTCACAGGGGCAAAAACGCAACTCTCCATTGGCCCCTGCACTGGAAATTTACTTGGGATTAACCATTTCCAGCCCCAGGGGAGGCCAGATGAGTGAAACCACTACATATAGTCCACTTGTAGCTATAGAAATGAGATGTATATCTCAGGTATATGTTACATGAGATGTCTCATCACCTTTTAGGAAAGTAGGAAGTGGTTGAAGGAAGTAAAATGTTGATATTTGGACGGCAGGTAAAAGAATGCTGTAGACTCACCTTAGTGAGTTATGAATAAGTATTACATCCATTTAAAGTTGTCTCAGATCACATTGTTCATGGGGTATTTTTAAAAACCCAATTGATATAATGTCAGCTCAACTTTTGTACCTTTCAGCACGGAAAAAGAAGAAAGAGGTTTTTAGTTTGGTGAGTCTTTTACCAACTTAGACTTGTCAAGGTGTTTGCACCATCAGGTAGGAGCGCTTTCTTTCGGAGTGCAGCATATGTTCGTGACACCTTCAGGCTCCTGGCATGCAGGTGCAATGTGACCACTCTTCTCCATCTCCAGTTATGGAGAGATGCCCTGTTTCTTTTTGGCTAAATGTTAGATAGCCAATATGAGGGACTGGATGTGTGGGTATTTCACTGAATACCCAGCTTCAAATTTGCTCTACAAATCCCTGAGGTTGTCTGTAATGGCTCTGTGCCATTGCAAATGTATGTCTTGTATGTCTTGTAAATGTACTCTTGTACCACTGGACAGATATCAGTATTGCAGCTATTGTGTTGTCATCTTCTTAGAGAATGTGATATAAACATCCAGAGCCATATGAAGAGCAGTGTGAACAACAATGGTTTGCCAATTGGAGCTGGCTATTCTGGACATTTAGGTACACCACAGATAATATCCCCTCTCTTCCCTCCAGCCAGTTGAGCTCTGGCCTCTGGTGGTCCAGGACACACTCCTTTCAACTCAACAAAAAGACTTCATGTCTATTCCCTTCAGTTATATTCTGCTTGATAATGAGCAGTAAGGTGAAGTAAATTACTTGAACAAGCAGACAATTTTTTCTAATGGCTAGTGAATGGATTTTGGGGGGGTTCGGGCTTCTTCACCTAAGTATGGTTTTCAGTGCTAACAATCCAGAGACTCTGTCTGTCTGACCATTCATCTGACCATTCCCTAACTTCTATCTGCCAAGCTATCTGAATTTAAAAAAATAGCACAACCTAATACCAAGACAGTGGCTGAACAACAAAGCTGAGAAAACTGGAGGTACAGCGAAGAATAAGTTTTGGGCAAGCTGCTGTTCCAGCTCAGCAGCAAATAAAGCAATCTGCAGCATCATTTGCATGCATAATTCAAGAGGGTGCTTCTTAGAGGAAAGTAAAACCAAATCCTTGTGGAGTTCCAAAATAAACTCTACTTTCTCTTTGATACGGTGAATATGTTGACTGCTCATTTGTATTGGGAGTTTTTGGTCTATGACTATCCAAAGGTTATAACTGCATACCAGTTTCCAGAAGGATTAAGAGAATAAGGCATAATTTGATGTAGGTCATGTTGTTGTCAAATGATGGCTTTCTAGCATGGTATATTTATATACTACTAATTCCAGCTTTCATTGTATGTAAAGGATGATTACTTATTTAATGAAGAGTCTTCACTGGAACAGAGTTTTGTCACAAGATAATGGTCTCATGCTGTTAACTAAATGGGAAAGCATTTACTGTAAAATATATACACTCTAATTTATGAGATTAGCTTGTACAAAGGGAAGATCCAGCAATGGGATGTGGGCAAACTTAAGAAAATATATTATGAGAAAAAGAATATTTGTTTGTCCATAACAACAAAAATGGTAACACAGAGAAAATCCCCTACTTTGTTGTATCCTTATCCTCAAATATGTATACATGTCAAAACCTGGTTATACCAATGCAAGTTATATGCATCTGCGAAAAAACCCGTAATGGTGACTGCTGCAGAACTGCAGAATTCAACCTTTCTGCCACTGGAGACTGGGTAAATAACAAAAGGGTGTTTTGCATGAGTTTCTATGCCTCTTGGCTTAGGTACCTTTCACCCCTAAGTACATGTTAATGTTCTGCATTCAGCACATGTTCAAGGAGGCTCCCAACTTCTCTTTAAGTTCTGCTATTTCTATTACCAATATAAATGATTTTGCATATAGAAGTTTCCTAATATTCCTGAATGTGGTGTTAACGTACAGCTATAAACTCAAAGTGTTAATGAGGACTAGCGAGACAAATGATCTCCCTAAGGGGAAAGTGTCAGTTACATAATCATAATCAGAATACATTAAATCTGGTAGGCTGCAGGTTTTTAATAAAAAACAGCAAAATGAAGGGCTGAATTTATAGCCAGCAGACAAAGGTCCCTTAAAAATAGGCCTTTGAATGCTTCCTGCAAGGTCAGATCAAGGGTGATGAAATGAGAATTGACCAAACACAAGAGCAATTCCCAGCTAAATAAAAAGCCAGATATTATTTTCTTCACTGACAACAGAAAATGAACATAGAGACAAGAAGGGTTGATCACTGATGCCAAAAATGTACTTTCCATTCTCTGAGCTTTCTAAAGTCTCTTCTTTTATCCATTTTCTATTTTTCATCATATTGCCATTCTCCCTTTTTTGTCAATGACCTTTCTTCAGTCCAACTCAGCTTCTGTCTAATGACCTGAAGAGGCCTTCTTCACAGCCTGGAAAGCTTTAGATTTAAGATCCCCCTCCTTCATTAGAGTGAAAAGTGAACAGCCTCTATGTGCTGGGTGTTAATGAATGTGAAGAAAGATTTTTTTTGTATGTATTTTACACATTATGTTCTTGACTCCTTGAGGTGCTACAATAAATTGCTGCGCTTCATTTACAAGGAGTGATAACAGAAGCAAAATGAGGATCTGGCAGCAAATTACTTCTCTGTTCACCCTGGGTCAGGCTGCTGGGGCTAATGAGAAGAGGTGCTCTAATTTTAAACTCCTCCTCAACCAAGCTATTCTTGCATTAATGTTCACTGCTATAAATTGTAAAGTCAAATGAAGGAGCACTGTTGAAAATTAACCAGTATTTTTATCTTTTGAGTATCAATAGAACATATTTTGGCTTCTAAGCCTGGTGGTTATCAAAGGCAGCACAGCTACACCAGCCGCTCCTGCCTCACTGCGGTAGGATGCTCCTTGCACCCACACACCACTGTTCCTGCCTTTTCTTTACATGAGAGGCGGAAATGGTATGGCTTTACAACCAGATTATAATTTAACTCAAAGAAGAAGGTGTTTAAAGCCAGTCTTTTTTGTGTCCCTTTAACAGGACACTGCACAGAGGCACTAAAAGTCGTGCAGAATTACTCTGTTCATTTAATGCTGCTGCATGTTTAATGAATTGTAATTGTGTATATGGAAAGACCCTGTAAATCACTGACCCATTTATGTCTATGAACTCTTTGTTGCTATAAGCCCAAAGCAGGATTTGAGTAGTTAATGAGAAACTAATGTAGCACCTGCTTCTCTCGTGAAATATCTTCCTAAGCCTATATTTTGCCAATTTGACAAAATCAAATACAATACAAATAGGGGGAAAAAAATTAAAAAAAAAATTCAAAAAAACAAACCAGAATAAAAACCCAAACAAATAAAATTCAACCAAAACCATATCCCACAGTTCACGTGTCTTTGAAGAACATGATTCCAGATTCTCGTCACTGGATTTTTTATTGATAACTTGACAGTGACTACAATGACATTAGTATATTTAATACATATATCAATGACATGGCATTTATTTTTTTTGAGATGTGTCTGTCCTGGTACATTCTTCCATGAAATTGCTACATAACATACAAATTAACCACACTACCCTACTCTAATCATTGTAATCAGTTATGTTTTCATGTGTACATTACTAATATATAAGGTTGTTGTAGTTCTTGTGTGTGGTTTAATTGCTTGTTTTTGCATATCTTGTGTGATTGATGATGTTCTAGAAATCTTTTCCCCGAAAGGAGACTTTCTAAATTACTTTGTTTAGATGCTAATGATTGTATTTCATTAGTGGCCCTCTCATCCAGAATCATCTTTAAATGAATGAATATGCCATAATTAAAAATCTGAATTATGAATTACTTTGAAAGGAGACAACATTGTCCCGATTTCCCACTGCGACTCAGTGTTATTTCAATTATGTAAATATGTTTAATCATTCCCCTTTTGTTTTTCTAATTATTTAATATTAATGTTGCTTTACCCCTTTATTGCTACAAGAAGGGATATGGCATCTTAAATGAGAGTACTTAGACAAGTGATACACAGATGACTAGATTCAAGCAGACATTTACCAGAATGCATAACCCATTTCAAAAACAAACATGCTATTAACATTCATACTAATATAGCAACACTAGCAGTAATTGCCCTTCATGCATGTTTTGTCTTTATAAACCTAATGTATTCACAATGTACAATCTCCAATCAATTTTCTTATCAAAGTTAAAATCCATTTGTACAACTTTAAATTCTCTTGAACTGCAAATTTTAAGTAATGAGATTTCCCTGCCCACAGGCTGCACTTTTTCAATAGTTTAAAAAACACATATAAATTATAAAGCATCTGGACATAAGATCTTCTTTGCTTACTGATACAGGCAGTTCTATTTTACAGAATTAGCAAGCAAATTCTTTACTGTGAGTCTGAGCAACCTGAAAAAATTAATGCTAAAATTCACGTAGAATGCTGCACTTTTACTGAAATTCACAAAATGAAGGAACTATGAATTAATATCTGTAAAATTTTAAACATCATAAATCCACATTAGGGGTCACACATGCTACATTATTGATAATGGAAATTAATAATAATTTTTTTATACATCATAGAAATGTTATGTGAGTTTCTAACTAGATTATAGTCTAAAATGTAATAATTTGGCATTTGCTTTGAAATATCCTGAAGTAGAATTCCCAGAACTACAGTATCTCACTCCTGAGTGAGAGTAGCTGCACAAGTTCAAAGCATTATTTAAAATATATTTATTTGTAAATAATCTGAAACACCACCATAAGAGACAGAGAGAAATGCAAGTTTTATTTCCATATTCTTTAAACAACACTGCAGCCCTGTGAAAAAGTGAGAACTTATTAGTGGAAGATAATGCATCTGTTTCAGTTCTTACCATCAACAGCCATTTTTTTTTTTTTAATATAAAAAAATACATATTTTTAACCATAGGTTTTACATTTTTCCAGCAACCAGGGGTCAAAAAGGATAAAGAACTGTACATGAGTATTATCAGTAAAAGCATTCTCCCACTTCCCATTTGAGTGTATTACTCTCTGCTTTGCAGTTTTTGCAGAGAGAATACTTCCAATTAGCACTGCTTCTCTTTCAGCCTCTGAATTACCCTTGGATGATTGAATACAAATGAAAACAAATTGCTAATAACATGTGCTTGTTTGGATTTTTTAAAATAAAATTTTCTATAGGCAAAAGGGGTGTGGTCATTTTCTACGGGCTTCTCTGTACTGATGTAGCCACAGTGGTGTGCTTTATTTATCACATCACTCTTGCCATCAGGACGAAGGTCCTGCCTGTAAGCAGATTTGTGCATTTTGTCAAACACACATATACACACACACATATAACCAGTTCAGTAACTACTGTTATGACATGTATTTTTGCATAGATTTCATTTTTGTCAGTGCTTCTTTGTCAGTCATCTTAAGCAGTGCTGATATTTTCAACCAAAAAATGGCATAAGGTAGCAGCTGCAATTTCCAATCTATTACAATTTTGTGTGTGTGTGAAATACTTAATTTCTGCAACTAATTTAGAAAAAATACTGGAATCAACCCCTTAGTATTTCTGCATAACAGTTCCAGTGAACTACCTTTACTTTGGAGACCACATTTTTTGAGAGAAGATACTTTGCAAAACAACTTTGAAACAAGGTCAGAGGAGAAGAAAAGAGGGAAAAAGATAGCCAAACTTTTATGGCCTGATATATTAAAAATGAAGGAAGGAAACAGCAGGAAGCTTAGCCCGGCAGCCTCTACTTTATATGTTAAATTTTTCACAAGACAGTTTAATTACAAAAATTAGGAATGGTAATTGCTACATATAAATGTAAAGTGTCTCTCTTGGCCCAGCACAGGGGATAAAAAACCCCAACTAAATCCCAAACTATAATGCCGCTCTCTGTTCTCAGGATTCTTAAGTATGCAAATAGTTTTTCCACTTAAGATCTCACAGACACAGATCTGGTCAAAGCAAATTACCCAAACAGTTTGCATTCATCAGAGAGGAAAAGAGATGATAAGGCAGATAAAACCAATGATTGTGGACATTTTGAACAAAAGCCTGCCATTTTACAGAGAAGATTATCTTGTACTCTAATTCTCTAGTTACATTGGTAGCAGAATCTTATTTTCACATTATAAGATAATGTGAGGTGAAATGGTAGATAAAACCTGCCTTCACTGAAGTGAATGAAAAGATTTGCATTGGCACAAATGAAGTACTTTTGTTCCAGGGGTTTTATGCCATGTGTAATTTTTTCAGTGGTTTTTTTTTACAGATACTAGCCTTTTTAACTGAGTTCTTTAACATTCAGTATTATTTGTACAGCCTATGTTCAGCCTGGTCACATGGAATTAATCATCTCCAAAAAAAGATCACCTAGTGTATCAGTTGTAATTCAATTTTCTGATATTCATTTTTTTAATAAAATGTGCTTCTTCTTCTACATTTTACTTAAGGTGGTCATATTGCATGGAATTATCATGTGGAATGTTACTCTGTGAAATGTTATGTATGAGCTATCTTTTAATAAAATACAGAGGTACATAGAATCTTACTCTTGGTATAAATGCTTATAATCCTTGTCACATAGACTGTGACTATTACTTTTTGTTGTCAAATCTCATTGCTCAACATTTAGGACCAGTTCCTCTGTATATCTTGAACATCCATGCTCTGCACAATGGGGTGTTGAGCATCCACCTCTGCCCACCTGAGCATAAGGAGTAGGAATGATGGTGCCATGATGCTCTGGTTCATGTGCTATGAACCACCACTCACCACACAGTGGTAGCGGCCACTTCTAGTAGCTCTGTGAGTGCCACCCTAAAATGAGAATGATGGCACAGTTGTTAGTTATCTGGGTGAGTCTAAGAAAAATTTCCAACATGTCTTGGGCGAGAATAAATATTCATACTATGAATAACAATACAAATAATTGATGGAATTATCAATAAAACTGGTAGTTACAAAAGCAAGGAAGATTAAACATTAAGGTTATGAAATAACATATTAACAGAATACACAAAAGCTGAAAAAGCAGGTAAATCTATTGCAAATAGTGTTCAGGTTATGCTTCAGACTTCTGGGTATATGCAGATATTATCACTGACCCATTTGAGGAAAACCCATTTAATTCCTTGTCCTCCTTGCAGGGGACATAAGGAATAACAGATTGTCGTTCTACTAATAGACATATGTGACATACTGAAAGAACTGTGTCTTGTTCCCTTTTGTATTTCTCTTTATTTAGCACAAACTGATACAGATATATTGTGCTTTCCACATAGTTTAGCAAGTATAATTTCTTTATTATTCCTGCAGCCTCTCTCTCCAAAGACCTGCTTTGTTCTGGAAGTACCATGTCCAAAGCTGGACACAGTACTCGACAGGAATACGCACCTCTCACATCCATGACCTTACACTCCCATTAACACCTCTCAGAATGAAGTCTGCCCCTTTTTCTGCAAGGATCCCTCCAAATCTTTTCCATTTCTACTGCTTTTTAAAATCTTTCACTAATGATCACCACTGGGATCTATTCTGATGCAGTGGATAAATCTAGTCTGATTCTTACTTGTAAATGGATTTACAATGGATTTTTCTCATATTAAAGAGAATGGATTTTTCTCATATTAAATGGATTTTTCTCATATTAAAGTCTTAGATTAACCATTAGCAAAAAATTAGCTATTTGTAATCTCTAGTTCATTTAGAACAAACTAATAATTCCAGAACATCAGGAATAACTGGCACTGTCATTAGTAAATATTAACATCACTAGCAAAGCCCACTTTGCAGCAAATAGCGTAAAAACTGAACTTTACCACAAAGTTCTTTTCACCTCGATCTTAAATAGAAACTTAACATTAATAGGCATAGAAGAGGTTTTAATAGAATCAGTTTTTAATTGCTTACAGCTTTTTCGACAGCTGCTGAGACTATTAAACTCATCAAAACAACAAAATCTATAACTTGAACAATAATAAAAGATCTAATTTAACTCCACCTGTCTCCCCAGAGCAAGTGCTTACACTAAATCACTGAGCTAGTTCTGGAAATGTCCTTATAATAGCTGAAAACACCTAAAGAAGCAGTATCAGTAACAGCTTCAGCTTTATTTTAGATAAAGGAGTTGGAGGAAACACTTCATTAACCAAGGCCATTAGCTGAGGAAAATTAAAGGGTCCCAGGCCACACGGAAGGCAGATATCAGGTTAAGGAAGGGGACCCCTGGCCCAGGCCTGGGGTGGTCTGGGGACAGCGATGTCCAGCTGGTAGCTTGAGAGCAGGGAAAATGAATCACAGAATTTTTAGGGCTAGAAGGGACGTCTGGAGATCATCTAGCCCATTTATGGACATTGCTCCTCATTCTGTCTCTGGGCACCACTGAAAAGAGTCTGGCACCATCCTCTTGACACCCACCTCTGAGATATTTATATACATTACTGGCAATCCCCCTCAGTCTTCTCTTCTCTAGACTGATGAGACCTCACCCATGCCCACTAAGCTCCTGCCAGGCTTGTGAAAAAGGTAGAGGCTGAGGGCCAAGTAGGTACAGCCTTGCTATTCAGTTTATATGTCAGACAGAATGTCAGAAAGAATAATTATTATACATCTAAAATTGTTAGACTCATTTGTTGCCTTAAGGTTTTTTGATTCCAATTTTTATAAGTTTTAGAAGTAGTTATATAGCAACATAGCTTTTAGAAGCAGCTGCGTTCATTCCCTCACCCTTTAGCACAGCAGCTATGCAGATCCCCAACCCTCTTAACCCATTCCATGTTCTCCATATCAATTCCCCCTTAAATTCCATTTAGCATATTTAGTCTTCTTTCAAGGTAGGTCTTCTACTGTTTAAGAACATCTGCTCCCTAGCCTGAACTGCAAGATATAACCAAGGACTGTGTGCTCTGTGTGCACTGTGTGTCCGAAGACGAGGAAGATGATGAAGGAGTGGTCCCAAAACAACCCCAGATCCAATTCCTGAGGGGCAGATCAGGGGGTGGAACGGGGCAAAGGCCAGAGGGTGGACAATTCAGGGATTGGATGGACATTATTAAAAAAATTGTAATACTGGATTGGGGAGTAGCGTGCATAAGTTGTAACCCCAATGCCTGGGAGGCATCATTAAAACCTTCCCTCACCTTACCTCCAAAATTAAGTTCCCCCGGAGTTTTTTTTCTCCCTGAGTTTTCTTTTAGGCAACACACAATTTCAGATGGTAAGAAACGCCTGCTAAGGTTGCATACTGTTTTCAGGGACAACAGTACCAGATTCAGACTACCAAAATCAATTGTGTTTTTCCAGTTCAGTGACTGAACTGAAACATGGGGGAAAGGGTTCCATTTTGGTTTTTAGAGGCTTGTCTTTTGTAGCCTATTTTTAAAACTCACTTCCAGGTTCAGCAATTTGACTCTGAAATCAGTTTTAAAATGAGACATCAAATTAATTTTTAAAATACTGAAAGAATTTCAACTTCTTTTCTGCCTTTTTTTATTGTGCAAACTCATCACCTATTTTGAGCTAATTTTATAGGAAGTTCTGATTCCTATCCCCCAATGTTCTATTTTCAGCAAATGTAATGTTCACTACTGCCTGGCTGTAAATCCTAGAAGAAAGGTGAGATGTGTTTGAAGTAGATTTGGGCAGTTATGATTTTTGTGGGAATAGAGATTGCTTAAAATTGTTCAGGATCTGAAGAAGAAAGAAGTCTCAATACACTTATTTTTTTTAGTACTGTAGTTCTCCTTCTACACACACACAAAAAAAAGGCCTTCTTGAACAATCACTGCTTCTTGAAAGGAGGAATTGGGACAATGAAGAACTGCCCACTGTAGGAGAAGACCAGGCTCGAGAATATCTAAGAAACCTAGAGGTGCACAAGTTCATGGGACCTGATGAGATACATCCGTGGGTCCTGAAGGAACTGGCTGAGGAAGTGGCTAAGCCACTACCCATTCTTATTTGAGAAGTCATGGCAGTCTGGTGAAGTTCCCATTGACTGGAAAAGGGGAAACATAATGCCCATTTTTGAAAAGGGTAATAAGGAAGACCCAGGGAGCTACAGCCTGATCAGTCTCACCTAAGTGCCTGGCAAGATCATAGAGCAGATCCTCCTGGAAAGTATGCTAAAACACATGGAAAATAAGGAGCTGATTTGTGTCAGAGAGTATGGCTTCACTGAAGGCAAATCGTGTCTGACAACTTTGGTGGCTTTTTAGGATTGGGTTACAGCAGTGGTGGACAAGGGAAGGGCAACATAAGTCATCTACCTGGACTTGTGAAAAGCATTTGACACTATCCTGCACAACACCCTTGACTCTAAACTGTAGAGACATGGATTTGATGGATGGATGACTCGCTGGATAAAAAAATAGGCTGGATGATCACCCTCAAAGAGTTGTGATCAATGATGCAATGTCAAAGTAGAGAGCAGTCATGAGTGGTGTTCCTCAGGGGTCAGTATTGGGACTGGTTTTGTTTAACATCTTTGTTGATGACATGGACAGTGGGACTGAATGTATCCTCAGTAAGTTTGCCAGCAACACCAAGCTATGTGGTGCTGCCAACATGCTGAATGGAAAGGATACCATCCAGAGGAACCTTGACAGGCTTGAGAAGTGGATCTGTGCAAAGCTCATGAAGTTCAACAAGGCCAAGTACAAGGTCCTGCACCTGGGTCAGGGCAATGTCAAGCACAAGTACAGTCTGAGAGGAGAACGGATTGAGGAGAAAGACACAGAGGTGTTTGTGGGCGAAAAGCTCAAGATGACTCAGTAATGAGTGTTTACAGCCCAGAAAGCCCACTCTGTCTTGGCCCGCATCAAAAGAATTGTGGCCAGCAAGTCAAGGGAGGTAATTCTTCCCCTCTGCTCTTGTGAGACCCTCACCTGGAGTACTGCATCCAGCTCTGGGGCCTCTAACACAAGAAAGATGTTAACCTGTTGGAATGAGTCCAGAGGAAACCCACTAAGCTGATCACAGAGCTGGAACACCTCTCCTTTGAAGACAGGCTGAAAGAGTTGGGGTTGTTCAGTACACAGAAGAGAAGGCTATGGGGAGACCTTATAGCAGCCTTCCAGTACCTTAAGGGAATTTACAAGAAGACTGGAGAGGGACCTTGCACGAGTAGTAGGACAAGGTCTTAAGCTGAAGGAGGGTAGGTTTAGATTCGATATTAGGAAGAAACTCTTTACTTTAAGGATGATGAGACACTGGTACAGGTTGCTCAGAGAAGTTGTGGACTCCTCATTCCTGAAGGTGTTCAAGGTCAAGTTGGATGGGGCTCTGAGTAACCTGGTCTAGAGGAAGGTTCCCTGCTCAGGGGGTGGGAACTAGATGATCTTTAAGGTCCCTTCCAACCCCCAAACATTCTATGATTCTATTAATCTATGAATTTTAATGATCTAGTAAAGGCTAATACAAAAGACAACTATATGGAGGATAGGGGGCAAGAGGTTTTCCAAGAACTGCAATTTTCCTTATGTCATTGCAGTGTTAGTCTAGTTTAAACAATCTGCAACCTCATTTAAACAGAGAGGCTAGTGGTCAAAAATCCAACACAGACAATTTTGCATGGTAGCAGTTTACTGATACTGATAAGAACTGGCCATTTTCCTGCTCCATCAAGCTTCTGGCCACTGCTTTATTGGATGCCAAGAATCTTGCATTTATTTTGGCACAGTGGACCAGCTAAACAACAAAAGAAAAAGGAGAGCCCCGTGTTTCTCAGTGGTTAGGTCACTGTCCTAGAAGATGGGAGCTGAGCATTTCCATCTTCAGCCTTAGAGGCACCTACATAATGCTCTGAACCATCAGTAGATTTTAAGACAACTCAACTAAGAATTCATTTATACGTCTTTGAATCAGGACTTGAAACTTCTGTTAATAGGTACTATAGGAAACTGTCCCTGCCATCTGGAATGAGTTTTAGTGTCCACATATGAAGAAAAAAAGCCCTCTGCTTCCCTGGTGTTCATGCTGGGCAACACTGATGGACTTCCTTTTCAACCTTCCACATCAGCTTTAAACTTAACAGATGCCTCCTTCCAACATGGTTAAAAGAAAAGTCAAATGACACAAAATGCCTGAGAAAAAGAGGGAGAAGGCAGGAGAGAGGCAAATAATGACACCATTCTTACCACTACTGTTGTTGACAGAGCTTTAATGGCAGCTCAGATGGTAAAGAAAAATGATGCTTCCTTCCCTGAAGTGTTTGCAGACAAACCAGCGAAGAATATACAAGATGTGTCGGGAAGACAAGGATTTAAGTACTTTTATTGCAACTTGAAATGTTTATCCTGAAGGAAGAGACAGATTTCATCCAAGCTCAGGACAATCCATGTTGAATAATTATATTTTCTCTAATGCTGAACCTCTAAGAAATGTCTGATTTAAAATGCCAAAAGTTTTGAAATTTCTAAATGAAGGAAGATGTTTCCACTGTCTTGAAAATCCATTACAAAATGCCTAAAAAGCACTTCCTAGCGCATCAGCTCAACCTAAATTTCTTTGAACACAGTTTTCTCTGGGAAAGAGACTTTGAAAAGACTTTTTTTCTCATGAGGCAGAGGGAGGGAGCAGGAGGAATGTGTAAATGCAAAGCTGTGCAACTCACAGTGAGATAGACTGAGGAAAGATGTAGTCCTCCAGTAAGCTGATGCAATAGAGGGCTAGTGGGGACTTGAACATTTACTCCTTAAGGCAATTCATGCCATGGAAATTTAGGTTTATATTTTATCAAACCAACATGAAACAGAATGCTCCAGAGTCAAACCAACCCTTGTTAAAACATTTACATTCACATAGAAAAAAAAAAGTTTTCTAATGAAAATCATTCATGCTGTAGAAACAGTGTTTTCAAGCAATAGACTGTTCCAATGGAAAAGCCATACCTATATATATCTGCTTATTCTATTGTTTCCCCTTCTAGTCATAATCAGCCAGCACTTGAGATTTCTGAACTGTTTCTATTAGGTGGCAAAGCTTGTGATCTGAATCAGGTATTTCTTTGCTACAACTCTTTTTATCCACAATGAATGTACACATCATTCTTCTTTCTAGAGCACAATAGGAACAGACAAGAAACAGTTCATCTGGATATGCTTCCCAGCTTGCCTTTTCAAACACCAACCTGCTCACAAGAAGCTTGGTCTTGGCTTCATCTAACAGATAGTGCTACTCTGAGTTCTCCTGTCTCCCCTGCTGCAGCTCTTGCCTTTCTACTTCCAGAGTAAACACCCACAGCTGTGTTCCACCCACTGCACTTCCCTGCATTACCAAACAGTGGTAATCCCACCCCCCTCCCCAAAAAATCACCACCTGAGTCTTTCGTACTTCTAGTTATTTTTTGCTTTGGACACAGACTTCTCTTTTTTCCTGGTTTGCTTTCATAAAGGAATTTGACTACATTTTTTGGTTGAGTTGAAATTAAGAGAACCAGTGTGCCAAATAGCTTGTATTGCCAAAAATAAGCTTGCTGAAAGCCATTCCCTTCAATGTCACAGACCTGTTCATTATCCAAGTGGAATACGGAACAGAGATCTCTTGTGGAACACATCTCTGATTCATCTCCACTTAATGAACAGTGCACAGTCTTTTCTCCACCCAAATATCCTTTTAGTCATGTCACTGTGCCTTGAATCATGTTTTGTCTTCTAATGATGCCTATACCAAAGTGAGTAAAAGTCTAAAAAACCCAATTATTTTTCAAGATCCACAATCCAGGAAATTTTATCATTGCTTATAGGAAATTTTAACAAGAAAAGACAGCCAGGCAAGGGAAGACATACAAATTAAGCAGCACAATAACAGCTTTTTATCAGAAAGCTTGAAGAAAAGATCAATCCACCACAATAACTGGTGAAGTTTCCCAGTTACTATGAGGGGTTTTGGAAGTCAGATACTCTAGTGCACGGAAGGTGAAAAGATGCCCTGGTAGAGAGAAAATTGCCCCAGGAGTGCTTATCCATCCACTCCAGGGTAGGATGGAGAAGCTAATAGCCAGCTTTCAAACTGGCCAAGATTGCTGAAGTAATAAAACAACAACAAGAAAAAAAGGGTCTTGTTTAAAAAACATAACTGTATTGTCTTGTCCTTCGTATTTGTCCCCATGATTACAGACCCCGTATTATTTACTCCTTATCTTAACAGAATGAAGTGAAATTACTTTTCCTAACTTAAATGTGATAAAGCAGGGCCACCCAGTAGCACAGGTGCCTCACACACTCGGAGGGTGCATACATTCCAAGAACATGTGTAACATTCCTGCAAGAACTGAATTGCGGTTCTGCAGAGAAAAAAATATTGTTGCCCAGGTTAACCAAAGACCAGCTGGCAAGCATTGGAAAAATTAGGGAGGGACAATCTTTTAGTGACTACAATGTTTCTAGGTTCTTTGAAAAACTCTGCAGAAGGACGAAGTAATATGAAGCTTTCCCCAAGCAGCTTCTTACCTAAAAAACAAGGGAGAAGGAACAGGAAGATCTCCTTTCTCTCTCTTCTCCATGAATGTCACTCCTATGCACTGGTTGGAACTACAACTAATACATGGAGTCTTTTATTCTGGAAATCAGTCTAGTCTCCAAGTGAGAGACCCAATTAGGTAGCACTGAGAAGGACAGTGTTTTCTGGTGGGCAGTACTGCTAAGAGTGACTTCTCTGTCACAAGAGGACAGCCACAGCAATCTCTTTCTGTCTTGCTTCAGATCAGATGGCTTTGACCACTGACTCTGTGCTGGGGTATTGGGAACTACCTACAGACCACACAGATTTGTAGAGAGAGGGCAAAGAGCCTTGTAGGTCCCTGGGTGTGTTCTCACACCCCACTACTCCAGCAGCTGGCCAGCTAGGCAGCTTTCAGATTCAAACTCAACTTGCAATAATTAAACCTGTAGCTTTTTTGCCTTCTGAACGTTGTTCAGAGACAATGTTTCTTCTGTGTTGTATTGGCAATAACAGAACCTGGTTTGCTATCCAGTGGTAATGTAGAACCCAGGACAAGGCACAGGGTGGTAACTCTGCCACCAGTTTTAGATCAATAGTCAAAACTGCTTTTGCCCTGGCAATATGCCATGTATAGCTTTGTATTTCATAAGACCTTGCCATTTATAGTGCTGGCATTATTTCTTCTCATGTTTTAAGTCTCTTTTTTTTTCAACTACAGAGGGATGCTATATATATGAATCATTTTCAAGTTTGACCACCAGCCTGAGATCTGACACTTCTGAGCACTCTTTTCACCAGTGTTAGCAACAGCATGGACTAACTAAACTTTTGGGATAACACCATACTCAGCTTGTTGTAATTAAGTTCGTGCTATACAGAATCAGCTGGTTAAACTATATAAAAAACAACTAAATAAATCTGTGCATTTCAGCATCTGCAAGATATTCTTTGTGGAAACCTACACTGTAGGTTACTTAAAGAGCTTCTATGAGGACAGGGACTATCATAAAAGAAAGACTAGTTATTGTCTAATGTCCAATATCCTTAAACCAAATACAGCCTTTTCAAATGGTTGGAAAAAAATTATTAGCTGCAATAGAGAATATTTTAAAAGAGAGAGAGAGATAATGATCCTAAACAATAAAAAATACATTTTTTTTCTCCCTTATGAAGATTTATAGCACTATTTTGAAGAGAATACATGGGAAAACTCCCACAAAATATTTAGATAAAACATTTGCATGAAATGCCAGCAATGTTTTGCAAACACAGATGATGACTAAATGTTTAATTAATTATTATTATTATTTGCATTACATCCATATTTGAACACACTAATTAAGACACAGTTCTACTGAGTTCAATGCTGCACAAATATGTCAGGGGAGAAGCTCCATTTCGCCAGTGAGTCTGCAATCCAAATAGCAAATGCAAAGTAGAAAGGGAAAGAAATTCAGAAAGTTACTTACCCCAGGGCACATAGTAAGTCATTGTCAGAATGGTGGGAAAAATAACTCCAAAAACACTCCACCAGTCCTAGTGATATCAAACCACATTGTCTCTATTTAAATCAGGAAACCTGCAAGCCTGTATGGCTCTGTTTACCCACAAACACATCTTCCTTATCCTTCTCCTTTTATGTGTCCCTGTCACTATTTCCAAGTCAACTGAACCATTAGAACATAATTAGTCATTCTGAAAGGCACAGACCTTCGTCTCATGTATCACTTAAACTAGAAGTTTAGCCCTTCTCATACTATATATATTTTATATGGGACAATACATCTTGTACACACATAAACCAAAATCAAAGACACCCCAATAGGTCAAGTCAAGGACCCAGGACGTCACTGAAAAATACCAAGGGATCAGATGGCCAAAGATACCTCAAGCAGAAGAGAGCAACCCTTCATTTGTGTTTTG
This sequence comes from Lepidothrix coronata, assembly GCF_001604755.1. Lineage (NCBI taxonomy): Eukaryota > Metazoa > Chordata > Aves > Passeriformes > Pipridae > Lepidothrix > Lepidothrix coronata. The sequence continues at coordinate 492,733 of NW_016690344.1, read as the reverse complement.
GAGGAGGAAGAAAAACTATTCTCACTAAAGGAGGTTCCCATATCCAAGGAGGTGTTGATCCTGCCACAAAGTTGGGTTAGTGTTCAGAACAAAGAGCAACGCCAGCCAGCCTCAAAAATGGGATGACCAACAAACTGTAAGCAGAAGGATTTTAACTTTGGAGTAATACAGTAGCATAAGCTGGCTTCTCCAAAATTTCTAGAAGTTCTATGCCTTTTTTTATGGTGCTACCAGAAAGCAACTCTCAGGTTAAGGAAACTTGCATTGGGTCAGTGGTACGTGCTGGTCTCAGCTGCAGCATCCTGCTGGCCCCAGAGGACTTGCTGGTCCCACAACTCCCAGGTAACTGGCACATAGCAGCAGCAGCCTGCAGCCAGAGCAGAGCACACCACAACAATATGGCAGCATTTCCACTCATTTCTCTGCTTTTTAATGGATGAAGACAGACATTTTAGCTGCAAGGAATACAGAAATCTTGATAGAGACTGCAAGGGAGTCTGGAATACTAGGATGAAAAAAAGGAACTTGTTTAACTGCATTTTCCCTGGATCATTTTTTCAATTTCAATTTAAGAGTAAAAAGAAATTTTAGTTTCATTCTTTTGGCCAAATACAAAAAATTAATATTTGGAAATGTTGCCCCTGTGACTTTTGTTGCCACTCGCCATGGCTTCCCAGGCTCAGTACAAGGTGGTTTTCCTTCCAGCTGAAAAAGTCATCACTCCTAGCCTTGATAATATGTGCCCTACATCCAGATAAGAGTGTCGAGCTCAGACAGAAAAGTAGACAAAAAACCCCATAGTTTCCAGGTGGGAATTACTGGGTGCATAATTCTGGTCGTAAGGTCTGGTTTTGGTCCAACCAAAGCTACAACTTTCTACTTATTCTGAAGGTTTGTTCAGCTCCAGCTAGAACTTTCTACTTATTCTGAAGTTTTGTTCAACTCCAGCCTCAACAACTTCAGTCACTAAAAAGGCAGCTTTTCAAATCCCTGTTGTGGGTGAGAAATTTCAATATTGTTAAGAAAAGCCTGTATTATGAGAAGAAATAACCCCATAATTTTATGATTATCTGCCTTATTTGATGTCAAAGAATTTTCTGGGCAAATGTTTTCAACCAGTCTTATAAAGAATATTTATTTATACTCACTCTGTTATTCACATTGGTTTATATTTCACCTGACCGCAGGATTTGTGACCCAGCCTCTGCAACTGTATTTAGAGATACTTTAAATATACAAAAGAACCCCACAAGAAGCAACTACTCTTTCTTCCATTTCTTCCCCTCTTGCTGAAACACATCTGGCTCACCTCAGAAATCTTTTTACAGAAAGATTTTATTAACTTGCAATCAATTGCAACGCCATTTTTACTGCACAGTTATAGCCAAGCTATACCCAGGACCAGATCAAGGGATAAGAAAAAGGTAATTTGCTGCCACCCTTGTTATCCATCCACATCTTTCCCACAGTAAAAAGCAAAGAGCTAATTTGGCCTTCAGAACAATTTAGAGAAGTTTTTCTGAATTACTTATCTGGAAGGAGCCTCAGATGGCTGTCCTATCAAAGGCAGGACACTGAAATGAAGAAGCAGGATGAACTCACTTCTTCCCACCACAGCATACCAAATGCAGAAGGAAGCAGGGAAGAACAAGACCTATGCAAGGTCACCACATCTGGGACTGGAAATGGTATAAAATCCTGCAGAAAGGGTCAAAGATATGCCTGAAACATCAGAGAAGACCAAAGTCCTGTTTCTTCCTGTAATGGGCTATCTGTTATGAATTCTGCTTCTCAAATCACTACAATGATATTTGAGGATAAACAGTATGACTTTGCTATTTCTGCAGGGAAATGGCTATCTGCAGGTCCAGGTACTGCTGTGCAAACAGAGATGGTCCCGCGCCCGCTCATGTGAGTGTTTCCATGATTTCCCAGCCTCTGCTGAGATCTCTGAGGTTCATTGTCACATTCTTCTGCTTATCTGTGACCCCGGCTAGCCATGGAAGCTTCCTACAACATCCCAGAAAGCATGAGGTTACAACACCAGAAAGATGAAGCAGTGACTAGCACTTGAAAAAGAGCCCAGAAGCACTGCAGATGACAGCACACCACAGAGCTGTCAAAGCTCAGCAAAACCTGGGCATAGAGCTGATTGCCTCCACAGCCAGAAGGAGGGCTCAAAGCTGAAGAAAGCCATAATTCAAATAGCTTGCAAACATTTTGGTGATCCCATGGACTTTATGCCTATTAATGACACTAGAAGCAAGGAAGATCTCCAGTGAATCTATGCTGGCCTATTTGAGATAAATACATTAGCTGGGGTAAAAGTGACAATCTGGGTAGGAGCAGCTGAGCAGTCAGCAGCGATCCCTGACTTGCTTCATCACACTTGTATACAACTCTGCAAGGATAAATACCTTAGCAGCTTTTCTGGTAAAAGGCAAGTACCAACTCAGCAGCACCAACTGTCTAAAGAGGAACTGAATCAACAGAGCTGATGACAGCTCAGTTCCCCTACACTGCCTGGATTATGTTGCCTATGAAAAGAGAGTGGCACATATCGTATTCATGAAGGTGTTCATTAGACCCAATTGCTGCCCAGTTTCCATCCCCTCAAACACCATCAGTCCCTTGAAATTTTGTACTTGTAACAGATGGAATTGGTTCTGACTTATATATGATTTAAATCATTTAAATTCCAAGAAAATATATTATCTAGTGCATCATCTAAATTTCAGTGCTGTATGTTAACCAAAACTTAATTAATCAAAAATACTCCACAAAAAGCTAGATAGCAGAAACGGGCACTTTAAGTGTGGTTTTAGGCAGTTGGTCTCCTTTATCACAACCTGGGATTTTGCAAGCATTATTTCATCTTCATTGTGCCTGAAGCTTTCGTTCTCCATGATGGTTTGATCCTTTTTGCCAAGCCTCTTCAGCTGCAGAAAGCTTTGGTTTGTGTTCCGGTTCAGGTTCCCGTCTGCCACTTCTAATCCTCATTTTCACTCTTGCCAGTTAGTCATCTGATCTCTTTGATCCTTTGTAGCAAGCCTTGAACGCTGTTTTTATTCAAATCAGAATCCAGTGTAAAGAAGTAAGGTTTTCTTTTCCCTGTGATTTTGCAGCCTCTGGCTTGTTTAAGCTTGTTTTTTTCTTCTAAAGTTTTCAATTGCTTCACTTGAATTTTCTGTGGTTTCAGACCATTTCTGACCTGCAGCATTTTATGACAATGGTTATCAGCCTCTGCTGGTGCAATTGCAATTGATGAACAACTTCCATGACTTCTCTCCTGTTCAGTTCCTCAATGTTGGTCAGGCAGTACAGCTGGTGTACAACACCGGGAGAGTGGTAAATTGCCCAGCTGTAACAGGCACTCCTTAGAATCTCATGGCCTTGTAGGTGTGTAGGATAATGAGGTCTTTCCAGGACTTACATTCACTGGGGTGGGTGATGGACTCTGAGGATCTCCATTATTGTATAGGAAGTTCCTGAAAACCCCTCAGAATTTACAGTGGTATGGGTGGGTGTCCAGACTGGCTGTAGCATCTCAGAACAGTACCGTAGGATAAATGATTACTCCGTGTGTGAGTAGATCTTACTACGGATGACTGACAAAAACAGTTCATCCAGCTCATGCACAGAAGGATGGTGCTTGACTTTAGTGTAGATCATCTATGGCTGAAGATGCTGGTGGACAGTAGCATCACTTCCTTGGTGTGCAGTAATGGTCATGAATCCTTAGTAGCCACAATGGTCATCTGCAGTATCACTCTAGTGTGATACAACAGAATTTTTCTCAAGGTTCCTGTCCACAAAAAGGAAGATTTTTCAATTGAAACCAGTGAAAGCAATTAGTTGAGTGGGGTTGAAGAGATGTGGTTTTATGAAGTGACTCAGCTGCTACAAACATCAGTGTTAACTGCTGATTCCTTGTAGAGGACACTGTTTGACAAGGTGTTTAATCACCTATTTGGATGCACCACTGTTCCTTAATTGGTTTATCAGTATGGATAGTGATGTTGAGATTATTACAGAGGTTTCCTTTGCATACATCACCTAGCAGTGTATCCTGCATCTCCATGCAAGAGGTAAGAGAGGACATCAAGCAATATAATGTTCTTGGTCCTCTTTTTGAAGAATCCCATGAAGTTTTTTGGAACCATATTTATTTTCCACCAGAGGCTCCCTCACGGAGACTTCGATGTCATGAGCTTGGGAATTAGTCTGACATTATCAGCACTGCAGTTGTTAAAATTACATGAAATGACCAGTGTTAAGGATGTTAAGCCAAGAATACCCAAACATTTGCATTCACAGAGAGACACAAACATGCTGAACACTTCTCTGGGGCCTGACTTTCCCTGTGTAGGACAGACTATGCCTGTACATTAATCCCAAAGGTTCAGAATTTGGCATAGAAGACATCATGGATGTAAAACACTATTGGACAGGGCTGCCAGATATAGCCTTAAAAAAAAAATTCATTTCAAATAAGGAAAGAAAAAAAGCTCTTCACACCTCTGACGAAAGGTTTTACAGGTTTTAAGGTTCGCAAAAAGGATGAGCTGAGCAGTCATTGGGTTGCATCTGAAGAGTGCTGGGGAAAAGCCATTAATTCTCTGTGCTTTATAGCCTTGCCTGGAGGCAAGAAAATCAGGGTTTATATATATGTTCTAGAAAGATCCTGATGTTCAGAATTCTAATTTCTCATAAACAAAACATACATGTGCCTCTGGATCCACATAAATGAGTACTCAAAGAAGACAATACATTCCTCACAAGATAGAGTCCAAAAAAATAAATTCACACCAGACAACCTGAAAGGATGCTATGAAGCCATGAATATGCTGATTTAAAACATTTTTAATAAATTTTAAGGACTGACAAGCTACATAGTTCCCTTAAGCACAGCTAATGAAGAAGTTAAAGATCAAGGGATCTTGTAGGAGTCCTTCCAAATGGACCTTTTCTCCATGAGGATTAGTCACCTGTTTGTCCCTATAAGTCCCATTATTTGTCCAATAAATTCCAGTAGAACTTTTCCAGACTCTTCTTGTTCCATACGTCTGGGAAAGGCTGGAGCATTGGTACTCATTCCATGGCCCTTTGCTCTGATATTCTGACCAGCAAAGTAACTAAGCACTGATACTTTACAGTTTTCACAACACACCCAAGACACCACAGATGTAAATTCTGAGTGGGAAAGAGATGTTGTGAGAAGTTTTCTTAGTAATTAATCACTCTAAGGAAAGATAATCTTTTTTCTCTTGATCTTATCTGTCAGGCAGATAAGCTTCCCTCGTTCCCTATGGCTGCAGAGTTTTCTTTTCCTAAGCCTCTTTATCTTACAGATACATTTCCTGCATTTCTTACCTGTATAGAGCTATTGAGCCCCTTTGTTGCCATGGTTTCATTAAATTTTTCCATGTCTGTCCTCTCCTGTTTTCCACAGTATGCAATTCAAAACTTTTGTCAGCCAGGTTCTTAATTAGTGACATAAATCCACCGAAGTTAGCTAGAGACATGTGCCTTTAACACCACGATATTTGAATTTTATATTTTTGACTTAGCCATTTATTAAGATTTAGCAGAAAATAACTCTCTGTCTCCTCAAGCTTTACTTCATTGCAACTCATAAACATCATGAAATGAGAAATAAGCATTCAAAATGTAAAGCCTGCAAATGTAAAAGCCAGCTTCACCAAATTCTTAAAATAGAGTTTTCAAACAGCTTATCTAATCATGGTCTTCCAGGTCCCAATGCTATCTTCATGCTGCTTAACAAAGGTAAAGCATTTTGTCCAGATGATAATTTGTGCCAAAAAATGCATAACTCTTAAGAGAGTTAAAAAATGAGGTTAAATAGGAAACAAGGGGGGAGAAGTTCGTGTTGCTTTTTTCTGACCTGCTCAGACGACATTCAGGTTCCAAGGCTGGTGGCTACAGGATCCGCAGGAATAGTTATATTTGCTTAAGTTTCTCTGTCATTGGATTGCAGAGGTATTCATGTGTGCACACAAGCCAAATAGTTATTTATTCTTAAAACAAAGAAACACAAAAAACCAACCAACCAACCAACCAAAAACCCACAAAAAACCCCAAACACTCATGATTTGACTCATATTATAACCAGAAGTTCCTTCTGATGAGTTGTAGAGAGAAAGAATATGGAACACTAGCAATTCAGTAGTAACATTCTGGTCAGGAAATTGCACCAGTACACAATGACATCTTCTTTAACAGTGACTACAAGAACTTTATATTTATTTATTTTCGTTAAACTTGTTAAAACAAGCAGGACAGGTGGGTGTGCGTAGAGGTGCCACCCTGGTGCGCACAGCTCACACCTCCGGCTGTGTGCGCCCCTCCTGCTCCTCCCTACATTTCCTTTGTACCAGCGCTTTGGTACAGCCGCATGGTCTCATTTTCAGGCTCATCCACCCCCGCTGCCAAATCGCTCCTGTTCCACATTAACAAGTATCCCATAATTTTGGAAGGAAAAGCCGAGTGCCAGGCGGTGGAGGCCGGACGAATGCCTCTACGAGCTCTGTAAGGCCGCTGTGGAGAGCCCGGCGGGGCCGGGGCCAAAGGCGGAGCTGCAGACTTTGGGAGATGTTAAAGTCGCGTAAGAGAAGCGCCGGGTCTTTGTGCCGCCGCTGGGTTAGGCACTGCCACCCCACCGGGCAGTGGCAGGGACACCGCTCCCGCCGCCCCAGCCCCGCTCCAGCTCCCGATCCCCGGCCCCGCTCCCGCCGCCCCGGCCCCGCTCCGGCTCCGCAGTGTCCCTTGTGCACGGGCACCATCTGGCGGGAGCGGCGGGCAGCGCCGCCAGCACTCCTCTCTCTCCGCGCCGAACGCCCGGGAGCCGGGGAGTCCCGAGAAGCTGGGGAGCAGCGGGGAGCCCCGGGGCCCGGCTCCTCCAGCAGCACCACCGTCTCCTGCGGTGTCAGGTAACCTGCAGGCCAAGAGAATGGGAATGGCTCTAAAGGTGACGCAGCAGAGCTTCGCTGGATATGCCAGGGCTGAGGCAGGAGAAAAGGCTAATTTTGTGGGTTGTTTTGTTTTGTTGGGTTTTTTTCCAGAGTAAAGTGTAATTCCGGAGGGATTTAGTCGCAAGATACAGGTTTGTCATAACAGACTAGTTATTCCATCGTCAGATTCGGGCACGGGAAGCTCCGGGAGCCTCCTGGTCGCTCCAAGAACAAAATATAGGGCACAAGAAGAGAGAGCCGAGCAGGGGCCAGTTCCTGTGCTGTGAGCACGGGGGGTTCACAGCCTCCAAGTCTCAAATAGCTACTGAAATAACCACTTCAGGGGCATATTTAAATGCCTATGTCATCATTCATGCTCATGAAAACATTCAGGGAAAGATTCTTATCAAAGACTGGCGCTAAAGTAAAGTATTTTGGGGCTGACCACCCAACCACTTTCATCATAGAGATGCTGAATTCCTGTTCCTCTAAGGAATTCGTTTAAAAAACTGCTCAAACCTTTTGTGCCTGAATGTTCTTGTTTTTCTGCTGCAAAGAGACCATATTCCCTGTATCCAACAGACCACATTTATGAAGCTATTTTATACACACATACTTTTCATCTTTTTTTTCTTCTACTAATTAGTGTTCCTCTTATGGGAAAAAAAAAAAAGAAAACAATCTATGCCAAAAAAAACCCTAAACCAAGAAACAATCAAAAAGGCAAAACAAACCACAAAAATTTACCATGTGTCTTTGGCAAGTCAGGATCTGTGGTAATTTGCAGCTCTCTCCTTCAGAACCACTGCTTCTGAATTTTAAAATTATTTATAAATTGGTATGCTATGGTAGAAGAATAAATTTCAATAGCTATATAAGAATCTGTATTCATTCGATTTCATGTTGCTGACTTTGCTTTGTCAGACAGTATTTTATGATATGTTGTGTTTTGCATTTCTGGTTCTTTGTTGCTTAAACTGATGAGCAACAAATGACCTATTCTTTTTATCCTCCATCACTAAAAAGTTAGCAGTTTCCTACAACATCAAATGGAGCACAATAAAAAGAGTAAAAACTCCGAGTGAAAAATGCTTGGATGAAATCCTGAAAAATCATACCTACTCTTGTTTGTAATGTGTGAAATTATTACAAGTATGTTCACTATGAGGACCATTGATAGATGACTCACAATTTAGCTAAATTCAATGAACCACATACTGTGCCCATCTCAGTAGGTGACTCATGCATTTTGTATTTCAAGTATCAAATGTTTGCCAAAAACAGTATTTAAAAAAGTAGGAGAATTGTTCAAAAGGGTTTGTGAATAGGTTGGGACTACCCACAGGCATCTCTTACTTGTGTTCTGACCACTTACGTAGGATTTCACTGTAGTATTCTGGTAGAAGGAGTGCTTAGCCACGGCAGCCCCACCTTATGCACTTCATGGTTTTTTTTCACATATATTGTAGTTTCTTTAAATACACACACATTAGAATTTAATGTGATACTTTAAAGCAGTTATGTTTTAAAGAGAAAAGCCTGCAGAGTAAACATTTTCCCTACAGAGTCACTGCTCCTTAATTTTATACACATTCCTTAATTTTCCTAGCACCATGCTTTGCCCTTCAAAATTTAAATGTAAAAAAAAAGAAAATAAAACAGCAATCTCAAAAGAATAATTTAGCTGATCCTGAATACTGTATAGTAGTATTTTAAATCAAATAACTCAGTGTAAAGCTGGCAGAATTGGCCCACAAGAAGGAATAAGCTTCAGTCCTCCTGGTGTTGACATCTTTTCACAGTTTCAACAGCCTGGAGGGTGACAAAGGAGGCCACTACATACTGGTGACTCAGTAGTTTAGTTTAGATTTTAGGCAGTTTTTCAAAGTCATTCATACAGACCTCAGAATGCATCTGGATCTTATTTTTAGCTTTGAGCAAAGGTTACCTGATCCCAGAATATCGTTCATTGCATCCACACAGCATCCACACATTGTAAATTCTTTTGTGAAGGCAGAGAATCATATGCCTTCATGACATGTGATGAGAGAGGACCATTTTTTGTACCAGGGTCTGTGAATCCTACCTATTTATAGAGAGTGTGACTTACAGTGTCTATTTTCTGGGTGCCTTGGAACAGATCAAATAATGGGTGAAATATTTTTACATATTTGGTCACTCCTTTAATTGGTATCAACAGTGCAATGTCATTACTGATCATCTCTGCATCTTCTCTGCCAGCATTCCTTTGGTACTTTCCCCGTTGAGCTGACTCTTTTACCAAGTCCCTTCAGATTCCCAGAAGAAGCCAATACAGTGTCATTCAAAAAGTAATGAACTTAAAGTTCATAGAATCATAGGATGGTTTGAGTTGGAAAGGCCCTTAACCAAGACCCTTGCCACAAGCAGGGGCACCTTCCACTTATGCAGGTTGCCCAGGGCCCCATCCAACCAGCCTTAAACACTTCCACGGATGAGTCATCCCCACCTTCTCTGGGCAACCTGTCTTAGTCACCACCCTTACAGTAAAGAGCTTTTCCTAACCTCTAATCTAAACCTACCCTCTTTCAGCTTAAAGCCATTACCCCCTAGTCCAATCACTGCATGCCTTTATAAAAAGGCTCTCTCCAGCTTTCTGGGAGAGGTACTGGGAAATTACCAAAACTGATCTCTTCATATTGACATGGGTGCAAGTAATGATTCTTGAAGGAAATACTAAATTTTAAGCAGACAAAATATTTATGCTTTGCTGGTAATATAAACTTGTCCAATTGTTCTACATTGGGAGTGAATGCTTACACAATATAGAAAAATCTCAAACAGCATTCAGATTGTATTTTTTAATACTCTAAGGCATTTCTGCACTTCAGAAATCATGTTAATTGTTAAATGATGACAGCTGTAACATTAACATTTTTAACAAGGGGCCAGATTATTGCCTTACTACCCATGCATCATGCTAGAAATGCTTTTTAACATCAGAGACTCAATATTTATCAAGAGAATTTGATTTAATAATAACCAGTATAACAGTACTCCACAGTTTCCATTAGTTTGATTGAATGTTATATCTGTCTAAGCAAACCAAGCATTAGGCGCTTCAGCGAAAGTCACTTGTCATAGAGAAAAATATAATGCATGAATATTTCATTAGTAGATGAATACCCATCAAAACTTTACTTGAAATGCTTGAAAGCACCTACTGAATGCTTGCCAGTTATTTCATAAAACAGAGATGGTAGTAGTGCTGCTGTTGAAACAGGAAAAAATCTATTAGATCATTTAACATACTAAAACAATTATGGTATAATTATAAGGAACATAATTATATGTTCTTGATGTCTTTAATGGTGCAAGCCTCACTAATTAACATTAGAAATTCAATCAAAACAAATTATGCTTTAAAATTAAGGATGAACTTAAAGAGAAAGATCACATTTCCCAAGTCAAATAAATATAACTTTGAATTCCACCTGATAGTAGGCAAACATGCATGCTAGTAGTGTCTCTCTCTTTCCACCTCCTAAATTTTACTTAGTGTATTTGGAGACATATCTAGATAGATAGATAGATAGATAGATAGATAGATAGATAGATAGATAGATAGATAATGTATATATACACTCACATGACTTACCCTTATTTAAGGTTATAATGTCAGTTTTGCCTGAGACAAAATCCAAGTGATTTTGGTTTAAACTTTAAAAGAAGAGATTCATATGGTTCCTACTGTATTTGTGTGTTTTCTTCATTTCCCTCCATTGTGTATAAACTTAGGATAAGATTTACGTCTCCAACTCTACCCTTGGTTTGTATTTTACTGTTATTTTTCACCTCTCAGGACAATGGGACTGTTTATAAAACATAAAACTACACAGTTTTTGGGGCAAAACATTCCATCCGTTTATAAAGTTTAGATATGTCGTGCCATGAAGACAACAAAGATCTGCTCAGACATTTCCCTATACATACTACTCTTTTTGAAAACATCTGTTTTGCAGAACTGGAATTAGCTTAATTGCTTCAATCCTGTTGTCATTCTCAGTTTTCCCCTGAAAGGGATTTCTCTGAGGCTCAGGCTGGTTCCAGTCAAAATACACAAATTCTTTGGTTTGGTTTTTTGCAAACAAACATTGTATTTCATATCAAATATGCATCTATGCATCGGTTCAGGTTAACGTTGTGCTTCACAGGAAGTACAGATCAGTTGCTTGTAGCCCCTATGTCCCTTCACGTAGGGGACTTCCAGCCATTGGGTTGCATTTCACAAGATGTCCAGAGAAGCCTAGGTCTGTAAGTACCACAAGCAATAGAAGTGATCGGGGCAGGAGTGTTTGAAAACTTTGCAAATATATAGAATAATATTTAATCCAAAAGAAACAAATGTAATTTTTTTTAGTATTAGAGTGTTAGATACAAAACCAAATCTCAAAATATCTGAATTTCTTATGGAGTGGAAATTCCCCATTTTTGGCCAACTCTTTTCCTAGTCTTCTATTTCTGCTCTGATAAGGTTTTATATTTGGTTTATAATCTCATAAATTCAACAAAATAGTTACAGGAAGTCACACTGTGGAGATTAAAAAGAAAAAGAGGTTCAGTTATTGACGTTGCATTAAGCAGATGAATGTAAGAAACTTCACCAACAAAAGAAAAACAAAATTCTCCATAAAACTTGTAGCATTCAAATATTATTCAAAACCTTTACCTTCTATTTTATTTCTACTGAGATTGGACCCTAGTAAAAATACTTCAGATATGTTCCTCTGCCTGGTATTGGAAAACTTCAAAAGGGCACCATCATTCATAAGAAGAGAAAAATCCTGTGAGAACTCAGTTTCTTTTAAAAACAAAGTAGTGTGTAGAGAATAAACACTAGGTGTACATCACTTTCTATATTTTTGCTTTCCACTTATTTTCTAAAATCAACCAAAACAAAACTGTCATCAAATTAAGATTTTGGCCGTTTCACTGCTCTTTTAAGGAGATACACACAATAAAAGGTCTGACCATGAATAATGCTGAATACTGAGAGCACCAGTAGAAGACCAGTTCTAGTTGAGAGACCTTCAGATAGCCCAGGCATCCCAGTGCGGGCAGTGCAGTGCTTGCTTGCACCTTTTGGCAGGACCAGGCCCTCAGCACCTCCTCCAGGACTACATAACTCTTTAGTCAACTGATCCTCACCATGCCTTTCCAGGTCTCCCAAGCTCTAGTCAAAGGTATCACTACTTTGATTAGCTTAGCTCCCTGTTCCTGGCTGGCTTAGCCAGCTCAGGAACCAGCCAGGCTCAGCTGACCAAATGTAAGACATAAAAAATATTAGAAGGGTTACCGTGATTATAGCTTATTTCCGGTTAATCGTCAAAAAAATCTTGGTATTAGGACTATGAGCTTCCAAATCTTTATTAATCATTAGAAAAATGTAGACCTAAGTATATTCCTAGAAACACTGGACTTTATCAGAGCATATCAACCACAGCAGTGATCAGTGCCAGTGAAAATGTGTAAATTTTTCACAGAATAATTGCATTGGAGTATTTGAATTCTAAGAAGAAAATTCAGACAACTCCAAGCATAATTTGATTAATCAACACCTCCTCAGTGAATAAAGAGTCTCTCATGCTATTAGAGGTTGAACGTATTCAAGAGCTATGCTGGAGAGTAACAGAAAAAATTGAATAACACAAACTTGACAAGTCTCCCACATATAAGATTGCTTTTTATTTCAGTTTCTGTTCCATTCTGCTGTTGAACCAAAGATGATGGGATGCTTTGATCCCTTTAAATACAGCAGTGTAATGCTTTTGGTGTTATAGGGTAAAATATCCCTGTCTGGTTTCATTGTCTGCCTTCAACAGACAATGTTTCCTGGTGCAGCTCAAGCTGGAGTATGGAGACACCCTGTACAGTTTTTCCATGACAATTTCCACACTACAATACACTTTTTTCTGTAGGTTGAAGTTTTCAAAAGAACTTTATTTGTATTTTATTTTCATATGGTCAGTTGTGCAATAAAGTAGGCTTCTGCTGTTTAGTTTAAATTGCAAATGTATTAATGAAAAATGTTAAAAGAAGAAAGTTTAGTGGTTTTTTCCTTTAGTGAGTCCTATAATAATGTATTTTCCAATGCCCATCGCATTTTCTCCTTTGAAGAACCACCAAAATACCTCTGTGGCACTGGCAAGCATTTTGCTGGTATTTGGAATGGTAGCACACAGTGACAAATAAATAAATAAATAAATAAATAAATAGTAATAAAGAAAAAAGTTACATCCATTTCACTTTGAAACAAATGATTACAAAGCAGCTGATTGCAACTGGAGAAAAGATGTAGAAAGGCAAAACGCTAGTAGTATCAATTGCAGTGAATTAACTGGGGTGTTCAGTCTCAAGAAATGGATTGACTCTCAGAAGGGGTTTTAGTGGTGTGAAAACTCACATTGCGTTTCTTCAGCACCCAGAAGATCAATCTACCTGATTTTCCCCAAATTAGAAAAGCAATCAGGTATCTTAGCAATCTGTTGTCTGCTAAGAGGGGTAGGGAACCTTAGAAAGCAGAGGAACAGGAGAGAAAAAAAACCCCAGAAAATCTTTATTGTACAGCAGTACATGATGAAGAAATATGTTTATTTCTCATAAATTTTGTCCTAAAAATGAATTTTCCAAAACCCTTTTGGAAGAAAATATAGCCCTCATCGTTAATTTGCTTGCTTGTCAAAGAAAGGAAAAAGTGGTAGAAAAGCAATTTTGGGTGCTGCACAGGATTCAGACTGAGTTTCTCATAAAGCTTTTTTCCTAAACTTTATCCAGCTATTTCAATCATTTTAAAGGCACTGTTAAACAGAAATTCCAACATGTGTACAGATAATTTCAATTTTTTTTTCTCTTTTGCTCAAAACCTGTTGCAGCATTATTTAGAGTTGTGTACAATAACTTCTCTTAACATCTTCATCCTGTAGATCAGCAACTTAAGTATGTCTAGTCTTGACCAGGTCCTGAGGTCTTTGACTGCACAACAAACTGTGGAAGGATTTCTGTAAGAATCTTTGGGGATTTCCAAACCTGGTCTGAAAGGACCCAACTTTCCTTTTCAGACTTGAAGATATTAATTTTTTTTCCCAAAGTTACCTGAGGTGCATGTGCACTGCACATTTCTTTGATATTTTAAATCTGTAATTAAATGGATTGAGCAAACAGAATATGTCTTACCAGGCACTGAAGTGAGACTGACAACCCCCTAGTTTCCAGGATCTTCTTTCTTGCCCTTCTTGAAAAAACAGGACAACATTAAACATTAAACATTAAGCATTAAACAACTCTGCCTTGTCTCTGTTCCTGTTTGTGAGGTGACCATACTTATCCTGTAACAGGCTGACGATATTTCTGTACTGCCTATTGCCATTAATGTATTTGAAAACACTCTTTTTATTGTCCCCGACATTTCTGGCCAACTTCAACTCCAGCTGAGCTTTGGCCACATGAATTTTCTCCCTACAGCAGGAAGCAGCATGTCTGTATTCTTCCCATGTCACTTGACCTTGCTTCCACTGCGCATACACCTTCCTTTTTTGCCTTATTTCCAAGAGAAGATCCCTGCTCAGCCAAGCTGGCCTTCTGCCTCCCCTGCTTGACTTCTGACATTTGGGAATTGCCTGCTCCTGTGCCCTTGGGAGGTGGTGTTTGAAGAGTGACAAACGCTGATGGATCCCAGCACCTGCAAAATCATTTTCCCTAGAGATCTTACTTACTAATTCCCTGAGTAGCCTGCAGTCTGCTCTCCTCATGTCCAGAACTGAGGTTTTGTTGGCACTTTTCCTCCTCTCAAGAGAGATTTTAAATTTGATCACTTTTTGGTCACTGTGACCAAGACGGCCACCAATCTCCCCTTCACTCACAAGATCCACTCTGTTGACAAGCAGCAAATCAAGGAGAGCATCTTTCCAAGTTGGCTCCCTTATGACATGTTCCATAAAGTTGTCATCCAGGTTTTTTAGGAATCTCCTGGTCCAGGTTGTACCAGCTATGTGATGCTCCCAGTTGATTCTGGCAAGCTGAAGTCCCCCCTAAAGACAAGGGCAGTTGACTTGGAAGTGTCCCTTGGTTCCTCTAAGAATAATTTGTTGGCATCATCATCCTGTCTGTGAGGTCTATAGAAGACTCTCACAATGACATCCACATTATTTGTTTGCCCCTTGGTTCTTACCCAGAGTCTCTCAACTGTGCCATTGCCAGCTGTGAGCTCCATAAGTTCTAACCCTTCTGCTACATACAGTGCTACATACACTACCCCTCTGCCTCTTCTGCCCTGTTTATCTCTCCTGAAGAGCCTGTATTTGTCCAACAGGGCACTCCAGTCATAGGTCTTATCCCACCAGGTTTCACTTATGCCTATGATGTCGAGTCTCAGGGATGGGTCAAAGCTTTGAGGTCCTCTTGTTCCTCATGCTGTGTGCATTGGTGTAGAAACATTTCAGGTGTGGTACATTGTAGCCAACACCTCATGAAGTAGATTGAGTGATCCCACGAGGGCTGGTTTTCTCATGTTTTGGCACACCATCCAATTGCTCATCACTGGCAAGCCTGGTTTTGTCCCCATCCCCTTTCCAAGCTAGTTTAAAGCTCTGCCAACCAGTCCCACCAGCTCCCCTGTGCTAAAACTCTTCAGTCCCTCTGACAAAGGTGTCAATAGATCAGGTGCTGAGTAGATCATCCCGTGGTCAAAAAACCAAAACTTTTCTAATTACTCCAACTTGGAGTCACTCATTGACCTGATGGATCTACCTCTTCCTATCAGTATTATTTCTTGGTACCAGAAGAACAGAGGAAGAACCTGTACTCCTGTTCCCTCTACCATTATTATTATTATTATTATTATTATTATTATTATTATTATTATTATTATTATTATTATTATTATTATTATTATTATTATTTTATGTTCCATTTCTGTCATATTAAACTGTCTTTGACTCAAACCATGAATTTTACTATTTTTTTCCCCAATTCTCTCCCTCATCCCACTGAGAGTAGCAGGAGTGAGTGAGCAAATGTGTGGTGTTCAGCTCCTTGCTGGGTTAAATCACAACAATTGCTAACAAAAAATCTAGCACCCTGTTTGCCTCACTCTTTTTCACTCTTGTTTCTTGCATTCAGTCCTTCCATCCTCACTACATCTTTTGCAGTTTTCTTTTGCCTTATGTGCAATCAGGCTAATCCCCTCTCTGAAACAGGGCTGTCTGTTCACAGAAACAGGGGCTGTACAAAAGCCTGGAGAAACCCCAGTGGGCCTCTTGACTCCACAGCTAGTTCAAAACCTCCAGAGTCTTACTTGAAGGGACTGTCAAAGGCTGCTGGATGGTGATGGATTTTTTTTTTACGTGGCACAAGCAGTGTGTCTTTCGTATGCCCATCTGCTTCTGTTCACCTTGTTGCTATACAGATGCTACTTTTTCTTTCCTTCTTTATTTTGATGGACGACAAGTTCACAAACATTTGGGAGAGGCTGGAAGGAAGTAATTGGATTAGTGGCATTCATCTGGTGCTGAGTCGTAGGAAATGCTGACTTTCTCAGTTCAGTGACTCCTGAAAGCTGACAGAAGTCAGCACAACATATGAGTAAGCCATAAACTGTCCTATTCCTCCAAGTCTTTTGATATAAATTTAGTACATACTTACTCCAGGAATGTAAAGCTGCTTCAGTGAGTGCTTTGTTCCTACACTCTTTCTACTTGGAAATTAAATCACACATGTTAAGCAAACCCATCTTATATATAGGTACTATTATAGGGACAGATATGGAAAAAAATCCCTGCAGGACTTTCTAAAAATTTAAAAGACATTCACTTTGTCGTAGCATATCCAGTATTACTATTCTTGCAAAGAAATTTGCTAATTATTTCCTTATAATGTATAGCCACAGTATGATGTTCAAAATAATGTGAATTTTAATGAGAAACTTGGTTCTTTAAATTTGCAATTATCCATCTAGGAACCCAAATAAGTAATTAGTAAATTTTGTCAAAATAGTACAGACCTGTAATACCAAAAATCTCACCTGAAGGAATTTAAAATTAAAAATTGTTATCTGTTCTGCAAATGCTTTAGAAGAACCAATGTATTTGAAGATTGTTGGCAAACAGTATATGACCAAAAATAGAACAAAACCAAATATATTAAAAAACTTGTATTGAATTCTTTAGCAAATTCAGATTTAGTTTGTCATGATACATATTTGAAGTGCAAGCTTGAATTTTCTTTTTAAAACTATTAAGCTTTATGCAACTAGAACTAATATTGGTCCAGTGTTTGGGGGCAATTTGGTATGGGGTTTTGAATATCTTTGATCTTTCGCGTAGGTAAGACCTTTTTGAGATAAAGTTCTAAGAAAAACAATCTAATTTCATCAGAGTCAGGAAACATGAAGTTCATGAACAGCATTAAATTCAGCTGGTGCAGGATCTGTTAGATCTATATCCAACAGAGCTGACAAGTCTGATGCTTTAAGTGAACTTAAAGTTATCAGTCTTATTTATTCCTTATCATGACTGCAAACAAAGAAAAAAAACAAATGAAAGAGAAATAAAACTGAGCATATAGTACTTCAGCCATTGTGTCTGGCATTAGAGCTATTTTTAGACAAAAGGAGAATACATGATAGTTTGCTATTAGATAAACATTTTTTCAGTTACTATACGAAAAGGTCTCGCCCTTTGTAGAAAGACAGGTAATGCCCTGAAATGCAGCATGTTTCAGTAGTTTTGCTTTTTTTCCCTGTATGTATTTCACATCTCAAATCTTATTTGCATAAATGAAAACAGGCCAAGCCCTACAGTAGAAGCAGAAACTGACAGTCAGTGTCCACAATACGGTTCAAAACTGACCTCCTTCTAAGTAGCAACATCATTCCACAAAAGTTTCCAAGGAGTCAGGTCTCAAACTTGCATTTTCTATAGGGTGACCTTAAACTTTCTCAAATGCTGCCTCACTAATTCCATTTGTCTCAACACAGATAAATATATATTTTTATTTATATTTCTGACTTTTCTCTTGGATATTTAAAACTCCTCACAACTCTGGAAGATCTCTCTTCTTGTTAAGATTCACTTGTACAGATCATCCTTGGCCCCAGAGAGAAACGAAATCCCAAAGAAATGCTTGAGCTTCCCTGCACCAAAGCCATTGCAGAGAGATGAGCACCAGGTTTTGTTCTCTGAGGTTCTGCAGCCATAAATCTTTTCTCCTAGGATAAAATTCTGCTGATAGATGTCAAGGTCTATCTTCTAACACAATAAAACATAAGTATTTTCCTGACAGCAGAAGGTAAAAATTTGCCCTTCAGTAACAGCTTACAGTAATATTCCTGTTTTGTAGAGCATAACTCCACTGTGGGCCATTCAGGACATAGTTAGTTGTTTCTGGTAGCATTAGGCTCTTTTAATAGAAAAAAACACCTCTCAGTTGCTAGTTAGTGTGAAAGATCTGAGCTAGGATGCTCTGAAAGGTTTATGCAAAGGCAAAGGAGAAGGATTGGCGTAAACCCTCTTTGAAGGTGGTTTACCCTGATCCATTTTACTGTGCATCACAACACACGTAATATTCAATTACCAATACCCAACAAATGAAGCAGTAACCAGCAACATAATTGAGTGTGCTAACATGATTTTCAGAATATGTCCTGCAAATGTCAGTATACTGGTTCAATCTGCTGCTGGCAACATCCTGATAGAACAAATGAATAAACATAATTCTTATCTCAAGTTGGTAGTAAAGTAATTAAAATTCCATTACAGAGTCCACAGAACAAGTAGATTTAAAAATATTCTTATGATTATTAAAAATTTAACACAGAATAGGTATTGTTGATTCCAGAAGTCTTTTTTTTTTCCCTTCAGAGAACAAATCTTGAGGTATTGGAGGCCACATTTCAGGTCTAAAACAGAGAGATAATGAGACTCATCTCTTTTGTACAGTGCTTTAAAATTTCCTGATGAAAAGTGCTATATAAGACCTCGATATTATTATGATTAATGCTCATAATCATCTTGTCAGTACTTTTTCCCCTTCTGACCTTGTAGTTCCCATGTAGTAAAAGGCACTTACCTCACTGCTTGATCAAGCTCTTAAGACAGCTCAGGCAGCAGGTTTATGCCTCCTTTACAGGAGGCAGATTCAAGAATCTACCTAGGTGGCTTGATAAAAGAAATGGGATGCTCTGAGGAAAAAAGAAAAAAAAAATCATTGATTCTTATTTATCACAGAAAGTTTTTCTTCTCCTCAACTGTCAGGCTTTTTTCTCCTTGGATCACTGTCCCTTTACGTAGGACATCCGTGGAAAGCAATCTGAGTGAGTTATTTGAGAGGAGATGCATTGAGGATAGTGTTTTAGCAATGGGGAGACCTGTTGTTCAGCAGCACTCGTTCCACTGCAGCAATTTCAGGCTAGTGGGCAAAGATGGTAGAAATCTCCCTGTTGGATTTTGGCCATCAGGCATAAGCTGGTGAGATGCAACCTCATCAGATACAGGATTTGGAAAAGCATTGTGAACAGAAGTCAGAAATTAGGGAGTTGTGTAGGTTACACTTTGATGCTTTTCTGTGCATAATGGCAGTGGTGTTTCTTGCAGGCTGCAAAGCAGCAGCCTGGCAGGCAACGAGGGACTTCTACAGGAGCTGCATCCTTATGTGAGGTCTCGACTCTACTGCTCCATTCTAAAACTAAATGCAAACTAACTGAATAAAACCCTGGTCTCAGCAGAGTCAATGACAAAACCTCCTCTAGCACTAAATAGATGTCATCTATCCTCTGGCTGTGCAAACAAGTATTCTAGAAAGCTTCATTCACAGGTATAACATTGTTGTCTAGGTTTTTAAAAAATCCACACATTTTGAAAAAATGCACACATTTCAAAAAATGTGCTGGAAAAAAAATCAGGAATCCAGAGCAAGGCAAATATTTTTAACAGATGTCTTTGAGATCTTAACCACTGCATAATCTTTCCTCAAGACACAAAGTCCCATTACTAGTTCAGGGTTTATTGAGTGTAAATCCATGTATAATGAGCTTCACTCATATACTTTTCTGTAAAATTGAAAAAGGATTTTTTTTAAAGCTGAAGATGTTTGAATGTGAGATAAGAGTGGATATAAAGCTTCTACTTATTTACAAATATATCTATAATTGAGCTGTTCCTAAATGAGAACATTAAAATATTCTTTTGAGTGAAGTGTGACAAGTTTCTTTCTTTACTCAGTACTGTTTCGGGGTTGACACTGTGGTAGACCATTAAACTCAACTGCATTTTAGCAACTTTTAAAGCTTTTATTTTATATTAAAATTAATCTAATTTGGTGATGTTGGACAAACTGCTTCAATTTAAAGCTTATATAAGGAGATATGATTTCATATATTCTACTGCCATATAAAAATATTAATATACCTCTACACCAGTCTTACAGGAATCTGTGAGAAATGGATATCCTGAAACAAAGAGACAAAATAAGGACTTCTCTATACTTGCAGATTAACTAAATATTACTTTATGAACTTGTTTTAAATCTGTTGCAATGTTTGTTTCTGTGTTTCTAGGTACCGTCTCTCCTTGCGAAACAGACCAGATCAGAACGCACTAAGAAAACACTTAATAACATTGTAAATAGAATGGTTGAGCAAGGCTATCAAGTTAAGCAACTTGATAAAAGCAAGTAAGGTTCATTTATTTTAACTTTCTGTTAGTTCATGTCTGTCTGTAAGTAGCACATATTTGCATTCTAGGTAATGTGACTGACTTGGGAATGCCAGTTCCCTAAGTTCAGGCAGGAATAAATTTATTGAATATTTGAAGGGAGCAGAAGTCAGTATTTCCAGGCTAGAATGTGGCACTGTTAGAGCAGGCTCCACACCCATGGAAATGCTGCACAGTAGTGGTGGTATATCCAAAACTCTGTGGCAAATCAGTAAAAATAAACACTTAGAAACGTGGAAGTAAAGGGGGAGAAAAAGTAGGGAATTCAGTAGGAAATTAAAAGTATTTTATCCATGTTGTAGTTGGAATTTTCCCTCTGGAAAACTAAAATTAATTTTCTAAGTTAGTGAAACTACATGATGGTTTTGGCATTAACACATGACCTACATTTTTCACAAAACAGTAGCCAACTAAAAGCATTTAAAATAAATACAAATACCTTTGGAAAACCTTACTGAAATAAAATAGATCAAATTCTATTTCAAAGAGGAAAACACCCTTGATTTAGTTGAGACTTAAAACAGGAGAGATTTGTTGGAATAACTGTATAAGTATCTACATTTCTTGTCACTAAAATTCAAGACAAATTTCCAGAACTACATACATTAAAAAGCTTAGTGGATTCTAAAATAATTCTGGTTATACATATTTATAGCTGTTTTGACCAGCAGGTAAGATACTTAAAAGTACATAAACACGGTACCCACTGAATAGGTTTTTTTGTGTCTCAAATTTTCTCTTTTCATGACAATTTCCCAAAGTCAAGGTTCTTACAATAATCAGAAAGTTTCAATATTGTAAAAGATTATCAGGAAATCCATTTCGAATTTTCCCCCTAAAATTGCCTGCATAGGGGCTGGACTCAAACAGGTTATATGTTAAACTGCAGGAGAAAATCGGTTGGTTTTGTCTTGCCTTGCAAATAAGGGAAGTGCATAGTTAGGGTCTCACATATCTGCCCAGTACTTATGCAGCCACCCCTAATGCAGTTTTAACAGGGCTAACATGGGTATTACTGGAAGAGAGGTGGGAAAATGGAAGAAGTGAGTTTGATGGTACTAATTTTTGGTTTTAAGGAGAACTATCCAAACTAAAAGAGGAACAAAGAGCCCTCTAACTAGCAGTAGTTGCTTAACTATTATTCAGGAAAGAGGCAAGGAGTTTATAGAAAATAATAAATGAATAAATATATTCTCATTCTTCAAAATGCTTCCCTCACAGCTAATATTTAAACATATGTGTAGAACATTGCAGAGGAATTGTCGAAAGGGCCATTGGAAAATTTCAGCTTTCAACACATTTAATAAACCCAAAATTCAGATTAATATCTTCTGCTTTTCTTGACAGTCACAGGAAGGTGATCAACCCTTTTCCATGCAAGATCAGTCATTCTCCACTCAAACTCAGATGTCTCTCCCAAATAACCTTGGCTTATATTATTTTTACGTTCTTTGTACGTTTTTCTCATTGCTTTGCTGAATTCGTTGTGTTTATTTTTACCTCACTCTGCCAGCTGCACAGATACCACTAGCTGTGAGACAAAAACCTTCACAGCTGGAAACAGCCTAAAATAGGCACTGAGATGATGCCACAGATACATAGCCTCAATTAGCAGCGGGAGCAGCTGTTGCAGCAAAGACCTTCCTGTGTTTGGTTTGCTCCCTTGTCATTTAGCATCAGATGACACCACTCCTCATCAGGATGCAGTCATTGCACTCATGCCGCAAGACAGTTATTCCAGCATAGAGGGCTAGAATAAGTCTTTGGAGCCACTTATTTGCAGGGTAAGCTCTATTTTGAGGTCGTAAGTAGTGCACTGGGACTTTTTGCTGCCCCTAATACAGGTAAGCACTCCTTACGGGGAGCAAAGCACAGTGAAAGCTTAGTCACTGAGTGGCTGCCCTATTTTTAGATGGCCCAGATTTATGACAGTTCTCCCTCAGTGACACTATTCCAAGGACAGTGCATGCCACAGAGGCCTCAAAAGTCACTGATCATGCTACACAAATCCAAGGGAGTGTCATCTGCACATTCTCATCTTTCAAACAGTAGCAGAGATGGTAGCTCAAGCTCCTGCTACTTGTCCATGATTTCAGGGAGAGACAGAGGGACAGAAAGAGGGCAGGGGTGAGTAAGAGGATGAGACAGAAAGAGCAAGAAAGAGAAAGGAGAGTGCAAGGTAGAGGGTGAGAAAGAAGAGAGAGAAAAGATAAATAAAGAGAAAGGAACTCATTAAACTCAGGTTGGAAATTATGGGCCTGATAATAAGCCTGTTTCAATAAACTAGTTTGTTAAAGCAAATGCAATTAGCCTCCCATTACTGCATGTGTATGCAGGTTCATATCCTATCAATGTTGTTCCATCAGGAGTACAAGATACTGTTATGCATCAGTCAATAATAATCCTGATGTGGATCATGAACAGAATTATTTGAAATACCTTAACTACCTAGGAAGACTTTCTAAATGACAAAATATGTATAAGTACTGTGTATGAAGCATTTGGAGGGAACCATGACATGAAATGCAATGAAACCAACTTGTTTAAGATAAGTTGCTGCTTGGAAACACATAGACATTTCAGTGCCATACAGGAAGAATTGCTTTATAGGTGGGATTTTGGTGGACAGGTGAATGAGGGACATCACATTAATTTTCTCAAACTCTTCTTCTCCCAATTCTCAATATCAACAAAATTAATATTAATAAATTAATATAAGATTACAGTAGGTCTTTCAGAAGTACAAACAGAGCATATAAAAATAAGGAAATATTCAGCAATATTTTTGTGTATACATTGAAATAGCATCATCCCAAAATACATTTATATCATTGAATTGTTGCATTTAATTCTAAACATAGTTAGCTGTACTGAATTCAAATTATTTGAGGTTTAATCTTTTTAAATTATTATTTAGGGGAAACTAGTAATGAAGACTCAAGTCCCTCAGAGTTGAATCACCACAAAAATATGAAGGCACTTAATCTCAGATCACAATGGGACAGATCCTCGAGAGAACCAGTAATCTTCATGTTACTCTTACAAATAATAAGTGTTTTAGATGGTTTTTTTCCTTAGAAAGTGTTCCTTGGAGCTCCAGTAAATGCCCATGGGAAAAGTGCATTTTCCATTCCTAGGTGTTTTATTCCTCCTGTGTTTTAAAGCCCCAGTGAAAATGTTAATTAACTCACCATAACTGTTTCACAGATCATAATTCATGTAATTTCAAAAATGCTCAACAAGAAGACAAAATAAAGTGAAAAATGGCAGTATTTCTCCTCTTAACTTCCTAAAAGCAGTCCACAAAACTCAGCCATAATTTGAAACAGTTTTCAATGCTTAAACCTTCAAGATATCTGTAAAAAAGTGTTCTGGATACTCAGAGCTGTGCTAGGTTTTATACCTAAAGGTAGGACATCTTTGCTGAATCACCTGTACTATTTTTCCTGCCTAAAACTGCCCGAAATGCTTGATCCTCTTTTCCTGCTGAGCCCAGGGTGATAGGTCTGCTCAATCCCCCACGGCCTTCCTCATCTGGCGGTGGTGACAATGCCTCTTCCCCCATTCCTGGGCATCACTCCCAGCATTGGGCTGTTCAATGAACAGCAGCAATCCTCTTCTCATTTTAGAGGAAAAGAGTGATGTGACCTTCTCAGATCAGGATGGGGCTTCAGTGGGACAGCCTGTCCAGCTCATGCAAGAGGGTATGTATGTCAAACGCAAAGCCTCAGTGTATGTGCTGTCAAGATAATCCTGACACGGCTTCTAGTCCCTAACACCTTTGCTGTCTTGAATTATAGAATTTGAATACACTGTATGCAGCTTCTGAGGTGCAAGTGATTTTAATACAAATTTACCCAACATTTTGTGTTAGAACTAGTGTTGGTGATGCCTACATAAGCATTTCTATTCTAATTCTATAATGTAAGAAATTATAGAACTGGTTTCAGTATTACAATAAAAGAAGACTACTTGGTAAAAGTTATTGTATACTTTGTTGTAGTGGGTTGACCCTAGCCAGATACCAGGTACCCACTAAAGCCACTCTCTCACTCTCCCTCTGCAACTGGACAGAGGAGAGAGAAAAAAACCAGCTAAGAATTCATGAGTAGAGATGTTGGGAGATGTCAGTGACTGATTACCTTCATGAGCAAAACAAGACTCAAAGTGGGGATAGTACTTATATTAATTACTAACAGGATAAGAGCCAAAGAGTGAGAAATAAAACAGTCTTAAAAACACCTTCCTCCCACCCCTCCTTCCTTCCACCCCTCCTTCCTTCCATGTTCTCCCTCCTCCCACTCGGTGGTGCAGGGGGACGGGGAATAGGTGTTGCAGTCAGTTGTTGTTTCTGCCACTGCTCAGAGAGAGGAGTCCTTCCCCTGCTCCCGTGGGGTCCCTCCCACAGGAGATAGTCCTTGATGGACCTCTCCAACATGAGTCCATCCCTCTAGCAGCAGCTCTTCCCAAACTGCTGTCCCATGGGTCACTCCTCCATGGGGTGCAGTCCTTCACGAATGAGCTGTACTGATGTGGGTCCGCCACAGGGGCCACAGGTCCTACCCGGGAGAATCCTGCTCCAGCATGGGCTTCCCTCTCCACAGGTCTCCAGCAGAACCCTGCTCCATCCTGGGCCTCCCACGGGGTCACAGCCTCCTTTATGCATCCACCTGCTCCAGCATGGGCTCCTCCATGGGCTGCAGGTGGGTCTCTGAACCCTGATGGTCCTCAATGGGCTGCAGGGGCACAGCTGCTCCACCATGGTATTCACCACGGGCCACAGGGGCCACAGCTCCACCACCTGTAGCACTCCCACTACATTTGTGAAGAGGAAGATTATGTTCGGGCATCCACACCACGAAAGCTCTCTACATCTGGAATCTGGCTGCAGTCCTGTGGCAGTCTCAGATGAAAGTCAAATGACAGAAGAGAGAGAGAGAGAGACCTCATCAACCTTTTATCTACCACAGGTAATCACGTTTGGGCTGTGAAGAACACATGTGAGTATGGAAGGGCCAGAGCATTGGTACCACCCCTGTCTGCACTGCACATGGTCTGTCAACGAGCTTAGGGCCTCTGTTCCCTGGGCTGTCAGTGCAGGGCCTTTCACAAACACTAAATTCACATAAAAGTTCTGTAAAATTTTATTAGGGAAAAAACACTCTTTAAACAGTTGGCTCAGTTCTCTGCTGAAGGGAACCTTTCTCCCTGAACAGTCAAAAGTGGTCAGGCCGAGACAAAAGTACATTGGGAAAGCTTAGCAGAAACTGGCACCAAGTTAAATAGTAATTTCCACATGCCAAGTATCGCTAGCTCCTTGCTTTGATTATGAATCAGGTGTGCTCATGTATTTTTAAGACTGAAAACAATGGTCACTGAGTTATGCCTGAATTCATGCTTCACTCTCACACAGTCCAAACTACGCCAAGACATTATATAGCACCATGTAATAAGTGAAACTGCTCTCAAGAGCTTATCAAATTAAACTAAACAATTTTACATTGCTCCAAATGCTCTCAGCATGTTTTTCTTTTTCTTTTTTTCCCAGAAAACTAACATGAGATTTTAACTATTATAGCCGAAGACAAAATGAAAAAGCCAGCACTTTTTTATTTTCTGCATTTCTATTACCACACCACAGGTAATGCAGCAGTAAAATGACATTAAAAAAAACCCTACAGAGATGAATAAGTGATTTTGGAACCTCAGCCCATTGGGCTTTTATGGCTAGTTAGTTTCACATATATTCAGTGTTTAAAAATATATTAAGGCAAATAGATAGATAGATAGATAGATAGATAGATAGATAGATAGATAGATAGATAAAGGTTACTGAACAGCCCAATAATCTAATTCTAACCTATTTATACTGAAAATCCTATGTGTCCTGGACAAAGCGTACCAAAATAAAGTGAATTGCCCATGTAACCTTTGACAAATCAAAATAAAGCACTTTCATGCACTTTCACACACTATCTTTAAACAGTTGCCTCCATGAATTAGAATTCAAGAGGAGTATGCAGGCATCTTGATACCACTTTAGGCACCCAAATCAAAAATTCAGATCCTCAAAACTTCCTCAAGTTTCCACAAGAGAAATCTCCTAGGAGACCAAGTTTTTGCATAGAGTGAGCAGAAGTGCTTGAGTCCTGAAAGCACTCAGCAATTTGATGTCTATCTCACATCTAAACTCACCGATATTCCCAGACAATGTTTTCTAATACCTGTCCCATTTTCAAGAGCTGACATGTCAGATGTACCCCAAGGATGTCTAACCTCAGACAAATCACAGCCAGGAGGAGAAGCCAGCCATTCCCTCATTCCAAAAGTGCTTCCCTGGGATGCAGGATCAAATCCCCTTTAAACTTCTGTTTTCCGTGTCAGCATCTTAACCGTCAAGCTGCATCAAACTGCCTTGTTCTGTAGAAGCTCATCAGAGATACATTCCACCCTTCACATACAATTACGGATTTACAGGGTTATAGAGACTCATATTCCTTCTCTCCAAGTTGACTTTGGAGAGATGACAGAGAGCCAATTTAGTAACTGGCAAGGCATGATACTCATCTGACAGTATGAGATATGTAGTCATGTTCCTAATGCTCCTAATTATTTCTTCCCATGGGTAATTAGGTAGCTCTCTACCATACTCCCTACCTTTTTCATCCACTTAAAGAATGTGGGATTGTAGATGTGTATTCACTGTGCGGCAAGACACTTGGACGTTGTATTCTGCCTTGCAAATCTTCCTTTCTCAAACTAAGCTCAACTGTTTAAGGAGTTAACACTCTAGTTTTTGAGCCATTTATTTAATTTTCAGTTAATCTGGTTTATCACTTTTAATAAACAGAACTCACATGTCCACGTATCTTTAGATACTGAGGCCTCAGTTGATTTTGAAGGTGTGGATTAGGGTCCTAAATTATTAAGAAACCTTAGGAAGTTTTATCAAATATGACTTTCCTCAATATTTGCAAGACTAAAAGAGTTAGAGATTACAAACCCTAGTCCTCATTAAATTATTGTAAGATCTCACTCTTGTCTCTACAACAAAACTGTAAAGTAGATTATGTAATATAAGAACAAACTATAATTGGATGAAGTGAGACTAAAAAAATTGCAGGTTTATGTTCCCCCTAATATTAATTCTCTGCCAAAGCACTTCATTAAATCTCAGTTACAGGTCAGAGTTCCACCATGAAATGGTAGGATATGTTAAATAATTATGTACTAAGCGTGGGTTTATATTGCCTCACTTTGCTTTGTGAGAAAGGTAAATGTGATTTTGTGAGGAAAAATTCCATATCCACCAGACATTTATAGATCAGGTGAACGAAATCAGTTTGGTTGCAGGATCCCCTGGTGTTTTTCCTCCATAAAGTATTTTCTCAGGTTACCTATGAAATCAGTGAAGCAATGGTACAGCTAAAAAAATATGCAGCTAAAAAAATTGAAATGAAGGGAAACATATATCTTGCTTCTTTCTAGATGAAAAAACATTTGGTAATTCTTTTGTGGTTTTGGTAGCTTGACTGGGAAAAAAAGTCAGCTGAGCAGTGTAAGATAATAAGGAAGCAGGGAATATCTGGGTTTGTAAGGGCAGACATGATGCTTGATTCTTCCCTAATTCATGGGAAGAGTTAGTGCTGAGGAAGGGCAATCATACCATGCAATAGTCTCCTTCAGTTTGTACATCTAAGATATTGAGCCTGGATCTGTACTTTTGACAGAGCAAAGGATCCCGGATCAGTGGCATTTTTGGTTTCCACTCTGGCCGGTTTGAGTTGGCTTTGTGCTCCTCCTTCCCTTGGTAAGACAGAGCATGTTCTTCCACAGCAACTAGAGCAAGAACTGATTATTTTTTTTAAGTGAAAGGGCTGGGGGTTTGGGTTTTGTTGGGTTTTTTTCAATAAACAGTTTAAAAGTTCAAACAACTCTGTCATCTAGAATTTACAAAAATATTTTTTCTGATTGAATTTATTGAAATAAAATTGTTACATTATTTAGAGACGCTTTTATTCAGCTTTTCTGCAATTGAACACTCAGACTGGATAATTGGCTACCTCATACATGCATAGCTGTAAATGAAGCTTAAAATGTTGTCCTTTACAGTAGGCATAATTTGGAGGAAAAACATCCTAGACAGATGTCTACTCCATAAGAGTATGTGATACCATCCGCACTTTTCACAGCTAAACCCTTGAAAACTGGGAGATTGACAAAGAGACCCCAACGTGAAGAGCATTCATTAAAAGATGTAAATAGCCAAGATCTGTGCTGTTTTGTTTCAATCTTTTTTATCCTGTTGAAAACAGGAAAGCCTCCTGTCATGCAGGCTCAGGGATTTTCAGGGCCCAATAAAGGTTAGTGACATTTTCAATTCATGTTTGTTTTCATTCTTCTAATCATGAACCCTGTGTTAGGCTGAGAAACCAGCTGAGCTTAATCCATAACCTTTTACAAGCGAAACATTAGCTCACAGCATGTTCTGTTGTCTTTTTAAAGTAATACAAAAGCAAAGGTAGGAAAAAAACCAAAATGAGTCACAACATACATGATAAAACAGCAGCAGCCAAATGTGAAGGTTCCATGAAAGCGGTTACAGTTGTTGACAATAGCATATTTTTAGGTCATTAAATCATAGTCAGATGTCATACCTGCTGGTTTTTTGGTTTTTTTTTCACAAGAGTATTCAGGACAGAAGGCTAGAGGCAAAAATATAGGAAAGATTATCTGGCATTTTATCCTACATTTTGACAAATATTCTGACACATTCCCATACCATCATTTTTGATTAGTATCGACTATGGAGAAAACATCTGATTAGTTTCTCCTCTCTCCTTCTACAGATCAACTAGTCCCACTGGTTTGACTTGTAAGTTGCATCAGTTAAGTAGAAAATGCTTTAGGTTTTTATGGCAATACAGTGCAACAGGCTGAATGTTATACAAGGGCAGACTACTGGCCACATATGGCAACCTTCCTGCCCCACTGAGCATGGGGAAGGACACATACTGAGCAAACCTGGAGGGAAGAACAGGTCTGACGACAAAGCACACAGTCAAGGATGGATAATTATTTCTCCAGCCTGTAAAAACCATTATGGAGAGAACCTGACCTCCCATCTCTCTGTTGGATAACAAATACAATCACGCATGTAATAAGAAGGTTCTCAAGTTACAAACTTTTATTAACCAGAACAAGAAACCCTGCTAATTCGTAGAGAAAAATAAAGAAACAGCAGTCAGAAGCTATCTGAAAACAGAACAGTAAGACATAAATGAAAGGGTCCCTGATTAAAAAATAACCTAAAGATGGAAAGGGAGCCCTCAAAAAAGGCAGCTATTGATTTGAATTAGTGTATGTGCCACAGATGGATTCTGTGAAAAAGAAACCTAAACACTGGCTTTGTGAAGTATTACTGACATATCTGAGATTATAAAGATAGGTAAAAGAAGTGAAGAAGAAAGCAGTGGTTCAGCATACAGTGAAACTAAATTAAAGAAGCTGACAGATTTTTGTGTCATAGATGATTGCTCTTTTGACTGAGTTAACATTAACATACAGCATGAGCTTACTTGACATTAGAGAAGGCATATGTATAAGCCCTTACCCATGACCCAGTTATGGGAAATGCTTCAACCAGAATTTTTCCTTCATTAGATACCAGAGAACCCATATGGGAGGGAAAACTTCACCAAGCAGTGGATTTTTTCATGCCTGATGGAGGCTGAGCACAGGCTGCAGCATTTTCCTCAAGGTGGCATTCACAGGATTTCTTTCTTTTCCTTACCTGACCACCTACGTTCCAAACATCTTTGAATTCTGTATTCCTCTGTGTGGATTTGGAAAATAGGCTGAAAAATTATAAAGGAGGGGGAAGAAGAGAAAGGGAGAAAGGAAATGTAGCAGGGAGACATATACACACATATATATTAAAATCCTAGAAGGGCCATTTCCTCAGCAAGCAAGTCTAAAACATTCAGAGTCAATTAGAGAAAGCTGACATGGGGAGACAAAAACTAGAAGTATGGACTATCCTAGACATTACTCCACTGATGATGCACCAAGATGTGATGCTGTTTCCCTGCCTAGGCTGCCTGACCATGACACTTTGACAGTACCTATATGCCTGCTGGCCACCACAGCATTGAGAACTTCTTGTCTAGCTCAAGGCTAAGAAAATTACAAGCGTTGAAGCTGAGGCTCACAGAGGTAGTGAAGTATTACTTTACCTGCTGCATGTTGCTCTCTTGACTAGCAAGAAGTTTGACATGGAGAGCAGGACCCATTGCCTGCATGTAGATCAGCAGGGAAATCAGTCACTGTATCTACAAAATGGTTTTCCCTCTGATTTGTCAGAAAAAGTTCCTGGTTAGAGTGCATACACGCAACCACAATCCAGCTCTGTCTTCAGGAGCAAAGCACAGGGCGAGACCAGAGCTCCAAGTTCTACTTAATTATCTGGCCTGCTCCTAGGGCAATATAACTACTTATCCAGGGCACAGTGTAGCATTACAGTCAAGTCCAGAATAAATAAAAAGGGGCTTGGGAGAATTAAAAAGGCTTTTATGGATAGGGAAGTAAACACGAAAGAGAAAGAAAGTTTATTGGCAGATGAGGGGGGTGAATTTAATGGTAACTCAAAAATGGGTGAGATAATAGTCTTGCTAAATGAAAAATAAAAGGAAAAAAGGAACTGGAAGGTCCACTAAAAACAGCCATTGGTAAACACATAAGACTCTACAATTTAAATGTTTATTTATGCAATTTAAATTTACAATTTAATTATTTACACAATTTAAATATTTTATTTATCCTTATGTATTAGGATAATTAGCTGTCAAATTTATTCACTCATTATTATAACTTCAAAAAGTACATCTGCACATTTACACATGACCTGTGATGATGTCATAGCAGAGTTCCCAGATGCTTCTCTAGTTTGACTAGTATCTTTGTAACCTCACCGGTCCATCCATCATCTGTCTGATCTTCATGTTGACTAGCCTTCTCTATGCTATTGCTCCCTCAATGTTTCTGTAATTTCTTTCCTGAACATTTTTTCCGTCCATACAAAATTTAAATAAGATTGCCAGCAGGTTTTTGAGAGTCCCTTTTGCTTTTACTCTATTTCTACTATTAAATAGCATTTTATCTTTAGGACTTATGTCAGTGTATGTGTTTGTTATTTTCAACATATTTAGGACAGTTCCTGGTTAGTTCATGTTCCTGGTTAGCTGCCCATTCTCACCTCCAGAACTGACTGTATTGCATCAGTCACAGAGTCACAGAGTATTCTGAGTTGGAAGGGACCCACAAAGATCATCAAGTCCAACTCTTAAGTGAAGGGATCACTGTAGTACAGGTCATCATCAGAGATCAGTTAAGACAGCCATACCAGTGGAAACTTCTGTTCCTTCCATCTTTCAAAATCTTTTCACAGCAGTTTCAAAATAAATTCAATATTTCTGTTGAAATGGCGTTTTTTCATGCCCAGTCTAATGGAAGCCAGCCCTAACACTTGTTCTTCACACTGTGGTTTGATTCTGATGATAGAGGTCTGTGGTGAGTACAGTGACATGCTGTTGAATCTGTCACCATTCTCCCAAACCTTTGAGATAGAGAGGTGTCAAATGCTTTCTAAATAATAAATAAAATACACTGTTAGTGGATGATAAAGTTTTTTCAGTGATGTGGTTTCAGCACTGTGTATGGTTTAGGTGCCGTACTCTCCTCTGACACAAGCTTTCTGTAGCATGGTGGTATTTGCAGCGTTTGCTTCCTGTGACTGTGTAATACAAGGAAATTACTTTTTCTTGAAAGAGATATCAGTGAGATGGTTCAACTGTAACACTCTTATGTCCGCTTTTGTTGTCATGGAGAAAAAAATTCCCTCCATCCAGTCAAAAATGGCCAATTTTTAAACATTCATACACAGTTGCAGATTTTCACAAGATCAGCCTGAAAGTCATCAGCCAAATTTTGCAATTTTGCTGGGGCATTCTCTTTCTGTAGTGCTTTCCCAAGCTGCACTTTCAGATAGGTATGCATTGCAATCCTGGTAGTACCTATAGTCTGTGTGGCCCTGACTTTTTTCTGTGTTTCTGTTATTCTGAACTGTGAGTAGCTCTAGGGAGGAATGAATGTTGGCAAAGCAAACACTGCATAAGTGCAAACTATTACTTTTTACTATATTCAGCAAAAAAAAAAAAAAGGCTGTGGTAAGTAGGGCCACACAAACCTTTTTTCATTACTTCTCCTTTCTTTACTTCAGAAGTTGCATGCATTTGCTCTCTCTTGTTTTGCCCACTTGATTCTATGGTCTCTCTCCTGTATCTTCTTTCTTTGTGTAAGTTTCTTTTTACTGTATCTCACCAGCTCAAATACTTTCATGATAGCATGGTCCAAAGGCCTTGCAGCAGAAAGTGGGCTTTATAGATAATATTTCACTGCATCACAAAGTTAATTTGTTTTTTTCACCTTTGAATCCTTCACAGTGTTCAGACTTGGTCTGGATATCAAGTTGTTTCACTTTCTAAATTTAAAAATGTCACTATCCATTGAACATTCAATTTCTGGATTGTTTTTTTATTTTATCAGATTATGTTTCTAAGATGTTAACTGAGGAGGGATTTGCAGTGATCAGGTTATCAGGACTGCTTTAATCAATTAAATGCATTTCTGCCTCATTGCATAAACTCAGATCAATGTTCTCTATTCATTTTGAGAATTCATATTGTTAATAATCCCAAATCCTGTTACAGGAGTGACTGATAGATTTATTTGGCCCTTAAATGGGCATCTCTTGGTCACAAGAACTAAATCACAGAATTAGAAAGAATGACATCAGTGAGGAGGTGAAACAGTAATACAGAGTGAAGCAGAAATTTCAGAAGCTGGATCATTAGAAGTGGGTGATGTTAGGCTTTTAGGTCCATTTGAGTTCCTAAATACCAGGACTGAAAGACTGATGATCCCAATGCTTCCCTCAGCCTCCGTGGGAGCTGCTGTGTTCTCAGTATCTCTGAAAACCTAGTCCTCACCAATCAGTCCCCATGTGGATTTAGTTGTTTGTGAACAACTTTGGAACAGCTTTGGGAGCCTTGCCTAACAGCATCTGGAAATAATGGGACGAAGCAAGGAGGGAAAAAACAGTGTTGAGTATGATGAGATCATTACCAATTATACAATACAGATGTTCATTTTAAGTAGTTTCCAAAGGAAAAAACAAAAGCCTCAACATCTTGCATGCTCAAGCCAGCACTTCTCACCCATCACATCTCCTGCTTTCACCAACAGCTATCCTGAAGATAGCAATAGTCTTTAATAACATATCTCTACTATTTGTTCACTGTCTCAACCTCCCAGAGGGCTTCCCCCATTTGCCAGATGCAAAATACGATAATCAAAACAAAGCCCGCATTACCTATGCCCTGAGTACAGAACTGCATGTTTCAGGCTGTGCATTAGGCAGAACTTGAAGCAAACTGAGCCCAAAGTCATGAGGATCTCTCACCAGTTAGCAGGAGGTAGGAATCGAAGCCGGTGGGTATCCTTGATCTTTAGCATACCATTTATTTCATTACATCTAATTTGGTTGATATTATCAACATTATTACACTGATAGTTGTTTCAACTCAGACTAATTTAATTGATAGAATTCTGTGTCCTTGCTATTATATGAGACAATTAGCTCTCATTAGTTCACATTTCACTCATTTTCCACTGACTGATTGCACTACGTACTGATACTTGCTAATATCAATATGTAATGCAATCAGTCAGAGGAAATGTTGGTATAGTATCTCTAAAAACTATCACACTTATCATTCTGATTGTCTTCAAAGTACCAATATTTTCCTATAACTTAATAGTTTCATAATGCAATGTTTTGTATTAATAACAATCTTTTAAGGTCACACAGTTAATCACATATGGATTAAACAGTAGTTAACTAATGAGGATGCAACTTATTAATAATTGCAGATGATACATTTCCGTTATTCAGTATAACCTTTAAAGACCAGAGCTAAGACTGAGGATTGACTTAAAGACTTTTTGCCTCCTTTTTCCTATATCTTCCCGTGGTTTCTTTTCCTGAATTCTAAGCATTTTTTGTATGCTTTTGTCACAGGTCTGCTGTAACCATATGGACAGCTTTAGCAAAGCAAGAACATGCAGCTAATGCTTTGATACAAAGGTGAAGAGGTTACTTGAATTGTACTACTGTTAATTTACCCCTTAAGCACCTACAGCAGGGAGTTTATAATGGTAAGGACTGAAGAACACAGATTTGTCTATCAGATTATTAAGTCAGAAATGCTAAAGATTCAAAGGAAAGAAAAGGGTAAAAGGCTTTTTGTAACCAACTTAATATAATCTACTGAGCTTTCACTGAGGTCCATCTGAAAATACACTAGCAGTTTACTCAGAAAATTACATACCTAAATTTCTCTTCTAAAGCACTTGTATATCACGGCTCTCTGGTGTGAATTTGTAGCTGTGTTTATAAAAAATAAACTTCCAGTTCTTACATTTGTATGAAGTATGAAATCCCTCAACATGCCATATATTATAGATCATTCTGTGAAAAATAATAGTCCAACACTCTCCGCTATGTCATTCATAAGTCTCATCTATTCAGTAGCACACACACTTACATCCACAGTGAATCTGATACAGGCTCATAATCTTTAAAAGGAAACAACTGATGTGGGAAACATAAAAAAGAGTAAAATAAATGGTTTGCAGTTTGTGACTTTAAAAATTCCCTACAAACATATTTTAAAGAGTAAATCCAAATTAGTCCTGCAATGCTAAATTTGATGCTGAATAATGACAGAGGACATTTAAATACCATAGTTACTATAATAATCCCTGTTTGAATCATGGCTTCCGTGAACTGGGCTATGCCTGTAGACAGAAACTAATTGCTACAAACACTAATTTTCAAGTCCCTTTTGTTTACTATTGCAGGCACCTCTGGATGCAGAAGGTACACAATTAGCAGAATTCATGGTTCTGATTGTGCATTGTGGGGCTACTATAAACACTGATGATTACTATTCCACTGTAATGGTTGATTTTTATTTATTTTTTTCTGATTGCTTAATAAGGCCATCTATTCTACATCAGATACTGGCAAGGCTACTGGTGAAATCAGTCAGGTCACTTTTTCTGGTCATAGTAGCAGGACAAGCCTTGTGATGGTAACAGATGACTAAAGGCATAATTACAGGTTATTTAACAACATCTGTTTCCCCACTTAACATGTCTGCTTAAGTTAGTCATAGTTAAATAAATAAAAAGGAAAATAATGGTGAAGACACTAAATTTACTATTACCTGGGTAAAACTCTAGGGTTTGCCATAATTATAGAAAACATGGTTTACAGTGATTTTTAAAAGGCAATAATTTATATAAGAGAGTTTCTAGACACATACACTCTGGCTTATTGCTGCTGTTTTTACAGTCTGTGTTATTTAAATACCTACTTGTTCAGAAGAATTAGTTGAAATTAGAAAAAAAAATGAAGATGATTATTGAATTTTGCTGTATGTTCTCATCCAGTATAATTATATGACAAGTCTAGTTTTTTATGGTTTGGGGGTTAAGAACAAATACCCAGAACACCACCAGCTCCTGTCAATGACAATGGGAAGAGCTGAGAGCTCTGAGTACCTCTGTATGTTTTTCCAGTCATCCAAGCATATTGTTTTCATCCCTTTACTCATACAGGTAAATCACTTGTCATTTCTTAATATATTGCTGCTTCAGGATCAAATATAACACATAAATAAATATGTACTGTCAAAACCCATGTTTCACATGGATACATAGCCAAACCATCTAGAGCAGCAACATAACTGTACATTAGCTAACATCAGGGCGTGTGTTCTCTAAGTTCCTCACACTCTCTTTTTCTGTGCAGATAAATGACATAATGTAATCAGAATATGCGCTATAACACTGTAACATTGACAGAACAAGGGAGATAGCTTTTTTTTTTGGTGGGTTGGTTGGTTTAAAATTAAGAAAATATCAGAGCAAATACTGAACTTCTTTACATCAGTTGCTACCAACAGGCAGATTTTTGCAGTTACCACAGTGCAAAACCCGCTGAAAACACTGAAGTTTTGTCTAAATAAGGCAGGTGTCCTTATTTGCTCAAAGGTGAGTCCTAGCACAAGATCATCATATGCTTTAAAATAGGCTTGACTTAAGGCCTCTCTGAAGGCCACAGAACAATTTGACTCTAACTTCTTGTGCACTAGTTCAGTCATGTTTTTTAACAGAGTTCTTGCAAAAGAATGAATTTATTCTTTGACCATTTCTAGTGAGCTATAACTAAACAGATCTCCATAGCACCATTTACCCCTAGGTGTCAAGTTCCCAGTGTCATGATGTCCTTTCAGAGAAAAAAAAAAAAAAAGGCAGTAAAAGAAAAATATATGAATATGATACAAATAACTATGTCACCTATACTATCAACTGAATTTTCTTAACAACTTTTCAGATAGTCTGAAGTGCCTTGTGTAATCACCCAATGTGCTCAAACCCTGCCCATCATATATCAGTACTACTAGGAGAGGGTCAGTCCATTTGCTCTGGTTCCTGTTTCAGGCAGCTATCATTATCATTTACCCCTGGCCTTTTTTTTTAGCAGATCCTTGCTAACCTTCATCTCATGAGTGAGTTTTGGGAACAGTGCAACTTCTCCATGTGGAGTACAGCAACTCTGCAACATTCTCCTAAGCATAGGCACCCTGGAGACAGGCAGCATTGCACTCACACACAGATGACGGGTCAAGGAGTGAGCATGCATTTACTGTCAGGAGAGACAAAATGGCTACAGCCGTAAAATGGTATCATACAGTGTGTATATGTTAAAATTTCGTGACAAAATCCCCATAAATTGGTTCTTCAGCTCATGTCCCCCATTACCACCAGGTTCATGATGAATCCTCTGCTGACGTAGTGGTTATGTGCCATTTCATCGGTCACAAACACAGTATGCAATCTGTGTCTGGGCACTGTTGAAAATACAATTTTGTATGCCATTTTCCCTGGTAGCTAGGCTGAGAATGATTCAGAGGCACCATATACCTATTTGAGATTGCACAGTTCTGCCAGCTGCTTGAACTCCTGCCCATAATAGTGTGACTTGCTGGCAGGTAATAGACCTATAGACGACAAAGAACAATAGATTCAAGATACATAATCACTTCTCTAGCTGTAGTGTTTTCTAATAAATCTATTTCAGGGAAATTTGGGCTAGCACAAATCTTTTTCAAATTTACAGAAAAAAATGTATAATCACTTTGGTCCAAACTTGCATTTTCTGTTGCAATTATCAAGAATTTTTCTGAGTTGACCTGTGTTTTTAGCAGATACAAGAGCTCAACAGCTTTGCATATTTTAGTGTTCATTTGCCCATATAAAATATTCTAAACACATTCTCACAAATTTGCTAATCCTTCACACTTACTTACACAACTTTTCCTTCATTCAAATTATTTTTTTAAATTACTGTTACAAGTTATCATCTAAATGTTTTTCAACAAATGCTTGCCTAGTTAGCTAAAATGATAGAGTTCACGTCTCTAGGATGAGAATCACTTCTTCTGTTATACTCAGCCTTCAAGTTGAAATCTCCGTTCCTCTTCCAGATAGGCTGGTCTCTCTCATAAGCCTTTCCTGAAAGTACAACTCCTATAAATAGAGAACAATATGGTACCTTTACTCAGAGATGCTCACATACCAAGTAACTCAAACTCAACCATAATGTACAAGCACTAAAGATGATTATATAGAATTAACAAAGGCACAGAAATAGCTCATGTGGTTCCCACATCACAAATCCTGATTTTACTAAGCATTTTAAGTTTGACTATTCAGAAAAAGTTTAGAAATATAACCAAAAATATTTTAAAATAGATAAATTATTTGACTTCATCCATTGGCCAAGTAAATTTTAAGAAACATATGTAAAAAGTTATTAAGCAGCGGACAAAGAGTGAATAATACTTTTAAATTAAAGGATAAAGTATTATTAATCAAGATCTCAATTTCAAACTTTATGTTTTTTAGAGAGGAGTTTGGATACAGTTTTTTATTTCCTGTGTAATAAGTTATTTAAATCTATTTAAATCTACTCACTATGCCAAGCAGTGTTACTAAGCAATTAAAATCTGGAAACATACAAGTGTCATTGAGGACAAAACATATAGATCCTGTATTTTGAAAAGTATGTTACCCTTTTGTGTTAAAAATATTATTCAGCAACTTCGTTCCAACTGGATGTCTACCAAAAAAATAAGACAAAATGAAAATCAGTGGAGTTAAACCCCTTGGAGAGATGCAATACTGTGGGTATAATTGAAACGTTAATAATTATGCTCATGCT
The DNA here is from genome assembly GCF_001604755.1 of Lepidothrix coronata. Classification (NCBI taxonomy): domain Eukaryota; kingdom Metazoa; phylum Chordata; class Aves; order Passeriformes; family Pipridae; genus Lepidothrix; species Lepidothrix coronata. The sequence goes on along the minus strand of NW_016690344.1, from coordinate 453,608 downwards.
GATAATTACCAAGAATAGTTTGGTAAAGTAGTTACAGAGTTCAACTTTCACCTCTGGGTCTTGGATTTGATTTCTACCTGGGACTGTATGAAAAGAGTTCGATTATCTCCATCTCCCTTTTATTGGATAGATTTTATACCCCATTCACACTTCAAAAATAAACAAGAATAAAAATAGAGAGGGACGGAAAGAACATGTTATGTCCCCTAATCGGATAATTAGTATAAAGTTGTTGGGGGTTTTTGTTATTAAATTTGAAAGGAAGAATAATACAGTTTAGACCATTTGGGAAAGACACAAAATGACTGAAAAATACAAAATGAAAACAAAGCTCTACTGAAGAGAGAGCTTCACCTACCGTTTCTTTTACTATTTTGAGTATAACATACAAAAATTACTGTGGTCTCATAATGTAAAAATAATACCCTCGTTGCTGTGCAACACAGCTCATAGCTATGTTTCCAACCTTATCAACATGGTGCAAACACTTGAGCACAACACTTATTCCATTCAGTCTAACGCATAATGAGAAAAGGAAATAAATTACAGTTTATGCACAGGATTAACAACAGAAGTTCAAACAAATATATTCAACCTACTCAGTGTTTTGATGCTGGGTTTTAATTAGCCCAATTGCACCCATCCACATATAGCAGGAAAAGAGCAATAATTGCGAGGCTATGTAGAGATCTAAGCACATAGGTCTCTAACTTAAAGGTTTCGAAGATTTTATAAAGTTCCACTCACTTTGCAGTGCATCTCTTGCATACCATGATAATAAGATCTGGGCAATACCTGAAGCCCTGATGCCAAGCTATGAGACAGTACACCACTAGGAATTTAGGAAACAGTGAAGCTTGCCTTATCATGAAAAGTGAACTCTCAGAGAGTTCTGCAGTGATAGGTAAAGATTAAGAAATAAAAATCAAAATTTAACAACAATCTTTGTTTATGGGGCAGCACAATTAGTCTCCATCAATGACTTACCATTTACTATGGCAAACATTGGTTTAATCTGTGAGTTGTGCAAGTCTGAAAAAAACCCACAAACACCAAACCTCACTATGTTTCCATCATAGACACAAGCTGCATTCCTTAATTGCAATAAGAAGATAATCCAAAGGGGATTTTATTCCATTCCTAAGTGAAAGCAATATCACCATTATCTGTACTCTACTTTTTTAATTGTTCTAGATACCTAGATAAAATAGGAAATGAAATAAGATCTAGGCATCATGAAGAAGGTATTTCAGAAAATTTAGATTCTAGTACTCTAAGATGAGTAAAAGACAGGAAAATAAATGTAGTTAAAGTCTGGAAATTAACAGGAATTTTCCTATGGATTTCAGCAGCATTCAAGAGGAATTTGAAATAAATAGAGCTAATAGCAAGAACGTGACAGTATTCAGCCTAGCTTGGAATTGAAATATGCAGAAAGTGCTCCAGCTACCGATAGTAAGATCACCTGTTTCTCCATTCCTCTCACCTTTTCCCTGGTCTTTAGTTACAAGTGTTTTCATTTTAAGTCAAAAGGTAAATACTGTGTTTATGTATGCTTTGTCCCTTTTCTTTCAACAGTGTAGGGAGATAGAAGTGGAATAGGAAGGACTTAGGGTATCACAGTCAAGCATAAGGCCAAAATTTTTTGAAATCAAGATTCACTAGCTCCGTAATTTATGTAAAAAGGGAGGCAGATTGATGGGGACAAACCCCTTGCCTTCTGAAGAACATGTCCATGCAGTTTCCTGTGTTTTTTTTTAATTTTTGCCTAGGTTATGCATACCTTTAGTTTTCTTGGAACGCCTTTGGTACAAATCAAATATATATCTTACAATTACAATAACGTTTGTTTCATTTCTTCCAAGCACCTTACATGCTTGATTCCTGATACATGGTAGAGCCAATTTAAATTTACTTACTTTAATAAAGTGCTTTATGATTCTTTATTTCTCTCTATGCTGAAACAATATAAACCTAAATTGATAAATTAGCTACAAGAGGATATTTAGAATCATTTAGGTTAGGAAAAAAACCTCTAAGATCGTTGAGTTCAACTGTTTACCAAGTCTACCACTAAACCATGTCCCTAAGCACCGCACCTACACGTCTTTTAAATACCTTCAGGGGTGGTAGCTCAACCACTTGTCTGGGCAGCTTGTTCATATGTTTGACCAGCACTTCAGTGAAAAAAAATTTCTAATATCCAATCTAAACCTCCCATGGTGCAATTAGAGGCCATTTCCTGTTGTCCTGTTGCTGAGAGATTGATCTCCACCATGCTACAACTTCCTTTCATGTAGTTATAGAAAGCAATAATGCCCCCCTGAACCTCCCACCTCTCTCAGCCACTCCCCACAAAACTTGTACTCTTGACCCTTCCCCAGCTCCACTGCCCTTCTCTGGACAAGCTCCAGCACCCCAATGTCTTCCTTGTAGTAAGGGGCCCACAACTGGACATAGTATTCCAGGTGTGGCCTCACCAGTGCTGAAGACAGGGGGACAATCACTTCCCTAGCCCTGCTGGCCACACTATTTCTGCTACAAGTCAGGATGTCATTGGCCTTTTTGGCTACCTGGGCACACTGTGGCTCATGCTCAGCCGATGTCAACCAACATCGTCAGACCCTTTTCTGCCAGGCAGCTTTCCAATCCCTCTGCTCCGAGACTGTAGTGCTGCATGGGGTTGTTGTGACCCAAGTGCAGGACTTGACACTTTGCCTTTTTGAACTTCACAAAATTGGCCTCGTCCCATGGATCCAGCCTGTCCAGATCCCTCTATGAAGTCTTCCTGCCCTCCAGCAGATCTACACTCCTACCCAGCTTGTCTGCAAACTGAGTGAGGGTGCACTTAATCTGCTTGTCCACATCATCAATAAAGATACTAAAGAGGATTGAACCCATAATGAGCCCTGGGGAACACCACTAGTGATTGTGTGCCAATTGGATGTAACTCCATTTAACACCACTCTTTGGCACAGCCCATTCAGACAGTTCTATACTCAGCAAATGGTGCACCTGTCCAAACGATGAACAGCCAGTTTCTCCAGGAGAATGATGTGGGAGACAATATCAAAAGCTTTATTGAAGTCCAGGTAGAATACATCCACAGTCTTTCCCTCATCTACTACACTAGTCACTTTGGCATAGAACAATAATTTATTAATAGAACAGTCATTTATTTGGCACCACTAAAGTTGATTTTACAGTGCTAGCAGGATACTTTGTGGATGAATTGCTCACCATTTGCCACATCTACATCTGTGATTACAACACGTGAGAATACTGAGTGCTTTACTGACAATGGAGAATTGTGAATTATCCTACCTTTTCTTTGTAAAGGATCAAGATTGTTCATATATCCAGTGGCACATGAAGGCCTTCCCGAGAAGAAAGCTATCAAAAGAGTCTTGCATTTACTGCTGTGAAACAAACACAGTAGCCTCTACATAAAAATGCAGTAGTATTGGCAGTAAAGTTGCTGATTACATGGACATAATAATCTGTCTGGTAGTAAAAGTACCTAATAAAAAGGAGAAGAAGGACAAGATAATACTGTGGCCATGGAGTTCATGAGATGGAATGAATGAAGAAATATGGGAAGAATCCTGCTCCAAATCTCACCACAAAAGGACCAGAGTCAGAGAAGAGGAATTGAAAGGCCTTGCTATACATATTCCACTTATCTGTGAGAGGTGTTATACTCACAAGCACAGCACTGTGGGATCATGCATTGTGTGACAATTTTCTTGTTCCTTGGTTAATTCTCTGGCTGTGTTTCACCTGTGGCCTTTCCAGTCACATTTAAAAAAAAACAACAAACCTGCATCAGTCAGAGTCCTACAGACAAAGTTACCTAGCAATTAAAATGTATTTTGAAATTCTTTAAGTGGTAAAATGCATAAATCTGCAGGAAATATGTGAGACACTGGAAGGAATAGGGTAGGGAAGAAGAACCCCTCAGTTAAACATAATCAAAGGCTTTGATATTAAATGTACAGCTACTGTATTGCACCCACAGAGTTTCAAAACACTTAGTACAAGATTTTCCCTCCCTGGGCTTTAAAACAGGAAAAATACTAAACCCCAAGTGAAACTACAAAAATAGAGAATTCATTAAAGATATTCACACAGTAGGGCACAACAGACCTTCTATTTAGTGGCTCACAGATAATGGGTTTGCAAACCGCATAGTTATCAAGTAAATGACAGATGAAGGAACTTAAAATAGTGATTTCAAATCTGTATTTCTCTGGCCTTGCTCTATTTTATTTCACAAGTGAAGTTTATCTTCAAAATGCTTAGATACCAAAGGATTCCAGCCTTGAAAATCCTCTCACACCTGCTTTACACTGGTATCTCATACATTCATGATCTCTTTCAAAAATATAAATATTCTTCAGGCATAGCTTAGCTTATTTGTGTATCTGAATCCTCCTATTTCTAAAGAAGAGAGATATGGTGCTAATCATCATTACACATGTACTTTGTATTATGTTTTTCTCCCCTATTAAATGTCCTTCTTGTTGACTTCATAAGCATTTTAGTACATATGAGGATATAAGCAAACACAGCATTTCAAGTGCAGATGCATTAATGCCATGGGTCTTGCAAACACTGTTGCTTTTCATTCATGCACTGCCTCACAATATGTTTCACCAGCACCATTCACTGTGCTTCCAGTTGCAACTTCACATTTATTTTTCTTATCTTTAAAACTCCACCCATTCCTAAACTTGCTGACTTCTAAAGAGATAATCCCCACTTTGTACCCATCGTATTGATTTGTTTTTCTGTGCCATATATATGACCTTACACTTGCTGGTATTTAATCTTATGTCAGATGCAATTTTTCAGTCATATACCTCCTAAACCTTTTTTTTTCTGGTTTTATGTAGTGAATGTGTTAATCTTGTGCTCATACTTTTATTTTCTTTGCAGTTAGTTCACCATTCTAGACCAGCATATGTTCTCACTTGTACAGCCAACTCCACTGCGAAAATTGTTGCCTGTTTAGTACCTACACAGGGCTGTCAAAGGTCCCAGAATGGTCACTTGCTCTGAGACCTGGCATTACAAGACACAGTGGCCTGGGTCATCATTATTCTCAACTCCTTTCCTCCTACTTTGCCCAGCTTATTTTGGCTATTTATAGGCTCTAAAAGCTGTTTTTCCTATTGGAAAATGTAAAACATTTTGAAGTGGCAGTGGGTGGGCAAATACTTCAATGGAAGAAAAACAACTCTATAGTCCTTCATATGTTGCTATCCTCTGAGGATATCACAGATCTAAAGAAGCGCTTGCACACATGCATACCTGCTGTCTGTAGGATTTCTGGGAGTTACTGCTTTGTCTTCTTTCTCCTTTCTCCTTTAAAGTGCAAATTTTACACTGCATTTCCTATAGGCTTGAGTTGGTAATTAGATACCATACAAGGCATTGCTTGTCACGCAGCTGCCAGTGCTCCCCTCTGCCAGCATCCTAGCACCACAGCCCAGGCAGCTGCTCAACCAAGACACAGAGCAGACTAGCCAGAGGGTGCTACCTGTGGAATGCAGACCCCGGCCCTGCACAGCTCTCACTTGGATTCGTTTTCTTCAATGCACTGCCCAGCTGCAGCTCCAAACAGGCAGATTCCACTTAGGACTAAACTAACTACATGAGGGACTAGTAATTGGCTGTGACATTCTTATCTGAAGTAGAAATACCCTTCATTTTTATATTAACTTTTCTTTTTCCTTCTTATTACCACTGTTGGGGTTTTTGCTGTCTGTGAAACAGCACAAACTTCCCACAAATTTTTTCTTCGAACAAATGCAAATTTCTTCTACCTTGATCAGCATTTTACGTGTGAATAGATTATGGTTCTTACTGAAATTGAATTGAAATACCTTATGCCATTAAAAATACTGAATGGCAAAAAGAAAAGGAATTTACCTTAATCTATCCTTTATCACTCTTGGCAGACTCTGTTCCAGTGCATCTGACATTTTGGCATCTCTAATGGATTTCTTTTGGAAAATCAGTGCCTGAGATTTTCAGACACTTGGGGGGTTTTCACTGTTTTTTTTTTTGTAAATAAGTATGCCTGCTCTGCAGTAGAACACGTTAGCTTGGTTAAAGAGCTTTTTCTCTGTATTTCCACAAATACTGTTCTGTTGCAAATGAAGTCGTAGGGCATTGGTTCTCTGTGTGGCTTTGTAAATTGACTCTGCTTTTTGTTGTTGATGTTGTTGTCTGCCCTCCCTCTTTCCTCTGTCTTCTTCATATTTCTATGGCTAGAAGGAAAAACTGAGCTGGTTATTGAGACAGTATCATTTATTTGTGTTCTTTAAGCAGGCTGCAGCAGAGCCAGAAGATAATGGGTACCTCATTTATTCAGGCTTTGAATGATCATATTTAATTCCCAGTGACAGCTGTCTTCACCATATTAGCATTGCAAATCAGCACTGTTTTGTAATGGCCTTCTATTGAACATGATTCAATTATGTGTGGTCCGTAGCGAGGCAGGATACGGTCTTAGTATCTATAGCAATATTTCTGCAAGCTGCTGCTCTTTACACTGCTCACATTTAAGCTGTCTGTTTACCACAATGCTTTCCTTGAACTACACTGAACTCTCTTCATTTTGCAGCTAAATAAAGAAGAATGAATATAATTTGTAAAAGCAGTTATCTGGTCAGACATATTACATACTCCATCTTCTTTACACATGCCTGGAATCAGGAAACACTTGTTCAAATAATTGTTATTATACTTAAAACATTTATGTTACAAAAGTCATTAAAGTGGATTTAAATTATTATACAGTAGCAGATAGTACTAAGTACTAAAGTTCAATGCTACCTTGGAGAAAAATTGTAATAACATATCAAACAAGTAGATTTTCTTTTCGTGTCATAGATTTCCAGGAAAAGGACAGCAAGTCTTAACATTTATAAAGCAAGCTAAAAATCATAAAATTAAAAAAATACAGTTTCAAAAGGTTTCAGAAGTCCTATTTAATTTACTGTGAAATGGCTAAATTCTGTGCCCCATACTCTCCCTGTATCTTGTGTCATAGGCACATCATAGATGTGCATATGCATGTTTTGTCATATGCATCATAGATGTACATATGACATTTCAGTCTATGCTGTTGAAGGCTCGGATTTTAACACCATAGTTTAAAAGGTAATAATATAGAAACCATTGTAAATTCTGATTACACTTGCAAGGCAAGTTCTCCTGTTGTGTTAGGCAGCCTCGAAACGAAAAGCTTCCTCTGCACAAATTCAGCAAATGCTTCAAACAGTGCAAGGCAAAGCACAAACCTTACACTTTTCTTCAGGTTTTCCATTCTTATGATCTCTACAATATTTAGCTCCTGCAGAAATCTCATAATACACAATACAACTGTCACCAGCCTCAGGACTGTCTTAGCATCTTCCGTCTTGATGACACAGTGCACCTCTAGCAGAAATATGTTATTTATTCTGCAAACTCGAGTGCTGGGCCATCATTTTAAAGTGTTCGATTGAACAACAAGAGGGAATTTTTTTTAATCATACACAAATCTTGAATTTTTTAAAGATGCTTTCTAGATAATGGTGACAGAGGAGTTGACATCCCCAATTTGAGGCTGATCCTGGGCTGATGCCAAAGATGCCCCGGGGGGGGGGGGATAGAAGGTCACAGGCACCCATGCTAATCACACCACTCCCTCTGATGATGCTGCATTGGAGTACCGCTGTGCACTTACCCCTTTCATCCTTTTCTTAAAGGCTTAACTTATTGGTTTTTGGTTTCTTTAATTCTTCATTCAAACCTTTCCTTTCCTGTCTTCTCCAAAAGATTCTGTTGTCTCTTTTGCAAAGATTTGGGGCATGTTAATTTCTTGATTGTATTCCTGACTTAATTTATGAGATCTTATTTGATTTTTGAATATTAGGTTTTTTGAGATTTAATTTCTTTTTTGAAAATAAAGAGCTTATGTGCAAATAATGACTGCTTCATCACTCACCTAGGGGATTAATTGCAGTTTTTGAAGTAAGACCCATTTGTTGTTAATGGCTGGGTTTTTTTACACATATCAAATTGTACATTCAACTACCTAGGAAACAAACAGGAGTTTATGAAAGCAGTTTGATTTATTTTTAGCGTGCCTACTGCATGAAAAAAACTATGTATGTGCAAGCAAATACCTGTACATGCTATTTGTGCACATGGTCCTTCATGAAGCTGCTACAATGGTCTCCCAAGAGTCAGTTAATTTAGCAGAGTCTCAGACCCCACTCCTCAGAGGTATTGAGGGATCTACTGCCCGTAAGTCCAAGCGCTAGACAAAAAATCTGGCTCCGCATTTAAAGAAAAAGTCTGCCAATAATTTAAAAGTTAATGTATAAATTACATTCAGAGTCTGCTCTGCTCAGACATACAGAAAAGGAAGTTGTCTCCATTTTTATTAAGCTACTTAAACTTTCAGCTGACTAAAAATTGTTTACAAAAGAATGAAATAACAGAGATAATGGATTAAACCAGTCTCTAGAACATATTATTATTGTCACATTCTCTAAACTCTTCACAGACAATCAGAAACTTTTTTTAAAAGTATTAGGAGGGAGTTATTCAATTATTTTCATACATTTTTCTCCCTTTTTTAAAATAATATTACCTTGAAAGATTTTAATTAAAATTCTTTTTCTTAACAGAAAATAACAATGGAGATAAAATTTTTAAAGAATGAATAATGGAACAAAAAAGAAGAGCAAAAGCAAAACACACACCTCAAGCACTACAGGGAAGAAAAAATGAAAGGCTTTATAAAACAAAGTGAAGGAGGAACAAGATCTTATCTGTGTCTTTCAGCTTCTTTCTCCCACTGAAAAAAAATTAAGAATAAATTATTTTTGTTGAAATGTGAATTTCCATTGTGCCTAGTAAAAAATTCAACTATGTCAGGCATTAGGAAAACTTGTACATGTCTGTCCTGGTTTTGACTGGGATGGAGTTAATTTTCTTCCTAGTAGCTGGTACAGTGCTGTGTTTTGGATTTTGCATGACAATAATGTTGGTAACACACTGATGTTTTGGTTGTTGCTAAGTGGTGCTTACCCTAAGTCAAGGACTTTTCAGTGTCTCATGCTCTGCCAGTGAGGATCTGAACAAAAAGCTGGGAGAGAGCCTGGTCAGAACAGCTGACTGAACCAGCCAAAGGGATGTTACATACCATAAAATGCCATGGGTGAGCTGGCGAGGAGGGACTGAGCACTGTTCGAGGACAGGCTGCACGTCGGTCAGTGGGTGGTGAGAATTGTATTGTGTATTTCTTTCCTTTCGTTTTATTACCCTCTCTCTTTTTGTTATGCCCCTTTTCCTCCTCTTCCTCTTCCTTTTCCTCCTCCTTATTATCATTATCGTTATTATTACTATTATTATTTTAACGTTTTACTTCAGTTTAATAACTCCTCTTGTATCACTCCACGCTGACACAGCTGGTGCTAACACACTGACAGGAGGTCAGTGTATGGCACCCACATAACTGCTTATTTTAGGATACTACAGAAGACCTAGAGGGAAGTGGAAAAGGTGCTACAACAGTGGGCACAGTAGACTCTAATCCATAGGAATCCAGGCTTCCTTGACTTTATCACTCAGGGACAACTTTTTTATTCTGAAATATGTAAGTTTATGAAAACTACACAAACAAAACTAACATCACCTCCTGAATATGTATTGCTGTTCTGTAAGAGTGGTCATATTTACAGTCAACTACCACAGAAAATTAGGCAGTTTCTTTCTATATTGCTTTATGTAATGGATACTAATGACAACTTCCTTTGCCTGTCATGTAATTTGATGTAATTAATGTAATTTGTTCGAGTAATTGTAAGAAGGTCATGACCAGACTCCATGAAATATGAATCACTTCCTCATCTCATTTCAATATTTATCATCCTGTGTTATCCATACACACCATTATTATACAAATAAAATAAACCTTTCACAGAAGTAAGGAAATCAAAAGTCAATCTCGTAACACTTCATTCTTCAGCCAGAGGTACATGTTCTGTAGCATTCACATACAGTAGGCCACCACCCAAAATCTCTTAGAAGTGCTAGCCTTCAAAAATCATTACATATCAACAGCACTGCTGTAGCACTTTGTTTATGCTACTTGCCTCTGCCTCAGACAACTTACTTTGCAAAGTACAGAGGAAATTAGTGCAGACATCAGTGGGGAAGATAAAGCAATCAGCTTTGCTCAGCTTGATCTCAGAAGACTCTGCTCATACTGTCATGTATTAGTCTTAGTTAAGAAGCATATTAAGCAGGGATTTGGAGGATAATAGAGTAGTTTGGGTCTGCTTATGAGGATATTCCCCTTTTCCAGCTTAGGAAGAGGTATACAAATACTATGGTGAGAAAAACAAATGTGTCTGCCAGAAAATTCAACAAGTAGATGAAGAAGGATGAGCTTCTAATAAATTTTCAAAATTTGAGCACATGTTTTCTAGCCTGCCTTCTGCATCTGCATTTTTGATAGTCTTCAGATCTGTTTCTTAATTTGATAACAAGCTTTCTGATATATTCCCTGTCTGGTTGCATGTGGTAGTGTTATGTTTTCCTGAAGCTGTTGTTGTTCGTGACAGATAGGAATTATTAGAATAACCTGTAATGATGCTAATTCACATTCACTTGTAGTACTGCTACCTAGATACATAGCAATTGTTCCACAGCTAACTGGAGCTTGGTGTTCACCCTCAGTCTTGAAGATAAGGTCCTAACTGTGCTACAGTTGTGAAAAGCCTTGAGAATTAATCAACAGATTAGGTTTAGTGAAGCAAAGGGGCACGGATATTGCAAAGCAAGGGAATTAAACATAAGAAAAATACAGGAAGTAAGATCTTTGCAGCAACACGAAGAATAGTCAGAGGAATAAAATTACAACGAAAGACAAAAAGTATGCCATAGTAACAGAGTCACAAAATAATGCCAACTTCTGCTACGTAGAAAGACAGGAAAGATTTGAAATATTGCAGAAAGAATCATCAAGATAGCCTGAATGGGAAAAACAACCCATAGCAAATCCATGCTATGTGTGTCACTGACACACAGGTCTAGCAACATTTATACTTGTAAAATTAAATTGTAGGCTGGAATTAGAATCAAAGGTTAGTAGCTGTCTCTGAATCGAACATGAGTTCACAGACCTCTTTGAGGCTATACAAGAAAGTTGGCCTAAGATTCTAATCTGGACAAATTCAGCCGAAACTGGAGTTGAGAGACAGGTTTTTGAGGTCTTTTCTAAAAGGTTCTAAAATTCAAGTTTTCACAGGCAGATACGCAGAAATACGGTTAAGGAAAACAGATATAGTTCATACAGAACTGATATAAAAATTGTAAGAAAGGCAAATCAGACAACTTCTCTAAGGGAATACTTCCCAGAGCATTCAGTGGTAAGAAGGAGTCAGAATAGAACAGGATCTGAGCAAATGAAAGGCTGAGAGGGAATAACAAGTTCAAGGGATAGGGGTGGAATACTTGTTCACTAAATCTATCAAAAGAGGAGCTGTAGTGATAGAAAGAAATATCAGTGAAATGCAGACCATAAAACCAGATGAAGGGGATCAAGGGCAGAACTGGAAGACAGAAAGGGAATTTAGTAACAGAGCATCTATATGAGACAAAAAGAAGAGAAGAAGTAGATGGGAAGGAAAATCTCATCATTATAAAACACTTTAGAACATTATAGACTCTAAAACATGCTTTTATTGCAAGGAAAGAGTGTGAAGTTATGGATGATGTTGTGGAGAGTACAAATGTGGTCACCAGGTAAAGCACAAAGGAGGACGGAAGGCTCGCTAGCCTAGAACAGTGAGAAAGGCAGAACAGAGGAGGAAAAAAGGTCAAATCACATTTTGCCATGTTTGTGCAGGAAGAAATAGGGGAAGTCCTGTGGAAAATGGAAGTAGAAGCCACATGTGGAAAGAACTGGGGGAGAAAACACTGTGCTGAAATAGTTGGAAGTGTCAGTGTGGGATTCAGGCAGCAGTCAGAGTGGGGACTGCAGAACTGCATGACCACAGTTGTATCACGTGTTGAGGCAACGCAAGTACTCAGCTCCTCCTGGTATGTATCAGGGCTTGCTGTTGTCTTGCACACTTATTTTCTGTTAATGTGAGTATGGTCTCTCGAGTTCTTCTATTTTTATATTCTTTATGTTTAGAATATTATCTGGTAATTATCTTACTGAGAATATTACCTGCATTGTAGAGACCTCTGAAGTGAGTTGGCTACTTAGTTCTCATGAGTTTGTATTTTCCAAAGCCACTTTTGGAAAAGGAAAAGTTTATGGGCTCTAAGTTTCTTACCTAAAAAGACTGTGATTTCATAGGGAAGATTAGAAATTGATTCAGTTTTATTAATACCATTCTCCAAAAAGTAAAATCATAGAATCATGAAATAGTTAAGGTTGGAAAAGACCTCTAAGATCATCGTGTCCAACCATTAACCTAGCACTGCCAGTTACAACCAAATCATGTACCCAAGTGCCACATCTACACTTTTTTTAACACTTTCAGGGATGGTGTTTCCACCACTTCCCTAGGCAGCCTGTTCTAGTGCTTGACAACCTTTCAGTGAAAAAATTTTTCCTAATATCGAACTTTAACCTCCCATGGCATAACTTGAAGCTGTTTTCTCTCATCCTGTTGCTTGTTACCTGGACAAAGAGTCTGACCCCCACATTCCTACAACCCCCTTTGAGGTAGCTGTAGAGAGGTCCCCCCGAGCCTCCTTTTGTCCAGCCTAAACAATCCCAGCTCCATCAGCCACTCCTCATGGGACTTACTCTCTAGACATTTCAACAGCTCTGTTGCCCTTCTCTGGACATGCTCTAGCATGTCAGTCCTTGTAGTAGTGGGCCCAAAACTGAACACAGGAATCGACGTGCAGCCTTACCAGTGTCAAGTACAGAGGGACGATCATTTCCCTAGCCCCACTTGCCACACCATTTTTGATACAAACCAGGGTGCCTTTGGCCTTCTTGACCACCTGAGCACACTGCTGACTCAAGTTCAGCTGACTGTCAAGCAGCATTCCTAGGCTGTATTACACCAGTCAGCTTTCCAGCCACTCTGGCTCAAGCCTATAGTGCTGCATGAGGTTGTTGTGACCCAAGTGCAGGACTTGATACTTTACCTTTTTGAACCTCATACAACTGGCCTCAACCCACTGATCCAGCCTGTCCGGATTCCGCTGCAGATCCTTCCTACCCTCCAGCAGACCCACACTCCCACTCAACTTGGTGTCACCTGCAAACTGACTGAGAGTGCACTCAATCTCAATCTCCTCATACAGATCATTGATAAGGATACTAAACAGAACTGGCCCCTATGCTGAGCCCTGGTCACCACTAGCGACCAGCCACAAGCTGGACTTAATTCCATTCACCACCACTCTCTGGGCCTGGCCATTCAGCCAGTTTTTTACCCAATAAACAGGGCACCCATCCAAGTCATGGGCTGTCACCTTCTCCAGGAGAATGCTGTGGGAGATAATATCAAAGGCTTTACTGAAGTCCAGGTAGACTACATCCATAGCCTTTCTCTCATCCACTGGGTGGGCATCCACTAGGTGGTCATAAAAGGAGGTCAGATTGGTCAAGCAGGACCTGACTTTTTGAACCCATGCTGGCTGGGCCTGATCCTCTGGTTGTCCTGTATGTGTCTTGTGACACACTCAAGATACTCTGTTTCATAGCCTTCCCTGGCACCAAGGTCAGGCTGACAGGCCTGTAGTTCCCCAGATCCTCCTTCCAACCCTTCTTGTAGATGGACACCACACTGGCCAACCTCCAGTTGTCTGGTACCTCCCTGGTTAGCCAGGACTGATGAAAAATAATGGAAAGTGTTTCGGTGAGCAATTCCATCAGCTTCCTCAATACTCTTAGGTGAATCTCATCTGGATGTGTAGACAGCACAGACTCTAGCGAAACCTGAGAATAATTTGGGAAAGCACAATGTATCCATTTGAAATAGATTCTGAAGTTACTCCATCTACAATCTTTTGCAGGTCAATTTCTTCATCAGCTATTCTACCCAAATAAATTGATGTCTGTGTAGTCACTGGTTCTGGAGTTTTTGGGAATCCCAAAAGCTATCACTTCTCAACATTTTGTTAATATGATAAAATAAAGGCTACTGCCATGAAAAATCAGCACTTTAAAAGGCTGGGGATGAACAGGGAGTGTTGCAATAGGTGATATGCTGGTATTGTGATATCCAAGACATTCATCATTTAAATACATTGTGGCATAAAAAATTCAGTTTAAAACAATATATGTCGTGTGTTCAACCAATGTGTCAGAGTACTGTGGGGTTACTAAAATCATACGTATTTATCCTCAGAACCTCTATCCATATACCTGTCCTTTCTCTTCTCTTCATTAGGAAAAAAAATGGTGTAATTCTGAGCTTAAAGAACAAATGAGTTAAAAATCAGCGATTTCTTCATCATGAATATATTTCCTTATCAGAATGGAGGCTCCTGGAACGATTGCTATGTATCTAGGCAGCAGCACTACAAATGAATGTGAATTAACATCATTATGGATTATTCCAATAGTTCCTATTCATCACAAACAACAACAGCTTCAGGAAAACATAACACTACTACCACACACAGTGAGAGAGGAAATATATCAGAAATCATGTTTTCAAATCAAGAAACAAATCTGAAGACTATCAAAAATGCAGACGCACAAGGAAGGCCAGAAAACCTGTGTTCAAATTTAGAAAATTTAATTTAACTTTTTAATAATTTCTGACAACTGCATCACAAAATCTCTTATTTGTACAACACAAAAGGTGATCCATTCAGACAGTGACCTTGCCAGAGAATACTGGGGGATGAAAAAAACACCATTCCCTGTCACACTCTTCAACACCGTTATTGTTCTACTGCCCCATTGAAATGTCACACAATTAACAGAGGATTATGTGTGTTAAAATGTGTTCCATACATGAAAAAGTAAGGGAAAGCATAATCAGTATTAACATGAAGAATATTTTGCACCATATCTCCACCATTTTTATCCTAGCAAATGGAAAGAAGAAGTGCTTTGTTTAATGCATCAATTTTGGATGGATACTTCAGAAAAAAATTCTATCAACTCTGTTTTCTTGAAAATCTTAATTCTGATAGCAGAAACTGTGTTGCTGGGAAAGAGAGCAAATATTTTCAAATATTACAATCTGCATATTGCTAAGAGAATTGACAATGACTTTTTTAAGTATTTTCTATCTTGGTAGGAGGGGAGCTATTGTTCATACCTTACTTATATCAGATTCACCTCAGTTGGCCAGCATTTCTGTGACTGTACAACCCAAAAAACAGACTCTTTTCAGGAGTCCAGTGCAAACTTGCAGACATAAGTCACCAAGAAGACAAGTTTTTATTTTACAATTCTTAAACTTTTGGGGAAGTACTAATAATACTGATTTTCTTTGTTAAAATAATTTCCAAATTGTATAATCAGTCTTAAATACAAAATCATTTTCAAATACGGCCAAGGTTTACTACCTGCATTTTAGCAGCATGAAGAATCAAAGCCTGTGGGTCTTGTATATTTTATTCAAAATTGCAGAGTAACAACAGGAACTGAATCCTGCTCTTTCATTTCCCCCAACACTTTCTCTCCACTAGCCCACAGAAATCAAACCTACATTGATACTGTGTCATCTAGACTGCACGTGAGGAATTTTTCCATTTTGAGTTTTCCTACTCCAGCATAAATGCAGATCCCATTTCTATTCTGGTTTCATCAAACTGTCATTCCAGGAGTTCAAGAAGTGACTTCAGCACGTTTCTGCAAATAACTACTTGATTCCACCAGCTGCAAACATACATCAAATGTAATCAGAAAGCAATTGGCAGTGACCACTATGCATCAAGCATACCAGAGCAGATAAGAACTTAAATGTGAAAGTTCAAGACAGTAATTTTGAAATCTAATCCTCCCTGATACCTGCTTTCAATTTGCATCTCATTTTTGACACAAATTCCTCAAAACACCTAAACATGGACATTGGAGCATGTGCAACAGCACCTGAGCCCTGCTCAGGGAGAAAGAGAAAAGGTTCTTAGTGTCTGTCCAAGTCTCAAAGGTTGGGATGTTGATATAGTGCTCAAGACAGTACTTATACACCAGGCTTACATCCTGACAGGACCATTCAGCCCATTACCATTGTGCAATATATCCGACACCACAAATATCCACCTCCACATGGTATTTCCAGCCAGTCCAACTTGACACAGAAGACATGCTGCTCTTACAGCTGGAGCCTGTCCAGGTGCACATGCATTGTCACATGAAGCCAGTGTCGAGTTTAACATTATCAGACGTCTTATCCTGGAAACAAGTGGCAATACAAGTCCCAGCTCCATTAGGAAGCTGACTGAGTGATGGGGCACCCACTCAAATGGGCTCTGTCATTCTTCAGCTTTCAGAAGTGAATATTACAGATAATACAATTGTACCTATTTATAAATTTTAAATAAATGAGAGAACACTTGATTCTTGACAGTTCAACTCAATATTTCAGTTGCTGATGTCAACTTTAACAGTCAGCCTTTGCATTTTCTCTCATTTCTCCCGTTGCATGAGCTCTAAGGGCTTCATTCTTCCTCAAATATTTATGGATTTTTTTTTCAGAATACTCTCAATCAGTAAAGCAAATTCAAACTGTAATTTTCTCATCTTTGCAGGCAGAAGAATCTCATTTTCTCTCCTCAGAAAAGGAAGGAGGAAAACCCTGCTAACATTTTGTAGACCTTTCATGTACTGATTCCAGGGTATAGGTTTTGTTCATGTTGGACCTTGACAGAGAAAGGATCAGTGTTACTTTAGCTTTGCAGATCCATGATGACACCCATGTTCTCCAACCAGGCTGTTTTCTGCTCCTGCAGAAACACATTTAGTGGGGGCAGCCCTTGAAGTGAATGGAAGTCTCCACATTCATAAAGTAATAAAGTACAACAAGCACCTGGATTACTGTTCTTTTGGTACTATTTTGTAAACATAAAGATATTGAAAATACTTAACCATTCCTTCCTTCCTCATTTTTGCTTCACTAAAGCAAGACTATAGAAAAACTGAATTAGCTTCCCTTGCTGGATTGTGGAGATATATCTCTCTTATTTGTCCCTAATCCACACCATAATTATTGAGTCTTAAGCTGTATATTCTATTTTTTTCACTTCTTCTTAGCAACATAGAAAATATTTGTACACCACTAGATATATAATAAATGGCTAAAAAGGATCATTTAATGGAAGGGTTTGGTTGGATTATTATTAAAATGTTATTGATTCGGAAGTGCTCAGTTATATGACATTTAATCATGTCACCCAAATGAAACCTTGTTAACTTTAATACTGGCAATAAGCCTGGGCAGCTTATTATTCTGCTTAAGGATAGCAGAATGAGAGCTTACATATTTAGTATTGAATAAACCTTATTTTCTATATTGTTTCCCATAAAAACAGATATGCTAGATCAAACTAAAAACTAAAAGATTTTTCTCAGCTAGTGATCAGCAGTTGATGTTTAGGAAAAAAGAACACATGAAAGAGGGAATGTAGAGCAGTAGTTGCCAGCTACTTCTGTTCAAAATCATCCATCTCATGTTTAATAGCTCTTCGTGGTCTTTCCTTTATGAAATTGTTTAATCATTAATCAGTTTTTGAACTTATTTGTAGTTTTGGCATTCCATGGAAATGAATCTCAAAGTGCAATATTGTTATGCAGGAAAGGGCTTTCTTTTGTTTGTTTTAAACCCGCTCCTAACAGTTTCCTTGGGTACCCCACAGTGAGTAATCATTCCCTATTCAGTTTCTTCCTGTCATTCATAATTTTGCATTCCTCTATCAGACCCACCTTTTGTTGTCTCCTTGCCAAGCTGAAGAGTACTGGTACAGTTATATCTCTCACACAGAAGTTGTCCCATATCTCTAATCTTCCCCTCTGCTCTTCTCTCTGCTCTTTCTAGGTCTATTTCCCTCTATGCTTCCACAAACCATTCACTATGTTCCCATTTCATCAGTATATACATAATCAAGCTTTCCGATTCTTTTTTTAATTGCCATGCTTTTCCTGATGCTTCATAATCTGTTTTTCTTTGGATGGCTACTGATAATTGGCTTTATGTCTTAAAAAAATTAATCGGAAAATTTCAAGATCTTTGCTAATTTAGAGCCCACCACTGTGAGCTTCATTATTAAAACTGTCTTTCCCTTGGGAGGATTATTTTGGATTAATTTGGTCTTTTCTCATCCAACCACTCAACACTAATATCCTTACATAACTCTTTACAGTAAGATTTGGCTATTCAATAATTTCATATCAGCCAAAAATTGTCTCTTTATTCACACCCTTTGCTAGTCTAGTTAAGAATATGTTGAATAACATATACAGTTACATCCATTCACCTACTAAATCTTTTAGGAAAAAAAATTATCCTTTTTTTTTTCCCTGTTCTTTAACCCATTGTTAATTCAGGAAGAAATTTATTCCATGTCCAATTTGTTAGCCATTGGTGAGACACCTATTAAATATCCCAGTTGTGCCACTTCTCTGTTATAATACATTGAAACACTTGTACCATACTAACTCTGATCTTTTTAATAATTTTATCCAATCTCCTCACTGTGAAGTCCAGACACACTAACAAACTTAAATCTCACACCGTACAGGTTCCTTAAAAAACTTGGCTTCACAGCTATCACCTTTACACTCCTCAGGTATCAGGGCTGATGTCAGTCATAGTTATCCTTCACAGGATGTATTCAACAGTTTAGTTTTGATTTCTGGTAGACTTCTCAGATTAACACAATTTATTTCTGTTGGTTTGTTACTATACATATATAATTTTGTTCTAAACCTTTTCCATGACTAAGTCAAAGGTCCTTAGTTTGTTCTGCACACGGAAAGGCTCCACTGAAAAAAAAGAAAAATACATAAAACAACCACACCTCTTTTTTGCTTTTTCTTCTTTCATTTAGGGTTGTCTGGGGTTTTTTTGCTAAAACCTTATCTTTCTTGAATGTTTCTTTTACACTTTGTCAGAACTAGAGTCAGATTCTCTACTTTTATTTTAAATGCTGTTATTACTTGTCCTAATGCTTTTTAGCAAGTTAAAGCTCAACAACTTTTTTTTTATCTATTTCTTAACAGTTTTATGTTATCTTGCCAGGGTGTTCTATTTTCTTATTTTGATAGAAGTTCCAGTGTCTTAGACATCTCTAATAGCTTTAAACTGTCTTCTGCAAGGATTCTACCCTTTGGGCGACTTCACTTGTTTTTTCTTGAGAAAGGTTATTCATTTGTATGTACTTTCTAGTTGTAAATTGCATTATGGTGGGCAGATGGGTAAAAAGTTGTGGGTTTTCTGCCTTCTGCAATATTGAATTTGAGAACACTGTGGCCAGTATTGAAGGACAGATCATCATTATGATTTTAGAAAATAATTGCAAGGATAAAATTAATTTTATTTTCATTATTATTTTTAATAATCTGTTGTGGATTAAGATACAGCCTTAAGAATTGGAAATACTGATGGATAAGTGCACTGTAGGGCACATAGTTAACATAAAAATATAATTTAAATCCTTTCCATTAAAGAAGAAAGTGAAATAAAGCATGTGCTATCTGGGATTATTTGTGAAATATTATATTATAATCATCTTAATCTATTATTCTAGGGTTTTCATTGCTGTTGTTCTAGAAAGTAATTTAGTTTCTGAATCTGACTAAGCCTGCCTTTTTCATGGAATTGCAGAACATTTCATCTGGGCTAAATATTAAACACTGCATTTTATCATTCAATGAATATACAAAAATCTTGCAAGGAAAAGAGAATCTTGTTATCATGTCAGCAATCTCTGTTTCCCAGGTTATTGAACTGAAAAACAGACCTAACAGTTAATTACCATTTGCGCTACCAAAAAGAAAAAAAAAAAGGCAAAAAAAATATAATTGCAGTTTCCTATTTAACAGTTTAAAAGAAATTCTTATTAAAACAACAAAAAATTCTGCATATTCCTATTGACATGAGTGACCTCATGGAAATTATTTCAATCTGTCAGCAATTTGTTCTCACTTTTTGCACATAGTGTGAAAGGTTCAGTACCTTTTTATCAGAAATACCTTTGCACTCTCATTTTCAAGCATATCCAAAGGCAAAATAACCAAAAAAGAATTACCAAACTAATGTTTCTTCTGTGACAGTAATTGCCACATTGTACTGGCCATAATAATATTTAACAGACTGTTAGTTTTGGTTGATCATACCAAATTTTTGCTTATATAAAGTGCTAAACAGCATCAGTCGTCTCTGTCCATGTTTTATGAATGACTGTGACAGATCTCAAGTTATCTGAAGAAAACTACCCTGCGTATGAGCACAACAAAAGTCACTTTTGGTAAATTTGGAGCAAAACAAAGGCTGCAGGTGAAAATTTCAAGAACAATGTTTTAACAAGATATATTTCAATTCAATGTGCCTTATTTAAAAAAGAAAAGAGGTTCAAAAGTTTGGAAATCTCAATATTATATAAATAGTGTTTCACTTTTTTTGACATTTTACATTACTGAGAGTTGCTGTAATGAGTCAAAGTCAGCAAATGACTCAGCTTGGCATAAGCAAAGTCTTCAAATCAAAGAATCACAGAATAATTAAAGTTGGAAAAAACTTCCAAGATCATTGAGGCCAATCTTTGCCCACACACCACCATGTCAACTAAACTATAGCACTATGTGTCACATCCAGTTGTTTCTCGAACACTTTCAGTCACTTTCAGGTGACTCCATCACTTCCCTGGGCAGCCTATTCCAATGCCTGACCACTCTTTTGGTGAAGAAATTCTTCCTGATGTCCAACCTGAACCTCCCCTGGACCCAAGCTATGTCCTCCTCTCCTGTCACTAGTGGCCTGGGAGAAGAGATTCACCCCTACCTTGCTACAACCCCCTTTCATGTACTAGTAGAGAGCAAAAAGGTCTCTCCTAAGCCTCCTCTTCTTCAGGCTAAACAACCCCAGCTCCCTCAGCTGCTCCTCATATGACTTACTCTTTAGGCTCTTCACCAGCTCTGTTGCCCTTCTCTGGACAAGCTCCAGAACTTCAATGTCTTTCTCGTAGTGAGGGGTCCACAACTGGACACAGTATTCCAGGTGTGGCCTCACCAGTGCTGAAGACAGGGGGACAATCACTTCCCTAGCCCTGCTGGCCACACTATTTCTGCTACAAGTCAGGATGTCATTGGCCTTTTTGGCTACCTGGGCACACTGTGGCTCATGCTCAGCCGATGTCAACCAACATCGTCAGACCCTTTTCTGCCAGGCAGCTTTCCAATCCCTCTTCCCCAAGACTGTAGTGCTGCATGGGGTTGTTGTGACCCAAGTGCAGGACTCGACACTTTGCCTTTTTGAACTTCACAAAACTGGCCTCGTCCCATGGATCCAGCCTGTCCAGATCCCTCTATAAAGCCTTCCTGCCCTCCAGCAGATCTACACTCCCACCCAGCTTGTCTGCAAACTGAGTGAGGTGCACTCAATCCCCTCATCCAGATCATTGATAAAGATATTAAACAGGACTGGCCCCAATACTGAGCTCTGGGGAACCCCAATAGTGACTGGCCACCAACTGGATGGAGCACCATTTACCTCCTCTCTCTGGGCTCAGCTGTTCAGCCAGTTTTTAACCCAGCAAACAATGCATCTATTCAAGCCATGGGCTGCCACCTTCTCCAGGAGACTGCTATGGGAGACAATATTGAAAGCTTTACTGAAGTCCAGGTAGACTACATCCACAACCTTTCCCTCACCCACTAGGTGGATGAACTGGTCAGGTTGGTCAAGCAGGTTGGTCCTAAACCCTTGAGGTCTGGGCCTGATCCTCTGGTTGTCCTGTATGTGCCTTGTGATACACTCAAGATGATCTGTTCCATAACCTTCTGCAGCACCAAGGTCAAGCTGGAAGCCTGTAGTTCCCCAGATCCTCCTTCTAACCTTTCTTGTAGAGGAGCATAACATTGCCTAACTTCCAGCCATCCGAGACCTCCCCAGTTAATCAGGATCACCCAGATCACAATGAAATTTGTTCAAGGATATAATTTTATGGTGCTTTATAATTTTTTCTCTCTTTTTTTACCCACAATTTTTTTTTCCCCAGCTCAGTGAGCTCCCCTGAAACAAGAGCAGAATGAAGCTCTGCTCATTTAACCCAGATTCACTAAGACCACCCCAGCACAGTCAGAAATAGTCAGGGGATGGGAAAAGAGTTTCCTATAAGTAAACATATATTGAGTGATCTAAAACCACTGTGCCATAAAGCAAATTTTGAACAGAATTCAAGGGTGAATAAAGGTGACTAAAGACCATGTTTGGGCCTCTTGCTTTCTTAAGTGAGTATGAAACTAGCAACCGTTTCCAGGACCGTCTGAAATTTAAATGATAGGAACTGAAGAATGTCAGCGCCACTGCCAAGAGGAATTTTCCATCCTGTAATTACATGGATTGCAACCAAAGCCCCCTTCTATGCACTTCACACAGAAAAGCAATATTTTTCTTTCACATATTCTTAAAATATAATAAAATGTTACACACAACTACCTCATGCAAGACTGTAGAGAAATCAAATTTAGTCAATCTAAGATATAGACAAGCATCCACAAATCTGTGCACACAACACTGAAAATAATTTCAAGAATATGTAAATATATTTTTGCAACAAACTTTTCGTTAAAGAGAACAAAAAATTACCTTTTTTTCCTTTTTACCCTTTTCAAAATTAATACAATTTTTCTCCTTCCTGCTACACCTTTCTCTGTTGATATTTTCCTGATTTTTTTTTACATTCTTTTCCTCTTCCTCCATATCCATGTGTTTTCTTTTATTCATCTACCTGGTTTCCCTCCTCTTTCTAGCCCCTCTTGATTTATTTCTTTGTGTTCAAGTAGCAGTGGTACCTGGAACACAGCCTCTGTCTAAGCCAACCTCAGCTAGTTCACACCCATTTCTTTCGTAAGAGGGTGTCCAGGGCATAAAGGCCTTTTCCCCTGATATCTCAGTATCCAAACACAATCTTGTCATGGAGTCACCTTAAAATAATAAGAATAGAAAACTTAATGGCTTAGGGATCTTCACGCCTGTTTACAGTTTACAGAAAACAGCAGATATCTTACTGTGCTAGCTTCTTCTTACTCTGGTTTTGCACTTGTTTTGTTCAACAGTATCTTGTTGTAAAAGTAAAACAAAAGTGGATATCTTTTTTCTCCAAGTCATTCTTCCTGTCTTCTCCTTCCATCTCTGCCGTGCTGGACCACTCATCTGTAACAGAGGTACTTCTCATGCACAGCAACCAGGGGAACATGGGGCCGTGAAAGAAGAGTGAAAATCACATTTATCTTGCAAATCCTATTTTACAGTTTTACCACCTGAACATTATTTGTGGTTTCATGGAATTCATAGAGGGATTTATAAATAGATGGCCTGTGATGAATATTAAAAAATGTTAACATCAGTGAAATGCTTGAAAACGCAGTCCTCAAAGAACTTTGCACACATATAGACCCAGATTCCAGTTGAGCCAAAAACCAGGGAAGTTATCCAGGTATTAAACAATCATTTGCACACCTTTTCTTGCCAACATCGTGAGTTTTTGAAGAACAACACTACACCCTAGTACTCTTGCCTCTAATTAACTCACAGTGTAATCAATAGGATGTGTAGCTGCAAAGCTCTGAAGAGACTTTGTCTGTCTGTAAAACATTATAACGAAAGTTTTTTTTGTTGGATACACATGTATGCACAAAAGCTAACAGGTGTTTGCTCCACTTTCTGCAACTTAAATATTTAACTTCAATTGTATTAAAACCTATTGATGAGGAGAGGAGGCTCTTTTAACAGAGTGCTAGCAAGGCATTCATGAAACCTTCTCAATCATACTCTGCCAATTTTTTCTCCATGAAGTTCTTGAAAAACTGCCTTAGCATGTGACGAATCCTATATCCCAGAAGCACATGAGCTTGAGAAACTCTGGATTTGTCTACATATAGGCAAAAGTGTTTCTCTTAGCCAAAAAAACCACAAATTCATGAATTGAGAAATACATTACAATGTGCTCTTTTTAGTGTGTGAAAACAGTAGAATAGTCCAGTTTCCAGTTTATCTAATTATTAGTTATTTTTTCATTAAGAATGAATGAAATTCCTGTAAGCAAGAGATTTCTTCTTCAGAAATGTTTTAATTAATAACAAAAATAACCATGAATTCTACTGGGAATAACTTCGTTGTTCTCTCTTTATGTTCACGGTTCTCTCTTTATTCTTCTCTGCACATTTATCCAGCTTGTTTAGACTGCAACTTCCTTGCCATTAAGAGTTAAGGCAATGCTATGTACTGCATGGCCTTCATTACTTGTTATTTATGCAGCTTTAAATAAATTTATTTACTAATTGGTTAAATAATCACAGTAAGAAAGTTGCTCTGGTCAAGAGCACACAGTCCTGGACCCAGTGGAGGAAGCAGCTGCCTCACACAATTTTAGAGAGGTCAGTACTGAATGAATGTGCATGAGGGATCAGACAAAAATAAACCATATCACATCTTCTAAAGGCCTTCAAAAGGAGGCAACTAAAAACTAGGACAGTGATGCATGATTTAAGAAGCACTATTGGAACATATATTGGAACTGGCTCACCGAGTAGCAGCGAGGAACGGTTTGATGAATGTTAATCATTTTTCCCATGAAGAGAGTTGCAAAATCCATTTGTGCAGCAATTGCCAACATGAGAAGGAATCTGTTCGTCCCCTTCAATGCTTACAGGTAGTTTGTCTTTTCCTAGTGTTCAGGTACACAGACAGTGGGATCACAGCAGTGACCATTCTCAGTGCTGAAGAGACCCTGTGTAGGCAGACAGGCCAGAAAAAGAGGACACAGCAAGTGAAAAACATGTATCTTCTCTATAAAAAGTCACAAAATAGGTACGAGCAACTTTAGTCGCAGTTGTAATAGAACAGTAGAAGATAAACACAAAAACATTCTCATTATCTCTAGAGGAAAAAATAAACAGATCACTTTTAGTGTGCATTAGACAGACATCTGCTCAAAACAAAACTAAATCTTGACAGCATAGTCAAAACAGGCTAATTTTGACATTCATAGCAAAGAATTATCTTGGAAATTTAAAGTTGCTGTCCAAAAATCAAAGCGTTCTATCATGGCATGGTAGGATTAGGTAACTACAGGTTTGTTCAAAGTGGCAAAGAGAACATGAAATGGTTCCTCTTTGTCCGAGCATGCCCGTCACCTGAAGGGCTGCAGAAAGGCATCATTATGAAATTGCACTAAAAATGGTACTAAATACCCTTAACAACTTGGCATGGGATCATATTGGTAACTGTTTGTGGCAGTGGCACTTAACAGTTTTGCTGATCAGAATAATAGTATGCTAACACCTGCAAATTTTAATTCTCCCCAAAATACTGTCAATGATATTTTGTCTTTCCCCCTCACCTCATCTTGCAAGGTAATACTGTCACATAACAGTATTGCTGAACAGAGTTGGAAGGGAGGTGCCTCTTTTCATTTAGAAAAACTTCAATAGTGTAAGTGAAGGTTATCTGTGATAGAAGATGGTGAGATATTTCTTTGGAAAAGCACATTTTTTACAGGTTTTGTGATCAAAGGAAATGTCCTGAGATGTCCAAACTGAAACAAATTTACTGGCAGAATATTTCCAAAATTATTAAATGCAGATATATCCTTTTTCCATTCCAGTTTGTCTTACAGTACATCTCTTGAACCAAACCAGAATTCCGCAGGGAGACAGAGGACTGTGTCCAGGGCTATGAAAGAGCTACAGGTCTCGCCAAGGGAAGGCTTTCAGTGCGACATGTGACACACCGCAGAACCACCAGCAGAACAAAGAGGATTTGGAGCAATGGTAACAACCAGCAGCTCTGCAGCAGCACAAATGCAAAGAAACACCAAACTAACAAGCTCCCTGCAGAAGCTTTTTTTTGGCAAGCCCAAAGATCATTCATGCCATATTTAAAGGCTATAGAATTGCTCAAAGCATTTCTCGGGATCCTCTGGGATGATGTCTCGTCTGTTTGCTCTATATCAAAGGGCAGAAAAGTGACTGGATTGGAATGGGGATGGGGCAGGGAACAAACAGTTGGGTTTTCTAATAGCGAGGAGCAATGTTATTCTGTATCTTTTCTCATACGTGTATTGCACAGTGGAAAGACATAATTTTAAGCAAAGTGTACCTCCAAAGCAAACAAAAGTGCTGAAGGAAGTGAGTTTACCCACTTTGAAGTCAAGATGTGGGACTGACAGATGAGGGGGTTTTAACACCACTACTGGATCACATTGCTTCCTCCACCACATTTACAATTGCTCAGTGAAAATTTGCCAGCATAACCAACAGTCATCTCTCACTATGATATCATTTCAAATAAAATAAATCCAAGTGCAGATACACACCGCAAATTATTCCAAAGAGTAAATAAAACAATACTATAATACGTAAATGTTCCTCTGCTTTTCAAATAAAGTGCTTTATGAGTAATATATTTTTTCTCTAAAGCAAGGGTATTTTTTATGAGAATATTTTAGTAAACAAGACCATATTCAGGAAATGGTCTTGTTGTCCCTCTTGGACTTAATCTGAATTGAAATGCAGCAACAAATAACATGCATTTTTAAGAAGACTCTTTCAAACCATACAGCTGTCCTTACGCCTCACAGTTAATTAATTAATAATTTCCATGAAAAATACTAAGGGCCAGAAAGTGGAGCAGGGAACAGAGAAAAATGAGATTGAGCATTACTTTCATTATAATATCTATTGAGCTAAAGGAAAATACAAATTTGTTGAGACTGAGAATTTTTCTTTTTCTGAAGTACAATTTCCATTTCAATTTAAAAAAAAAATCAAGTACTGGTCAGAAAATGGGTGATGTTTTTCCAACATTATATTTTCATTATGTTAATTCAGATAGAAAGCAAACACTGTTTTTCAAGTCAGATAGATACTTAAGACACTTATTTTTTAATGTAAATTTTAAGAAATTGCGTGCTGTCAGCTTCAGCTACTGATTTCTCCTCCTTTCTCTAAGCTGATGTATGCAAAAAGTGTATATCTACTTGGTGACATTCCCAATATATAAACGCATATTTTCAACAAAAGCATGCCCTTTCCCAACATTTTTTTTTTTGGTTTGCATTTAACAAAATAACTGCAAATGTCAGGTATTAGAAGGGTTGAAACAACCTTTTCTATTTTGTTGTCTTTAGAACCCCATCTTTTATTCATGACTTCTCTCTTAGTGCTGGGAAGGAGGCTGTGTTGCTATAGCAATGCCCTGCATATCCTTGTGGATAGCTTACAGTTTCACTTTTTTTAAGCAACAAAGAGCCATTGATACTACATGTTGCCAAAGGTTACAAAAGTTGAATTCTAAAATGGAAATATTTCTTCTATAAGGCTGCATAGGATATATGCCATGCAAATTCAAAGCTTCAAGTAAACATACAGCCCCTTTTGTGAATACAGATGAACCTAGTATAATGTTGTTTGTCTTCAATGTATTATATGGAAGAAAAGTATTTAAAAATATTTGCTATCTACACTTTTCAAGATATAAATGTTCAAATATGTATGACCTCCTATTACACCTTTTTGACCTGCAGTAGAAATAAAATCTTTCTACATTTTAACAGTTCTGGATAATAAAACACAATCTCTTATTCCAATTATGATTTAATGGCAAATACACTCCCAATGTCAGGGAATAGTCACCTTATAGAAGCTTCCCTGCCCACAATGGATATTAAATATAGCTGAGTGTCCTTCAAGACTCCTCAAGTAGAGTTTTTTCCTACCCTAATTGATTTCTCTTCTGTCAGATTTGAGTTCCAAGATAGATGTTTACATAGTACAAATTCAATAATGGTTCAATAAGTTAAATCAAATAAAGAGTTAGATGGAAAAAATTAGGGTTACAGTCATAAAAAAGAAATTTATACTCGTGATTCAGCAGAGAGCAGCAAATTACTCAGAATAGATCAAAGAGGGTAACATGGGCAAAACATCTCCCTTCACTGCTACAGAGCAGTAAATTAAAGAGGAAAGCCAAACTTTTCCACTCTCAAAGTGCAGTGAAGGTGGAACAAGTACCTCCCATGCTGGGTTTACAGCCGATATCCCCTGCCTTGCTGCCCTTGCACTGACAGGAGGAACGAAACCGTTTAAGGAGGTCTTTCAACAGAGTGATTCAGTTTTCTGTGTAATCGTTCTGACACTGCTGCCTCACAGCCGTGTGGGCCAGGCTCGATTCCTAAATCACTGAAACACTTAAAATAAGCCTATCTCACCCTGTTTTCCCCAGAAACCTGGCACAGGAAGGCCACCGCCCGAGAGATAGCAACAGTGCCACATGGAGCCCGTCCTGTGCCTTGCAGGCTCACCCCAGCCCGCTCCTCCCCTGCAATGACACTGGGGCACTCTGCTGGGGCCAGGCAGGACTGAGCTCAAGAAAATAGCTACCCTGCCACTCAAAACATCTATTTTAGTTTCCAAATCCCACAAAATTTAGAAACGCATGCTAAAACCACCACAGAGCAGACTGCAACACAGGAAACAAGGGAATATTCATCAAATACCATCATGAAATTGGCCCATTTGAGTTCTGGACAATCCACTATCCACTATCAAGCAGAGAGTGGGATGTGCAGACCTAAACAGACTTTGTTTAATTGGAAGCAAAATTTAAAAAGAAAAATAAAAACATATACCAACCATTCACAACAAGCAACATCACACCTCAACAGAGCTTCTAGCAATTTCCGTGACCCTGTCCTCCTCCAGGTGCTCCTGATCCCATGTTCTTTCTGAGAACCTGGTCTGCTGGACCTGGTCCTTCTGCTGAGGACCCGGTGTGCAGTGCTGCTCTGCCAACTCACCTTTCGCATCAGTCCTGCACACCACAGTGAGGCAGTGACATATCAAATCCACCCAAGAACTTTGTCCCAAAAGAGCTTTGGCACTTTATTTTTCTCCTCTACAAATTCGGAACCACTGAATTTGGTTATGGTGGCTCCTTTGTCCCAAGAAAGAGCTAGGCTGCTTGAGCTTTTCCCAACTTGTTTACAACAGTTCTGTTCTTCCTGGTTTTACACTTTTATTTTACAGTTTGGAAAAACCCCTTGGAAACTTAAGAAGCTGCCAATAGGGAGAGGTTGCATTGCCACAGTCTACCAGCATATTTTAGCCATCGCTTTCCAAAAGAGGTTCTCAGAGGGACAGGAGAGCTCTGAACTCGGTGTTCCCCGAGAAACACTGATCTTTGTCCTCGTTTACATTCACGGTCAGGCACATGAGGAAATGTTACCACAAAAAAAACTACAAGAGTGCCACTAACATAAACTCTCATTCTCCAGACTACCACAGAACATTTTGTAAAAAAAAGTATGTTAACTTTTTTGTTTCCTAAATAATGAAAATGCTACAAAGCTTGCTAAAAATTCCTTGCTGGACATTTGTAAGAGTGCTGTGTGTGAGTCTGTCCCCCCACGAAAAATGGTCCACAGAAAGAGTTTTTAGGTCATGACCTCATTGCCTATAGAAACCAGGAGAGTCAGGAGAGCAAACCCTCTTGTACTCCCTGAGACAGCTCCATGCTGCTGTCCTCATGCTCATACAGCACCAGTGAGTGGGGCAGAGACTGTTGGTATGGGGATACAGAAGTCAGAATCCAAGCTAACTGTAAATCCTCTTTGTCTTCGTGGCACTTGATGTCACATCCTTTGTCTGAAACATTTTGTCTTGCTACAAGGGGAAATTATGTGTGTGACACTGATGGGCCAGGAATGCTGTACTCAGACATGCCGCACGTAAGTGTGCTGTTGAGGTAGAACCAAGGACAAGCAAAATAAAAATCTCTTTGTGCCTTCTCTTGGAAGCTCATCTCAAGTATGTCATGGAGCCTAGATTTTGTCTGTATGTTAGTTGACTTACTGGTGATTTTGAATTCAGGCATGGCCTTATCTCTGACACAAAGACGCACCTCTCCATTGAAATGTGAATGATCAGTTTCTTCTAGACCCCCTAATTGATTTATCTCATCTTTCCTAGAGCTCAAACTGGGCACCCTGGGCTTACATTTCACGAACAGTTTCCTCTATCAGATGCCCCTCACAGAATTCCTGTCAAGTACCAGGGCTTCCAGCAGGATACATTGCTTTGGCTTCCCACTTGGAGGTGTATCATCAGAGCGGGGACGGCAAAGAAAGCCCTGCTTAAAATAACATTCTCAATCTGATACAACTAATCACTAATTAGTTGTACTAATACACTAGTGTGCAGTACTAAATACAACTAATAGACTCTACACATCAGCTTCCCCAAACTATCCTACGCAGCTTGCAACCCAACCTAGTCAGGCTCACCAAGTCTCTGGTTGGAAAAAACCTGCAACCACCACGCTAACATGTGGTATGCTGATTCTCTGAGGCTCTCCCTACTGGCAGGCTGCTTATTAAAACCAGCTTTTGTGAGTTACACAAAGCAGCAGTTTGAGGTGATTGGGAAATTTTGTTTTGTGGGTTTGTTTGCAAAAATAATTGCCTATAGCAGTTGTTTAGCATTCAGAAGGATTTTTGCTTCATGAATTGTGGGATTTAGTGTTTGAAAAGCTGCTAATTCAGTAACAAATATAATGTTGTCTTCTTACTTTAACCAAAATTATTACTTGTGGTTTACCCTGCTTGCTCTGATGTCCACTGTGACAGAACCTGGCATCATAATCTCTTTCCCAGTATAAATACCTATCTACCCCCCACAAATTACTTGCAATAATGATTGCTGCCTGTCCTTCTTCTCAAACCCTCTCTAGTCCTGTTTTCATGCTTTTCTCACACTGCCAGTCTAACTTTTGACCCTTATACATCCTTCTTCTCTTCTTTGACACATTCTACAAACTTCTTTACCATATGTCTGTTCTCACAATGCTAAATCCCCTCACATGCTCTTAAAGTTGAAGTCTTGGCTTATAACCATAGAACATATATGGAAAAACTACTCCTGGATATAAACAGTTCTATAGTCAAGATTGGTGATGAGCAATAAAGAGGTGTCATGGTCTAGATTTATAAAAGCCTTATAAATATTCTGTTTGTCCTCACTTCTTTGCTTCATTCAAACATGGGATTTCATAAAAACTACAGAAAGATAGAGCTGAAGTTAAGATGCCTGCAGCAGTGACTTGGGATATAATCATTACAGGGCTGAATTGTAACCATTCTAAAAATCAGGCTTTATAAACCCTTGCAAAATCAGGGTAAGTAACATTTGAAATAACTCCAAATATGTGAAGATATCTAGGGTATTGTTATAAGCTTTTTTTTTTTTTCCTATTGAAGGTTCTGAAATAACATGAGCTAATAATCATTAGATTCTGATTTGGCAAATATGGTTGTCAAGGCCAAGTTAAGAGACCTGCAGCTGTTCCATGAAGTGATATGGAAGATTAGAATTTTAGCATAGCCTTTTGATAATTTGTTCTTAAAAGTATAAAAATTGATGCTATGGCAGACCATGAGAAAACAAAAAATCTCCACAGCTGAAAAGGGGCTCATAGATGATGGGGGATTTTAGTGACTGCACATGCAGATAAAGTCCACTTTTTAAAGCACAAATTATTTCTTATCTTTCCTTGATCTCACAACAGAAGGGGTATTCTTACAATCATTCACAGCAAAAGAAGAGATGCAGAAAGTTTTATACAGGACAATTTTTAATTATTTAAAAATTAATTTGCGTGTTGAAATGCAATATTTTTTTAAAGAAAAGAACAATTCTGAGTCCATCACATTTTCTGAAGAAAATCTCTGTAGCTTTCATATATCCAAGAGAGAATTTTATACAAGCTTCCAGTGCAGGAGACCTGGTTTGCAACTTTTTTCCTAAATCAAACAACATGGAGATCTGAATGTAGGTTTATACAAACTTGGTGGAGTCTTTGTTACTGATTATAGTTTTAGGAGGTTTTTCCTTGCTCTTCTTGTGAATGGTCCCTAAACCCCTAAAATTTGTATTCAACCAAAACCAATGGATAAAATTTCACTGGACTGTACAAAGTTTTTCCTTTCTCTTGAAACTTTCTACTGAAAAAACTATCCTATTGGGCATATAAATTATCAATCAAATTAGAGAAATCATTCTTATGTGGTCATTTTCAGTTGTGAGAAACACTACTAGTAACTGAAGAAACATCTAGGTACAAAGACAGTTCTACTTCCTACTTTTATAGTAGGATATTTTACTGTAGAAACTACTGAAGAATGAAGAGAAATTCTGCTCCTTACTCTCCTGTTCTTTTCAATTGTAGCACACATGTTCGAATACAGTTAATAACCAAAAAAAAAAATTCGGAAAAATCAGCCCCTGGGCTCTTCATTATTCATTGCACAGTTCTAGATTACTGATAACATCATAGGAACAAATATATGCTTGGAATCCCATAGGCCCATTTTATTCTAACTAGGTTTATGGAATGTCAAGCAGATAAGCTACCCCTCTGGGATTCCAGTAATGTGTGCAGAAGAGATCCCATAGCACCCAATACAGAAACAACTTGGCAAGAAGCAAAAAAAAAAAGCATCCTTTCTAAAGCACTGCTCTTCCATGAATCAGGACCCTTTACAGTGATGGAAACAATGTGGCAGGAAGCAGGGAAAAAATGGCCAGAACCATTTTTCGTCAAGATAATTTTATACCAGAGGGGTTACAGGAGACAAGGGCACAACGGAAGAAGTAAACTGATACTGCTGAGCACACATAAAACTGGTAATATTTGCAAAGTCACCACATGTTAAGTAACATAGTCCTATAATCAATGTATAAAAATAAATGCAAGGTACTTACTGTAGGAAGCCTGGTGAAATAAATCCAAGTTTTCTGAAGACTTAGCAATAGAAGCAATTATTCTAAGATCATGTGTGAAGTTGAAGTGGTTGTTAGATCCAGGCACGGGAGGTGGTAGTGTGCTGCCCCCCAGAGACTGCATTGATTTCTTCTCTTAACAATGACTTTTTTAGTATCGGTAGCAAAATCTTGTGTCCTTGCTTTGCCCTAGGCCCAAACAGCTCTGATCTAGTCAGTTATGAGCTGTTGTAGGCTTCACTAGCCATTTGAGGAAAAGGAATCATTTTCTTTACTGATGATGCTGAAATCTCATTCTAAAGGCAATGGGTGACATATGGTTTTTGTTATTCTGTATCTGAAGTTACCAATTTACCTGCAGTTATAAAAACAAATTTTGACATTTATTGTTTTCTCATACAGAATCACATGCTCCACATACTGCTTCTTTGTGTTTGTGTTTTAAGAAAATAACATGAGATTTTATGGCACCTTAGCTTACCTGCTTAGCAATCATCAAAACGCACTAAGGTAAGGAAGTCTTCCCACTCATTCTTCCAAAGCTTCTCTAGCTGTTTGAGTTCTTGTTTGGTCCTGAAAAAGCAGTAAATTAGCACAACTGCAATGGCGCCGAAAGGTATACAAAGTTATGGATGTTTATGTAATGTAGGAAATAGTTTTATCACTAAAAAAACAGGACTGGGAAGTAAGACCCCTGGGTTCAAACACTCACGGCTGACACACTGGCTCAGTCATTCCTGCCACTCTACATATATTTGGGGTTTTTAATTAGATCTCTCTAATCCCCTCTGAGAAAATCAGTCTCAAGTATCTCCTTCCTGGTCCGTTGTTTCACCTGGCTCCCTCTCTTTATTTTGGCACCCTTTTCCCCTTGTCTTTTTAACCAACCTGAGCATTCTGAAAGGACTTCTTTCCAATTCATGTCTTTTCTTTGTAGAGCCCTCTTCTCATATTATTGATTTCAACTGTATGTTTCACAGCCCTGAAATCAAAGTCTATTCGAAAAAATTGAAGTATGGAGTTGAGATGCCCACCATGTTTTTTAACTAATTTTTGCCACTTTAGCATCCTCTTCCCGCCTCTACATGCACATGCCTCCCATTTTCTCCCTGAGGTTTTTTAGGCTAGGTCCATTTTGTCTTAATTTTGGTAAAAAAACAAAATTGAAAAAGCCCTAGTAGAGAATATTTGCTGTAAGGCACTATAATCTCAAGGAAAGAAAATTACTCATTTCTTTCCTGTCCTTCATCTTCAATCAAAATGGAAATCTGATATTTACAAGAAGCTAAGAGTTTGTCATATGGTCTGCTGCTACAGAAAAACTCACATGCACAGCAAAGACAGGAGAAGTGATTTAGAAAAGGCAAGGTTAGTTCTGTGAAAGATGGATCACGGAACAAGTACACATAATCTGGGTATCAAATCACTCAGTCCCAAGTGTATTTCCTGAAGAAAGCAGGAAATGAGATGCAAGATACATAACATATAGTGGCATATACATGGTTCCCCTTAGCAGCAGGGTATTTATCACCCATACAAATTTTTGAGTGGATATTTTCACAGTGTTGAAAGCAAAGATCCACACAGACAAATAGCAGAGATGTATCACCAAACAGTTCATCAAATGAGCAAATTTGACAACTGAGCTCACAACCTCTACCTGACGTTCAGGATGTTTCTCACAGCTCTGTTATCTGCTCTAATGTGGTTCTGTCAATCTTCATGGAAAACCATAACTCCTTGTCTAAAGGACTTGAGGGAGAGCACACAGAGATGTAAAGACAGGCGTAGTCTTGCATACTATCCGTATTCCAAGCGAAGGAACAGCTCCCAAGACACTGATCCAAATCAGATTATCCTAGATGTAGGCCAGTACAGACCTCAGAGCCGCCAACTCCCACCTCCACCTTTTTTCCTTGACTGTTAGAAATAAAGCTATCACTACCAACTGTTGTTCAGCTAACTTAAGAGTAGTTTTAACAATTGCAAGTTCCAGCAGATGTAAGTTAGAAGCAAAACAACAACAACAAAAAATAAAAAAAAAAAATTGTAATTGCTGGCAAAAAACAATGAACACCCTCTTCCAACAGAAGGGATTTTTATATTGAGCATATTTGTTATTTAAGGGAGTGACACAACGAAGTATCTGGCATTTTCCATCTTGAATTTACCAATCTTGGGTCAACATTTGAAAAAGATTGTTACTTGTATCAAAATCATAGGCACAAATAGCCAGATGAGAGAAATTTCATTCTGCACTTAACTCATTCAGCTGCTTCTGACATTTCACGCCCATACAAGTGTGTACATGCTGTATAGGTGAACAGGAAACAAGAGGGTTATATGCATGTTTATAAGCAAACTGCAGTGATTCTTACACCTATTGCAAGCATAAAGGGAATGCAAAGCCCTCTGTGAGCAGAGCAAGAACTCAGCTAAGTGCTCAGAGCTGCAACCCCCAGGCCCAGGTGATGGGCGGAGCAGAGCGCAGGGCGCAACCCCAGCGGGAACGGTGGTCCATGGTGGTAGTCATCCCCTTTCACTGGGGCAATCAAACAGGTTTGATTATCACTATCTGCCTTTGTCCAGCCCTGACCTACACATTGCACTGAGGGACATCTTTGTCTCACTTCTCTTTGGTCAGGGAGTTCATGGAGCTCAATGGGCTGCGGACGGCAGTCCATTAAAGGGGGTGCTGGGCTCAGTCCCAGGCCACCCAGGAGCCCCGCTGCATGTTCTCACTGAATGGCTTCACTGGTGGCCCATTGAAATGCGATAATGTCAGAAAAAAGAGTTGAATGAAGGAGCCAATGTACACCATTGCTCAGGCAAAGTGACTGCAGCCTCCAACAAAGCCTCCCCTGTGGTGATGTTAAGCAGAGTTATCAATAGTGCTAAGGCAGAGCAAGAACTAATGCTCCAATCATGTCATCCACAGGTGGCACAGATGGAGCCACTTCAATACAGAAACCACAGGGCAACATTTCCTGGTAATTCTATCCTCTTTCCAGTGCTAACATACAGAAAAATGTGCAGATGTCATGTGGATCTCTTGTAGTGTGTCAGACCCCCTTGAACCGAGCTCCAAAGGATTTTTTTGTTTCCTGTTCCTTTTACTATTCACACCAACTGTAGGCAATGTTAAAGTCTCGTTTTGTGGGAAGCAAAAAACTTGGTTTTTAAGGTACACATAAATAAATTCCTTTACTTTTTCTGAGCTGCATGATTGGACCTTGCAAGCAAGAATGGAAACTGTGAATTCCACAATGGTACAGGATACATTATTACACCATTTCATTAACTCTTAGAGGGCACATTGTTCTTTTGATTTATTTTAAAAAATGAAATTAAATCAAAATACAGTTGAACTCACATCCACCATGAACATGAACATCTTTTTTTCTCAGCTAAGTACGATGTTCACCTTTAATGTTTCAGAGACAAAATAGAACACAATAAAAACAGGGCTCCTAACAGTTCTGAATGTGACATCTATACAAAGTGAATTTGCAAAGCACATCCAAGGCAAAAGAACTGCCACAGTTTCTGTTCTAATTAACAGCTCATAACTTTGTCTATGAATTTCCATTGCTGCCGCTCATAGTAGGTGGTAAATGTGCAGCAGAAAGGAAGTAAACATTCCCACAAAACACATTACTTCTGAACAAGACAGACATCTTCCTTGCTTAGGCCTAAAGACTTGCATTCATTTTCAAATCCTTCATATGAGACAGAAGGGGAGAAAACAAAAACACTAAAGAAAATTCCTCTGCCTGGGGAAATTCCATCACTCAAAGAGTCTGAGATAGGATTCATTCCAAAAGGGGTTCCCACAATTACAGGCAATCAGTCAGGACAGGCCACAGGTCATGGATGTAGACCACTCACCAGAAAGCTTTCCTCAACTCTAAAACTAACCAAAAACCAAAACCTACGACTCCAACTAACATGAAGAAACAGAAGAAACCACACCAGTGTTTTAGGTCTTTATTCTACAGTGAATTGGTTAAATACAATTCCCAGATGACTGTAGGAAAAGAATTAAGCACAGCACTACAAAGGTGAGAGGAAAAATTCCCCAAGAGTCCAGCCTCATTGATAAAATGCTCTCATTTGGACTTTGGCTCTTTTTCAAATCCCCCATTTACCAGCAGGAGACACCTTCTACTCTATATAGACAGAAGAGGACCTGTGGGCCAGAAACATGAACTAGGCAGTAGTCAGTCCTGCACATGCAACAGATTCAATATTTCTCCACTTCAATGCAAAGAAAATCCACTATATGACAGAACTGACAAAGAGTGCTAAGATTAATGAGATACAGGTGGTGTTTTCCCATTGGCATCCTGTTAACTGGTACATAGATTTACCGTTAAAAGTTGAGGTTTTTTCCCAAGCTGCTGTAGCTTTTTTCAAAATCTGTTATTGCAAATAAAGAATTCATTATATCAATACAAACGCTAAAATAATATTTTAGTTTACTTCTATGTTTAATGGTCTGGGTATGATTTGCATTACTTACCAATGTGTTTTCACTTATGCATAATTAACGTGTTCCAAATTCAGGCTGGTAACATTAAAAATTGTGATACAGAGTGATAACATTTTCAAATAATCATTAAATCAACCTGACTGTGGGATATATGATTACTTATTAAAAGTAATAGGACAGAATAAAAGGAGGTTTTGCTTTAAATTCTATAAATGTAGAGAGAAATTACCGTAAGACACATATAGACACCTATCCATTTACATCAGGTTTTCTATGGTCCTTTCCATGAACATTTATGCATGTTTGTTTTCTTTCTCTGAGCTTTTGAAAGATGGGAATGAAATGCAAAAGATATCCTGATTAATGAAAGGTTTTCCCTAGTACTTAACTGTTTGCTAATTGTTAATACTTGTTTTCCACTTCACATCCAGCATAAAGAAGTTCCAGAAAATTTAGCAGAAATTTCATCTATGAAAATGTCTAACCTGCAGGAACCCTTTAAGCTGTGTTCATCTGCATATCACACTTTGTAATAACTTCCACTAAAGTTAGAACTTTTAAGAGATTTGCTGTCCAGAAAAAAAAAATATAACATTTTTTTTCCGTGTTTTGACCTTAAATACTGCTATACAATTTGAAAGGGATGTCATAAAAGATTCTACCAGAATAACACAACAGGAAAATTTTTCAAACTAATTTTCCCTGAGGAAAACTCAGGGCAGAATCACCTGCTTTTCGTTATTTACTCCTTTTTTTACTCTGCATGCCTGTGACTGTAAGGGCTCAGCAGATCTCTGGGGAACTTTAAATCGCAAAGCAGGAAAGGAACTCCTGCTGTTTTGTACGACTTAGACTTCGATGCCTTTATAAACGTGCACAAACTCACAGACTGCAATAATTTCACAGCTGGCCTTCTCCTTCCATGTCTCCAATTCCCCACTTACAAAAATTTCTCTTTCTCATTGCTGCCCCTCGTAGCCCGCAAACTGAAGAACCTGGTGCCTCTCCCAGAGGAATGAGCAGGAGTCTTCAGTACCCAGCTGGCACAGTGGCTCTTTTTATACAATTTTGGTCTTAGTGTATATGCCAAAGTGTTTTATGGGACAATATTTATTTTCTTAATTTATTTTTTAAAAATCTTCCTGTAACTCACAACTAATAGCTCCTACTGGTTTTTCAAAATGTTAGAATTTACAATTCTATTTCACCTAGGCTTTCTTTCTATGTTATCTGGTAACAGAACATATAGTGAGGACTGGAAGGTCCTATAAACATGTTTAACACTGCCTGTTTACACTCGGAGGAATAAGTCATTAAACTAAAGCAAGCTTTGGCTAAATAATTTTTCTTACATTTTTTAATTTATCCAAATATAGAGCAGGATTTTCAGCAATACTAGTTGGTACCTTTAGGAGATGAGAAAAAAAAAGATCAATGAAAAAGCAAAGAATATCTGTGTTTAAAATATTACAGTTTGCTTAAAAATGGTTCCATTTCAAATGGGAAGCAACAGCTTCAGTTCTCCATAGTGTGATATTTATCACTGTGTAATAAAAATTTCTGTGCCTTACAAAGTCTACAATAGGTAGGTCAACCACTTAATATCACATCATTCACGCAATCATACACAGCACTTGAGCTTTACATAGATCTCAGATGTTGTCACTTCAAAGGAGTTCAGAACAGAAGCAGTAAGAGAAAAGAAGCAGTAAGAGAAAAGGTTCTCTTTAATGCAAATGGGCTCCTTTTTAAAGAAGTGTTTTTAAAAGCCTTCATATCACATTAAAAAAGTTTCATTATGGCTACCTGAATGAAACATCTTTACAATTGTCCAAGAATTTAAAATTAAACTCAAAGAGATTGCTCATAAGTTGAAAACAATAACTGGTATCCCCACTGAAAAAACCTACATTAAAACAATTGGGGTGACAGAGTTCATTTCCATTTGGTTGTATTTGCAGGCAGTCTACATCAGGTAAGGATTCAGTTAGCCCACGGTTTGTGGGTGCCGAGTGAGACAATGCCCCAGCATTTGACAATGCAATGATCCCATTTTACACCAATATCTTCATTCAATGAGAAAAAAAACTAAAGTAAAACAAAACAAACAAACTAACCCCCACTCCAACTGTAAAACAATTGTATCCAATTGTTTTGGATACAGTGTCTGGAACACAGAAGCTTTTGGCCTTGCTGGGTACAAATATGCTGCAGACTGAGAGGAGGGTACAGTTCTCTCATTAGTACAGAACGAGGCACCTCTCCAGTCAAATCAGGTCTAAGCACATCCTTCACCATTCTATAATACAAAGATATGAACAATAACAAAAAAAAAAACCCTGTTGCAAAAGAATGTCTACAGATAATTTGTGGGAAAAACATATGTGGATTTCTATCATTCATAAGAAATACTTAAGAAAATGGGCAGACTTTTAAATGGTCACAAATCTCTATGGAGAAGATGTGACGGCCAGAGGGCTTTTCCATCTATTTAGCTAACTGCGAACTGTTAGTATTTTCAGGATATAATTTCAGTGTGAACTGTGACAGACAGAAGTATCTGACTCCAGCTACTCTGTCCTGCAAGAATTAAATCTGGGACTGAGTAGCAGTTCTTCCTCCGGTACTAAAAGGAAGCAAGTGCTGCCTTAGTTTAGTAAACCATTGGCCCAGTTCCCAGCCAGGCAAGGGGAAAGCCTTTCACTGCCTCTGTAATCTGCGAAGTGTTCATATAAAACCAGAGAGTGGGAGAACCCCATAGGAATCAAAATTCAGACCAGCACATAGTAGCAGAGGTACTTGATTAAACCGATAGAGAAGCTCTCCCAATCTCTTTTCTCCCACTCACGTGCAAGGGGTTATCAAAATATTCTTCACTAGACAAGCAGAGAGACAACTAGTAAAAGGAAGGAAACATTGTGGCTTTTTGCAGTGTGATGCTCTTTTCTTTTATTCCCCTTCATCCTAAGGCATTCTGCAACTTCTATCTATCTTTTGCTCCAGCATGCAAAATTTCCTCCATAATTTCTTTCTACCTGAAAGGAGGTTGTAGCCAAGTGGGGGTTGGTCTCTTCTCCCAGGCAGCTATCAGTAAGACAAGAGGGTATGGTCTTATGCTCTACCAGGGGAGGTTTAGTTTGGATATTAGGAAGAAATTCTTTACAGAGAGGGTAATCAGGCATCAGAATGGGCTGCCCAGGGAAGTGGTGGATTCTTCATCCCTGGAGGTTTTTAAGATGAGACTCGATGTGGCACTTGGTGCCATGGTCTAGTAACCATGGTGGTAGTGGATCAGGGGTTGGACTTGATGGTCTTGGAGGTCCTTTCCAACCCGGCTGATTCTATGATTCCTATAGCGTTCAGTGGGGCAGGAGGGTGGTGATGTTGCATTTTCCTCCTTCTTCAGCAAGGATCTCCTTTCCTCTCGCCTCACTCTCCATCCACACCAGACAGGAACACAGATGTGCTCCCATCGTCTCTCTTCTTGCAGAGTACAGCAGTAGCCTCTGCTTTTAAGAGCAAGGAACTTGAAACAAACCTCTTTTTTTGCTCTACCCACTTGACAATATAGAGCAGAATAAGGAGAGAGAACAGGACTTCAAGTACTAGCCAAAATACTGAGATACTGTCATGAAATCATGAAAGTGCTAGGCTGAAATAGATTTCAAGAGATCATCTAGCTCAGCAGGTGCATTAAGGAAGAAATCTCTCTGCTGACAATACTAATGGTGGGCTGTTAATACTACCATTCCAGACCAGCAACTTCTCTTCAGAGTATTCGGCTCTTCATATTCACTCCTTTTCTCCCCTTTGCACACATGGTTTGTGCTGTCACTTGGCAAAGATACAGACTAATTCACATCTCAGAACATGTCATTTGCTTCAGACACACTTTCCCCCTGTGATGCGTTTTGATGGGTTTTGGAGACACCATTGCTGAATGAATTTCTTCTTCCTGCAAGTCACTCACAGAAGAGAAAGGTTAAGTGAAAGAGTAGATATTTTACTAACCCCATTGAAATTGCATTTGTTACAACGGATTTTTTTCAAGCAGTGCACTGGATTGACAAGAAAGCAGCTGTTCTGCAGCAAACGAGTGAAAATTAATAGGAGACCAAGCCAAGAGAAAGGCTATTGGTTTTGCTCACCACCATCAAATTGTTGGGATTTAGAAGAGTACCCTTTGATCTCTCCCAGACTAATTACTGCCCTGGTTTGGACTGCTTAGTACATTAGTTGTCCTTCATAGAAAAATGCAACCATTGTAATACAAATGTGTACTGAAAATACAAATGAAAATACACCATCCAATAAATAAAAAATAGCAAAAGTCAGCTAGTAGAATGACTGTGTCACAAAACTTTTTTCAAGTGCTTTTAGCTGAGCAGCAGCACATGCACTAGCTGTTAAAATGAAAATTTTAAAAGGAAAACTATGTGTTTAAAAGCAAGGCAAATCAACACATAGGGAGCCTTATGATGCATATTTTATTTCTTCATGTTTTCTAATAGGAAGTTGCCACAGACCGTTGTTCTAAACTATAAATTACCAAAGTAATTCTTATGTATGTGGATTTTTTCTATGATAAATTGGTCTGCTGCACCCAGGAGTGGGATGTTCACAGAATACATGGCCTTTGCTGCCAACAGATGATGAGCAAATTTCAGATACAGTTATATATAGGCTATATCTTTAGCTTGTATAGGGAAGGCAAAGGAGGGAGTATGGGCTATGTTGAAACTGGCTTAAGGCAAGAAAGAACAAAAAAGTGAGATCAACTCAACATACCTAAAACACCTTACCTCATTGTACTGCAATGTATCATTCAGCATGTGTTGAAAACAGTCCCTGTCACAGCCTGAACCTTTGCCTGTGAGTCCAGAGCCAGGCAAGGATGGCTATGACTGTGTCTGGCTCAGGGTTACCTCCTTCACTAGATCTAGATTTGTGAGCAGCACGTTTACTGTGCACAAGCAGCCTGGTACAATAGTGGCACATCTAGTGGGGATTCATGTGAGAGCAGTATGCCACCAGCAGGCTCCTGTGCTCCTGCCACAGTCATTAGCCAGGGCAGAGATCTGCTGCCCATTGGAGCCAGGCACCGTGCTGTTCCACTTCTGTCACAACATCCACTAGCACATTTGTGCCAAATTCAGACAACAGCATGAAGTTCACTATTCCCATTGCCTGTATCTCAAGGTGGGAGGTCATGTCTCAGCAAAGGCCTGACTGAAAGGCCAAGCACTATGAGGTACCTGTGGGAAGAGATCTCAGAGTTTGCTATGGGGTCACCAAGAAACACCCAAACTTGTGGTCCTACAGGCGAGCACATCCCGCACCAAATAATTCTGCTTATAAAACAGGCTTGATGATAGCGTACTAAACCATCACGCAGCCACAGAAAAGATACTTCATTTCTTGAAATAAGATTAATTCTGAGCTGTGGTAAATCTGAGTAAATAAACACTTAAGGGGGTGAGTTAAGTGCATTAGATGTAGCACAGTAGCTTTGTAAATCTCCCTTTGATGCGACTGGTCTTTATTTGTAGATAAATGTATGTGTAAATTTACATGTGTATATAAATATGTGTGGGTGTGTTGTAACCTCAGTGTAAATTATGCTGGAATGTTATAGACTTGTGCTTCCCTAATATAGTTTTGCCATAATATTATTTTTGGCCTGTCTTCCACAAGGAGATGTGAAGCCGAGTTTATAAAGTAATTTGAGGCAGAAAATATCTACTTGGCTAACAACAGTTGGGGCTTTTATATTTGTAGCAGTTGAATACAGCAGATTATGCAAGTTATACATTAGGCTCACAGTTTTCCTAACGAATACAAACTGTTCCCTCCATCATGCAAACTGCAACACTGCAAGAGTTTTTTATTTTTATCCACATGGAGCAAAACTCAAACTTTCCACCCTGAAGTCTGGAAGAAAATAAATAAAGAAAAAAAATTAATCTTTGGAGACAGAAATGTCATGGTTAGTTAGGAATGGTACTTCCCAATTTAGTGCTCCCACTGAGACTCTCCACATCGTTGCTTGCTCCCTATTTCTCCTCCCCCTCTCCCCCCTCACCCCTTCTTTCCCCTGCAGCAGGATGGGAAGGAGAATTGGAGGCACAAAAGGTAAAGATAATGGTAATAATAAGCAAAATTTACTGGAATAGTAATAAGATAAGAAAATGAATAGTAACAGCAACAATATTAATAAAAGTATACAAAAGAGAGAGAGCAATTCACATGCAAAATGCTCATCAGCAAGCCCAACTCGACCTGACCACATCCAAGCTACCCCAACTGGCAGAGACTCCCTTCCTTCCAGGAATCAGGCTTCTGCAGTCCTTTCTTCTCAGAATAATAGAAATCCTTGGATTTAATCGTTAACTTACATAATTAGCATATATTCATTTTCTGTGCAAATTGCATGAGAAAACTAGAGGTCAGCATGACCCTGAAAACACAGTAATATATTTGGTAAGTCTTATAAAGGGACTTGAGCAAGAAAAGATTTGTCATTTTATTTTACCTTCTATCAGTTTTATTCCTAATTATAGCATATCAAAGACATAAAAAACAATCAACTAAACAGAAAAACCCTACTTTCTAGCAAGATACTTTCTTCCATTCTCAGAAGAGACAAACAGAAGAAGAATGCTTAAACCACCACACTGCTGTAGGGAGAAATTTTAGGTCTTCTGGGCAATTGCAAAAAAAGAACATGCCATCTAATACTGCATTTTTACCCTCTGAAGACTTGGTTTTGAGAAGCATATTTATTGATACAACATCACAGGTCCATTGCATGACTACTGAAGACACAAATAAAAAGATCACTGGCTGAGAAAGTTTCAAGTAGACTGCAATTTAAGTTCAAAAGACTTGGAACAGATATTGCAGCAGGAATGCTGTTCATCCAGAGTATTCTCAGGTACAGGACCAGGCCTCCTATTTTG
Source organism: Lepidothrix coronata (assembly GCF_001604755.1). Classification (NCBI taxonomy): domain Eukaryota; kingdom Metazoa; phylum Chordata; class Aves; order Passeriformes; family Pipridae; genus Lepidothrix; species Lepidothrix coronata. The sequence continues at coordinate 409,168 of NW_016690344.1, read as the reverse complement.
AGAGTATGTACCATGTGCAGAGCTAAACCAACATCATTAGACTTATCTACAGCATAAAAAAAAAAAAAAGCTAAACATCTGGCATTCAGAACAACTAGAATAGTACTCTGTACATTTACTTTCTGCAAGTCATACCAGCAACGCAAACTAGTATGCTTTGATTTTACATTTCTCCCTCAAAATTAGTGTGCCATTGCTCTGCACCAAGAGGTCCTGCTTTCTTAAGATCCAAATAAGAAAGGCACTCAGACACTCTGAAGTATCACTTAGAATATCATTCAGTGGAGCTAATACTATAAAAAGCCGAGGATAGTATAGATGATTTTACATCTCTTCAGATACTGGGGATCCTGAGCTGCATGGCATCAGATGGGGATCCAATCAGTGCACAGCATGCTGCGCTGATCCGTACTCCATTTGGGGCTTTTAAGCTTTTATGCATTTTCTTCAAACATTTCTATTAATTTCTGCTTTTGAACAAAAAGGACATTCACAGGAGAACTTGTTGCCACATTTTCAGAAAAAGACACGAACACCGGGGTGGTGTGATCACTGGTACCGATGGGGAGCTGCCTGCACACTCCATCATCACAGTTCACTGGCAACATTTATCCTGTGGCCAAGGCGTACATGCAGCTCAGCACAGGCCTGAAAGCAAAGCTATAAATGCAATACATAAGCTGCTAAAGAAGTGCAGCACAGGCATGCAGCTCCTCAGGTAAATTTGTGTCACTTGGTCAAGCTGCAAATCCCTAAATCCTGTTTATTTTTTTTCCTTTATTAAAGAATTCCTAACAGCACTGAAAAAACTCCCAAAGAAAACCAGTACCTATTACACAT